>NC_044316.2:15928719-16234618 GCF_007474595.2 Lynx canadensis
GCGGCTCTGGACAGGGAAAGGAACAGGCCATCTAATGACTGTGATGTCAGAGTCACACATCTGCCCCACGCAGGGACATCTCCTAACTCTTCGGGGTTGTTTGTACAGAAATCTGAGGCTAATTGAACTTGCTCAAGGTCTTGCAGCTGGACAGCAGTGGAGTCAGGTCTAGAACCATAATAAAAGCTTCATCTTTTAGAAAAAAACATATCAAATCAGAGGTATGAGTTACATTTTTAAGGCAGCTTTTAACTTAAAAGCTCTGAAGCACATCTCGGGGACCTCAATGTCCTTTTCATTCGAATACTGTTCCATCAAAAGACTTAGTCTGTGCTGATAATAAGATGGGTTTCACAAGATTGGATCCGACAAAGAGGTGTGGTTAGCTGATTAATTAACTGAAGCAGAGATTTGGGAATTTAAAATTTGGCGACCTTTGTTCTCCCTCAATGCAAGAAAAGATTTCTCTTGCCATCGGGCTGGTTTAATGTAGGGTTGCCTTTATCCATCTGAAATGGAAAGCTATAGGTTTGTAAAACACATTTTAGAGAAATTTTGGTTAAGGAAGGAGATGATTAATACTTCACCGTCTGTATATACTCACCACTTCAAAATAAATCTATCAGTTGTACTTGTTAATTAAAATAAATTTTGGACACCTGGGTGGCTCAGTCGGTTGAGCGTCCGACTCGGTTTCAGCTCGGGTCATGGTCTCACGGTTCATGGGTTCGAGCCTCACATCAGGCTCAGGATTCTCTCTCTCCTCTCTCTCAAAATAAATAAATAAACTTCCAAAAAAAAAAAAATAAATAAATTTCCACACCTCTCTGGGTCTTTGCTTTTCACACCAAAAAATATCTCAGAGTGGCTTCTGAGATGACTTTTGCACCTGCTGTCTCCCACCAGCGACAGTTCACAACTGTGATCCAACAGAACAGCTTCTGATAGTTTGTAGTTTAAAATCCCACGTAGGTCTTTCTGTTCTCCAAATCCGTGCTCTTTCCAGCTGCCTCCTCCAATGCTGTCAGCATTCTTGCCGGTCACCTACAGCCATCAGCATTTACAAAGCCAGAATACTAGATCTGGTCTGAATTTTACTTCACAGACCAAGTCGTTATTTTAATGAGAGGCCTTAGCGTTTTGTCTCTGCATTGCTGCTTGTGTTTCTGGGGTTTCTGGGGAGTTTCCTCCAGCTCTGTTCTGGCACCAGGGGTAGCTTGACTGGTCCACCCACATCAAGGGCAAAGTTTTGCCCGCCAAGGAGCCTCCTTGAGAAACCCATGCCGCTACCCCCCCCCCCCCCCACAATGTGGGCTGTAGTTCTCAGAGAGTCCCTTGCCCCAGGATGCTTTCCTTGCTCAGAGGCATTTCCCCAGGGCACATCAGGGGCTTGGGGAGGTGGGGAGGGGGTGTGGCTGGGGTAAGCTGAGCCCTGGAGACTCATTCTCAGGATACTTAGTTCTGCAGGGAAGGAAAACCACCTCCCTGGAGCCTCCTCCCTCCTCAAAGGAGGAATTCAGTGAGGCAGAAATTAAGAAAACCCTCCATCTGGGGACACGGGCATGTGACTGGAGAGAACAGACATGAAGAAGTCACCCTCTTTACAGATGGCTAACAGAGGGTAGAGTTACCCTGAGTTAAATAGTGAACTGCAGATTTTCATTTTCACCAAAAACTTCCATCTCATTTTTTAAAAATGTTTATCCATTTTTGAGAGAGAGCAGGGGGAGGGGCAGAGAGAGAGAGGGAGGCAGAGGATGTGAAGTGGGCTCTGTGCTGATAGCAGAGAGCCTGATGCGGAGCTCAAACTCACAAACTGTAAGATCATGACCTGAGCTGGAGTCAGAGCTTAACCTCTACTGGGCCACCCAGGAGCCCCCCAGTCTCATTAAAACAAAATTTTTTTTTAAATGTTTATTTACTTTTGAGAGAAGGTGGGGAGGGGCAGAGAGTGAGGAAGACAATCTGAGGCAGGCTCCAGGCTCTGAGCTGTGTGCACAGAGCCTGACTCAGGGCTTGAACTCACAAACTGCAAAGTCATGACCTGAGCCTAAGTCGGACGCTTAACTGACTCAGCCACCCAGGCGCCCCTCCCTCAGTCTCATTCTTAATGCCAATTACCTGGGGAAAAATCATGAGATCCTCTATTCCACTCCCAAAAGCTCTGTTTTACAAGAACAAATCAGTCAATTGACATTTACTGAACATCTACTAGGTACCACTTACTTTTTCGCATATACTATCTCATTTGTTCCCAGTGACAATTTATTTTAAGTAGGAATTAGTTTTCCCATTTTACAGATGAGAAAACAAAGTTTTGCAAGTGTTAAAATTAAATTATTGTTATTACACACAGCCATGAACACGAGGGAATAAAAATGACATCTTTGGGTTCTACCCTGACAGCAGAGAATCTCTCCTCAATCAGTTTTTTTTTTCAATATTTATTTATTTTTGAGACAGAGAGAGACAGAGCATGAACGGGGAAGGGTCAGAGACAGAGGGAGACACAGAATCTGAAACAGGCTCCAGGCTCTGAGCTGTCAGCACAGAGCCCGACGCGGGGCTCGAACTCACAGACCGCGAGATCATGACCTGAACCGAAGTCGGCCGCTTAACCGACTGAGCCACCCAGGCGCCCCTTTCAGTTTTAAGTTCACAGTGTTTATTCTTCATTTTTAATTGTGGTAAAATACACATAACATAAAACTTACTATTCATTTTTTTAAAAGTTTACTTATTTTGAGAGAGCATGAGTGGGGGAGGGGCAGAGAGAGGGAAAGAAAGAATCCCAAGCAGGCTCCACACTGTCAGTGCAGAGCCTGATGCAGGGCTCGAGCTCATGAACTGTGAGATCATGACCTGAGCTGATATCAAGAGTTGGATGCTTAACCAGCTTAGCTATCCAGGTGCCCCTCTTACTCATTTAAAGAAAAAATGGAAACAAAAAAAGAATTTGCATGTTATTCTTGCACAGGGGCCATGCTAATCTTCTCTTAATTCAATTTTAGTCCCTGCACTGCCAAAGTAAGCACCCATCTTACTCATTTTTTATTTATTTTCCCGAGAGAGAGAGAGAGAGAGAGAGAGAGAGAGAGAGAGAGAGAGAATCTTAAGCAGACTCCACACTCAGTGGTGAGCCTGATGTGGGGCACGAGCCCACATCCCTGGGATCATGATCTGAGCTGAGATCAAGAGTCGGACGCTCCACCGACTGAGCCACCCAGATGTCATCCACCTTATGCATTTTTAAGGGTACAGTTCAGTCAGAACATTCATACTTTTGTACAACCATCACCACCGTCCATCTCCAGAACTCCTTTCATCTTGCCAAGCTAAAACTCTGTATCCATTGAACACTAACTCCATATTGCCCCCTCCTCCTGGTCCATGGCAATCACCTATTTTCTATTCTGTTTTCTGTCTCTAAGAATTTGACGGTTCTAGGTACCTCATCTAAGTGGGATCATACAGTGTTTGTTTTTGTCACTGGCTTCTCTCACTTGGCATAATGTCTTCAAGTTTCATCCATGTTGTAGCACGTGTTAGGATTTGCTCCCTTTTTAGGGCTGAGTAGTATTCTACCGTACATACAAACTGCATTTTGCTGATCCATTCATCCATCAATAGATACTTGGGTTGCTTCTACACTTTTGATTATTGTGAATAATGCTATGGACATCAGTGTACACATAATTCTTAGAGACCTTGATTTCCATTTTTTTGGGCATATACCCAGAAACAGAATTGCTGGATCGTATGCAAATTCAGACTGACAACCAAGGGTCAGTGAGGATGTGGAAGAACTGGAATATTCATACACTGTTGGTGGGAATGGAAACTGCTACCATCACTTTGGAAAACTGTGACAGTATATCTTAAAGCTAAATATAGGTATAACCTATAATCTAACCTTCCTACTCCCAGATTTAAATAACCAACAGAAAAGTGTTTGTATGTGTCCCAAAACCCGTGTTCAAGAATGTTCAGGGCAGCACAATTTGTAATAGTTCCAAGGTAAAAAATTATGCATCTACAGTAGAATGGCTACATACAGTGTGATTATTCATACAAAGAAATACTCCAGAGTGATGGTTCTCAGACGTCTGTGTGCATCAGAATCACCCAGAGAGCTTGTTATACTGATTGCTGGGCTCCATCTGCCTGTCCCCTGCCACCTCACAGAATGTATCTCACATTTCTCCTCCTTAGCTGCTCTTATCATTGTTGAAGATGGCTGTCAGCCGCTCCCTGAGTATTCTCTCCTCCCCCACATCAGCAAGAGTGGGGACTAAAGAAGCATAAGAAGCCTGGTTTCTGACCATTAGCACAAACACAAAAATCTCTCTTCTGCCAGGTCAGTCCTGCACTCCTGAATTTGCTGACATACTTATAAACTTTACTTCCCATAACTCTGACAACATAATTAGAGCATAATTATGACAGCATTATGGTGCCCAGCTTTATCCATGTTTTATAGAGAAGGAATTGACCATTAGCTGTATTAACTGCAAGGTCCTCCTGCTAGGCAAAAGTAGAGATGAGATTCAAACCTGTATCTTCTGACTCTGGGTTTAATGCTCCCTCCTCCACAGCTGGCTGTGTCCCCAGAATGCCAGCCATGCTTCTCCCTCTTCTCCAGCTATCCAGGTGCTACCAAGTTCCAGGTCTAAGTCAAGGCCCCCTTTCTCCAAAAAATAAATACTGCAACCCAAAGCAAGATGGTTCTGCCTGATGTGAATATAGTATTGTTTAGCTACCTAATGTGCTTCTGGGCATTAAAAGCTCAGCCCCGAAAGAGCTCCTTCAGGCAGTGTCTGCTGTTTCTGTGGCTAATTGGCTATCCAGGGAGGTGGATGCAGCTGCAGCGAAATGCTGATCTTTTCACCCTGATCACTAGGAGTGAGCTGGGATATGTTTCCTCTATGCATCAGCATTTCTGAAACAGCTGCTTATGACTTCGGCAGAGCCCAGGGGGAAGTGGGGACTCCCTGAGAGCAGCCTGTGGCTTAAAGAGGTTCAGTACCAAGGGCAGTGACTCAAGCCCCACTGGAGAATAAAGAGCCATAAAAGCAGAGGTCCTCAGTCCTGGGCTCCACCCCAAGTCCAACTGGATCAAAACTGGGGGTAGATCTGGCATATCTATCTATCTATCTATCTATCTATCTATCTATCTATCTATCCATCTATCCATGCATCTATATAGCGATATATACCACAATTTCATATCTATCCATATCTATCTACATACACATATATACATATATGTTTAAACCCCTCTTTCCCAAGTGATTCTAGTACACAACAAGGATTGAGAATGGCTGTAGTAATGAACCAATAAATAGGAGGAGGAGTGTTCCAAAGAATAGGCGGTGTCCATGAGACTTAAGAGTTTTAAAAGGAAACTTCCAGGGGAGGTCACTTAGCTCTCCGCAGCCCTGCTTCCGCGAAAATATTCCTGGCCCACTGTAAACGGGTGAGTGCTACTCTTTCTACTCAGGCATAGCCTACTTGGGATCTCTTTTTCTTATACCCACGAGAAACAGCCTGGACATTCTTCGGGGCAAACTGAAGAGCTCAATTACATCCACTTCAAAAAACAAATACACACACCCAGAAACAAGCCAAGAGGCAGCAGATGTCTTGGGTGTTGGCAGAATGTTTCCTTTCAAGATTTTTAAAAAGAAAAACCAAGTGTTGCTTAGTTATTCATAATGGGGTAAACCTGGAAACTACTTTAGAGTTAAAAAATAGGGTGTTGGGGGGGCGCCTGGTTGGCTCAGTTGGTTAGGTGTCCTACTCTTGATCACAGCTAGGGTCTCGATCTCAGCGTCGTGAGTTCAGGTCCTGCACTGGGCTCCACACTGGGCGTGGGGCCTACTTAAAAAAAAAAAAAAAAAGAGAAATATAAAAAATAATTGTTGGTTATATTTATGTAATTACGCAAGCAGGAATTAGGTGTCTGCATAATGAAATTCGGTGTGGCCACTGCAAAGTATGCCATGTATGAAAATGTAATGACATGGAAGCTGTGTATGTTCTAGTACATGAAAAAAATCTGGTCACAAGAAAGAATGTACCACATGATCCCAACTTTAAAAAAATATATGCATATAAGTGTTTAGGTATTTCAAAAATGAAAAAAAAAAATTCAAGTGTTAGCCATTATCATAGAATGTTAGTGAAACAGGTAATATTTATTTTCCTTTAATTTTTCTATTTGATCCTTATTTCCATAACAAACACACATTTCTTCTGTCAGGAAAAAAGAAGTACAAAACCCCCCAGATGCTGAACCAGTGAATTGATCCATAAGAGTTTCCCGTTTTCAACAGAGGAATACAGGGAGTGTTAGGCTGAAATACAATTTCATAGTACAATCAATGGCATTCAAATAATGAAAGCAATATAGATCCTTCCCTAGAATAAATAACTTCTTTAAGGCAAATGTCCATGCCTCCTTGGAGTTAAATATTAATCTCACAGAACCCAGCCCAGCCTACAAGATGAGTTTTAGTTTATGTGAAATTTTTATGAACTAATTAGTGGGTTGGATCAAAGAGTAGGACCAGAATAGAGTCACAAAGAGGTCTTAGAAGATAAGGCATTTATTAATTCACCATTGTTTTCTTAAAAGGACATGAACTTGGACGAAGAAGTTACCTATTGAGGATCAGAACACCTACTAATCTAAGTCATGTCCCAGGTGGGAAGCAGGGCTGGAAGCACAGAAAAGGGAGGAAATTAAAAAGCTGGAACAATATTCACTTAAACATAAATGCCAAACCCTGCTTGATGGGGTCTTAGAGGAGCCATGGCCCAGATGGCATCATTGCCATGTGTGTGCCACCATAAATGATTAAATAGGATACAATATAAAAATCTCACGGTTCCATTAATACTTCAGTGCTCCAATTTTCTACCAGTGTGGAGTTTCTGAAGTGCTCTTGGCTAAACAGAACAATCTTTATTCATAAATTAAAAAACATGTTTGCAATACTGTCATTTTTCTAAGCAGCCTATTTCCCCTTTACAAAATATAAACAATTATAGAATGCAGTATATACAGGGAGAGAAAATAAGAGTTCTTTTCATCTATGGCCTCCAGTTTGCTCGTTCTGTTTCCCAGAGGTGGCTGCTCCTACCATCTCCAGTATCTTTCCCCATATTCTACACACAAAATAACCCATAAAAGTGAGCAAAATGGCACAACAGACACTCAGATCAATGGAACAGAATAAAGAACCCAGAAATGGACCCACAAACGTATGGCCAACTGATCTTTGACAAAGCAGGAAAGAATATCCAATGGAATAAAGACAGTTTCTTCAGCAAGTGGCGCTGGGAAAACTGGAGAGCGACATGCAGAAAAATGAACCTGGACCACTTTCTTACACCATACACAAAAATAAACTCAAAATGGAAAGACCTAAATGTAAAATAGGAAGATAGGAAGCCATCAGAATCCTTGAGGAGAAAGCAGGCAAAAACCTCTCTGATCTTGGTTGCAGCAACTTCTTACTCAACACATCTCTGGAGGCAAGGGAAACAAAAGCAAAAATGAACTACTGGGACCTCATCAAAATAAAAACTTCTGCACAGCGAAGGAAACAATCAGCAAAACTAAAAGGCAACCGACAGAATGGGAGAAGATATTTGCAAACAACATATCAGTTAAAGGGTTATTATCCAAAATCTATAAAGAACTTCTCAAACTCAACACCCAAAAAGCAAATAATCCAGTGAAGAAATGGGCAAAAGACATGAATAGACACTTCTCCAGAGAAGACATTTAGATGGCCAACTGACCCATGAAAACATGCTCAACATCACTCATCATCAGGGAAATCCATATCAAAACCACAATGAGATACCACCTTACACCTGTCAGAATGGCTAACATTAACAACTCGGACAACAGATGTTGGCAAGGATGCAGAGAAAGAGGATTTCATTTGCATTGCTGATGGGAATGCAAGCTGGTGCAGCCACTCTGGAAAACAGTATGGAGGTGCCTCAAAAAACTAAAAATAGAACTACCCTATGACCCAGCAATTGTGCCACTAGGTATTTATCCAAGGGATACAGCTATGCTGTTTCAAAGGGACACACACACCCCAATGTTTAGAGCAGCACTATCAACAATATCCAAAGTATGGAAAGAGCCCAAATGTCCATTGATGGATGAATGGATAAAGAAGATGTGGTGTACATATACAATGGAGTATTACTTGGCAATCAAAAAGAATGAAATCTTGCCATTTGCAACTACGTGGATGGAACTAGAGGGTATTGTGCTAAGGGAAATTAGTCAGAGAAAGACAAATATCATATGACTTCACTCATGAGGACTTTAAGACACAGAACAGATGAACATAAGGGAAGGGACACAAAAATAATATAAAAATAGGGAGGGGGGCAAAACAGAAGAGACTCTTAAATATGGAGAACAAACAGAGGGTTACTAGAGGGGTTGTGGGAGGGGGGATGGGCTAATTGGGTAAGGGGCATGAAGGAATCTACTCCTGAAATCATTGTTGCACTATATGCTAACTAATTTGGATGTAAATTAAAAAAATAAAATTAAAAAATAAAAATAAAATATTTCATCAAAGAAAGAAAGCAAGGAAGGAAGAGAGGAAGGAAAGAATGGAGGGAGAGAGGGAAAGAAGGAGGGAGTGGAAGAACTGGAGGATAGATAAATGCAAAAAAATACATGGAACAATATTAGCAAAATATTGATAATTGTATGATGTGTACAGGTATGTTTAATATACTATTTCCCAAATTCAAAAAAAAAGTGAGCAAAAGATTTTAAACAGACATTTCACTATATATATATATATATATATATATATATATATATATATATATGGGTGACAAACACATGACACCATTAGATGTTAAGAAAATGTATGCTAAAACCACAATGAAGACATCACTACAAACCTATGAGAATGGTTAATGTTTAATAGACTTATACCAAACATTGGTGAGGATGTGGATGAACTGGAATTCTCACAGACTGGATTATAAAATAGTACCCTTTGGAAAACAACTTGGCAATTTCTTAAAAAGTTAAACACACACTAGCCAATTGGTCTAGTCATTCCACTCCTAGGTATTTACCTAAGAGAAAGGGAAATACATGCCCATACATAGACATGGACATGAATGTTCACAGTAGGTTTATTTGTAATTGTCCCAAACTGGGAACAACCCAAATGTCCAACAACAGAGAAGCAGATGAGCAAATTGTGGTACATTCATGCAATGGAATACTATTCAGCAAGAAAAAAGAATGGTCTATCGGTACACACAATAACATGGATAAATCTCAAAATAATTATGCTAAGAGAAAGAAGGCAGACCCACTCCAAAAGAATACATATTGTATAATGCCATTTCTATAAACCTTTAGAAGATGTAAACTAATCTGTAGTGAGAGAGCAGAGCAGTGGCTGCTTGGGGATGAGAGGATGAGGAGGGGTTAGAGGGAGGGATTTACAAAGGGGCATGAGGAAACTTTGGGGGATGATGGATATGTCCACTGTCTTGATTATGGTGATCAAATTGTTCAATTTAAATACATGGAGTTTATTGTATGCCAATTATAACTCAATAAAGCTGTTTTTATTTATTTTTAATGTTTTTTTTTTTTTTTAAAGGTTCTTTCAGTAATCTCTACCTCCATCCAACATGGGGCTCAAACTCATGACCTGGAGATCAAGGGTCTCATGCTCTTCTGACTGAGCCAGTCAGGCTTCCCAATAAAACTTTTTAAAAAACATATTATGGGGGCACCTGGGTGGCTCAGTCAGTTAAGGGTCTGACTTCAGCTCAGATCATGATGTCATGGTTCGTGGGTTCCAGTCCCGCATCAGGCTCTGTGCTAGTAGCACAGAGCCTGCTTGGGATTCTCTCTCTCTCTCTGCCCGTTCCCCAGTTGCATGCTCTCTCTCTCAAAATAAACTTTAGACTAAAAAAACCAAACAAACGTATTACGTGTATATGACACATGCATATCATTTTTTCCCACTTAACATAGCTTGGAGATCATTCTGTATCAGGGCATAGTAAATGAGCATTCTTTTTAAACAGCTGAATAGTATTCCATGATATAGATTTATATAATTTAGCCATCTTCCCTCTGATGCACATTAGGTTACTTAATAGTCTTTCTTTTAGAGTCAATGCTGCTATGAACATCCTTATTTACACATCTTTTTGTACTTATAAGGTTGATTCTTAGAAATGGAATTGCTTAGTCAAAGGTTACATTAACTTATGATTTTGATAGATACTATGAAACTGCCCCATTTTTCTCATGGGCTCAAGTCCTGCCTGCTCTGGAATGGCAGGGATGGTCCCCACAAGGAGTAAAGGGACTGACTGACAAGCAGCTTTCTGAATTCCACAAAATGGAATTTTCTTGATGGTCACGCTCCAGTGAGCTGGTAGTGTAGTCCTGGTTTGTAATCACTCTTTGGTTCCAAGCTTTCTTTGACAATGGATTGTCTTGAAATAGTTGTGGGAAAAGAGGCACCCCATAGTGTGGCGCCTACTCTCCCTGACTGGTCATAGGGAAAGGAAACGGAAGGGCTGAGCTGCTGTAAACCAGTGAGGCCGCAGTTAACGAAGAGGCCATGGCATTTGAGGACATTCATGTCCCAGCGTTACGGCCAATATAATGCAGGGCAACTGGGTCCTTCCACTCACCTCTCCCTCTTTCTCTTCCTCAATAATGATGGAGCATCTACTAGGTTTGCTGACTGAGGTTGTGGGAGCACGAAGGAAGATAAGAGACACAATGGAGGGGCAGGTCAGGAAGTCTTCTCAGAGGAGAGGCCATTTAAGTAGTGTTTTGTTTTGTTTTTTAAATGGAAGTGAAATTTACATGACACAAGTCTTTTAAAATGTACAGCTCAATAGCATTTAGCACATTCACAACACTGTGCTACCACTATCTCTATGTAGATCTCTATGTAGTGCACTGCATCACCCCCAAAAGAAACCCCATAGCAGTTACTTCCCACAGTAGGGTTTTAAAACAAGGAGAAGTTCTTCCCAGGCAGGCTTGGAAGGGAGGCCATTCCAAAAGAGGAATTTACAAAGTCTTTGGAACCTCAAGCCACTTGGGATGGGCTGAAGAAGTGACTGGGTGAAAGCCGGAAGGAAAGGCAGAGCGAGGGGCAGTGAAGGTCACGTGTGCCAGCTTTGTCCTAGAAGCAGTTCGAGCCAGTCAAGGGTGGTAAGGATAGTCAGTGGTTATGGAACCTATTTGAGTAACTTGCATCCCTGAGGAACATGACCAACTTTAACATGAATTCAACTTGAGCCAGGGTTTCTCAACAAGGGCTCTACAGGCATTTGGGGCTGCAGGATTCTTTGCCAGGGCGGTGGCGGCCATCCTGCGCACTGTAGGGTAGTCAGTAGCACCTCTGGCCTCTAACGCGAACTGCCAGCGGCATCCTCCCCACGTTACCACGGTTGTGACACTGCCAACCGTCCCCCCCGAGGGAGGGGCAAAATCGCCCCAGTGAAAGCCCTGGAATGACTGGCACTCTGTACTCCACAGTCCTAAGACGCAGGCAAATCACACAGTGTTCTGGGAGGCACTCCCTCTGAGCTGTGTGGAGACGAGAGGGCACGGAGCAGGACCACCTCTGAGCGCTGGGATGGGAGTCCTGAGCTTCCAAACACAGCAAATTAGTGTTAAAACTTTGCAGTGGTTTTTTTTTTTCTCTTTTTAAATTCCTTCCACCATTTTTAGTCGACAAGCACTTCATGCCTACCACCTGCCAAGTACTGAGGTGAGCACCAGGAGAATGAGCTCCTCAGGGGATTAGAGTCTCATTCTCCCACCTCACCATCCCCACAGAGGAGACCTCAACGGTGTGCGTCTTAAGGGAGTAGTGTCTCACCTTGGAAGGAATGGGGAGAGAGGAAGGTGGGAAGACCAAGGGCAAGACCAAGGGACGGGCAGCGGGGGGAGATGTGCACTGGCAGACTGGGAGGCGTGTGGGGGTCACTGGTATCCGCTGTGCCTCACCCTCTGCTAGTGTCCTAGTCCCTCACAGTCCTCCTCAGAGTGGCAGCACCTCAGGGGAATGGCTGTGGGTTGGGGTGCACCAGGGAGGACGAACCCAAGGCTCAGGAGCTCCTTGGTAAAGATCCCTATGCCCAAGGGTGACATATGTGGGCTCAGAAAGTGAACATACTGGGTTTAGTGTGGGGTTCAGTGTGGATTAGAGTGCCTGCCTCAAATGTTCTGGATGTTGAAAGACTCTTGATAGCTTTGTACAAGCCAAGATGCAAAGGGAAGGAGATTCAATTATGACCGAGATTCTTTTTTTTTTTTTTTTGCTAGGCCCAGTAGGACAGGGCTCTGAGTCAGAGTTAATTGAACTTAGAAGAGTTATGTGACAGTTTCTGCATAAAGTTCATACACATGACATGAAGGAAAAGAACACTGCCCTAGCTCTCCAGGGACTCACAGTCTAGTGGAACCCTCCCTCTGCCCCCACACTGTTTCCTGAGGACATTCTGAGGAATTTTGTGCCACTATTATCTTTTACTTGATTCAAGCTCTACAACTGCATAAAGCCACTAGAGACCACTCTGCAGAAAAGACTGAACTTAAGAGTGGTTTAGTGACTTTGCCCATGGCCTAAATGTATCTGTTCCAGTGCCAGAACACAGGACGTCTGACTCCAAGATTTGTTCTTCCTACTCCATCAGGTAGCCCTGCTGATTGCAGCTCACAAGGGAGGAGGATGCTGTGGTTAGGCAAAGAGCAGCTGATGGCTACCAGGAGCACTCTGATTCCTTGGGCTTGTTTTTGTGTAAACGAATACTACCTCACTAAGTGAACAGGATGTCGTGTGATGTGTGTATGAACGTGGCAAAGCTCCAGGTGTGTATTCCAGGTGTTAACTCACTATAACACACTGGCATACATAACAGGGAACCGGTAGATATTCCTGAACAGAGTGACGAGAGGTTGGAAGTTGTTCGGGAGGATAAACTAGGCAGCTGTGTGCAGAACACGCTGAGAAGGGGTTACATGAGAGGTAGGGCACCCAGCTCAGAGGGACATGCAGAGGGGGACAGGAGAGGACAAGGAGGCGACTGAGGACTTATTCCAGAGTGAAAAACACAGAATTCCATATTCTTTTTTTTTTTTAACGTTTATTTATTTTTGAGACAGAGAGAGACACACAGCATGAACGGGGGAGGGGCAGAGAGAGAGGGAGACACAGAATCAGAAACAGGCTCCAGGCTCTGAGCCATCAGCCCAGAGCCCGACGCAGGGCTCGAACTCACGGACCGCGAGATCGTGACCTGGCTGAAGTCGGACGCTTAACCGACTGCGCCACCCAGGCGCCCCCAGAATTCCATATTCTTAGCACATTACCCACAAGAGAGAGAATTTTATGAATTATGTGCCACACTTACTTAGAGATAACTTGTCGCTTTGGGGGAAATGATTCTGTGTGAACCATACTTTTTCAGCATTGAATCAAAAATAGTTACTATTTGTATTTGCCTGCTCTCCCTCAAGCTGTAAGCAATTTCATCACTAAAAGGATGAACTAATGATGCTTGAGAATATCTAAAAAATAAAATAAAATAAAATAAAATAAAATAAAATAAAATAAAATAAAATAAAATAAAATAAAATAAAAGTAATTAAGAGAAAGCGACTGTTTCCTAAGAGCTTTGTATCCCAAAGGACGGAAACTGAATACCGCAAATCAGGATAACAAATTAGATGATGATTTGACAAGGGCAAGAAAATCGTCAAGTGATATCTGGGATTCCTTGAAGCATTTACAGATTTTCAGCACCCAATCTTCTTAGTTTTTTAAGTATTTTCAGAGAGGGAGTAACAAAGAGCTGTGCAAGCGGAGGAGCTCTGCCAAAGTGGGAAATCTTAGCTGGGTGGAGCGGAAGGCAGCAGACAAAACAGGATCCCTCTTTGTTCCAACTCAGCCAGCAAATCTGTACCTTCAGGAGGAGGAACAGACTTTTATCCACGCTTTTGCTTTAGAGAAACAAGAGAAAATATCCTGATGGCAAACATCTTCAGGGAGAGTCTCCACCCACTTTTTTTTTTTTTTTTTAATTCTGGGCCTCTCTGCCATCAGACATGGCATGTTGGGGCAGGGCCTCAGATCCTTTCCCCAAGAAAGGGCAGCATAATAGGAGTGGCCGCCCATCAAAGCCATCGCACCTAGAAAGGAAAATGCACCACTGCCTCAGCGTGGGTGGAACTGGCTTCAGGATCTGCTCTGAGGTGCTCTGTCCAGCTCGGCCTCGGCCATCTATAGGAAGACCTCTGAAACTAGAAGGTTTGAAACTAGAAGGTACAGGGGCGCCTGGGTGGCGCAGTCGGTTAAGCGTCCCACTTCAGCCAGGTCGCGATCTCGCGGTCCGTGAGTTCGAGCCCCGCGTCAGGCTCTGGGCTGATGGCTCAGAGCCTGGAGCCTCTTTCCGATTCTGTGTCTCCCTCTCTCTCTCTGCCCTTCCCCCGTTCATGCTCTGTCTCTCTCTGTCCCAAAAATAAATAAACGTTGAAAAAAAAATTTAAATAAAAAAAAAAAAAGAAACTAGAAGGTACAAAAAGAGCTGAGCAGGAAGTGTGGCCTGAATTAAAGTCACTAAAAAATTTTTTTACAACTTCAATATATTCGTTCTCATAAAGGAAGTGATTTACAAATGAGTCCTCTTTACTAAGCAGTCAGCCAATAGTTAGTAGTCCTTGAAAATAATCAAGCCACAGGACTTTAAATAAGATTTACATGTATCACTATTAAAACCAGGCAAAATTGGTGCTTCTTTCCTAGCTTCTCCTGTGATCATGCAGCACAAGTTATACTTTCTGGAGCCAGCACGGTATCTGGCATCAAAAAGCCCTCAAGATTCAAATCCTTGCTTTACTGTTCACTCTGATTTTCAGCAAATTACTTAATCCTTCTGGGCTTGTCTTCTTATCTGTGAAAGGGATGGCTAACCTCACTACGAGTGGTGTTGGGCTCTATGTACGTCTATGTGGGGGTGTGCACGTACAGAGCTGGGCACATGTTAGTAGCCAAAGAAAGGTCAGGATCTCAAGAAAGGTGGGGTACTTCAGAAGCCATGTGAATGGATGAGAGGGAAAAACTGGGGTGGCCAAATCAGTAAGAACAGTCTGTTCAGATAAAAAGGACAGAGAGTGGGGTGGGGAGTCACTGCTAATGGGAACAGTGCTGCTTTCTGGGGTGATGAAATGTTTTGTTTTTTTTTTTTAATTTTTTTAACGTTTATTTATTTTTGAGACAGAGAGAGACAGAGCATGAACAGGGGAGGAGCAGAGAGAGAGGGAGACACAGAATCTGAAACAGGCTCCAGGCTCTGAGCTGTCAGCACAGAGCCCGACGCGGGGCTCGAACTCATGGACCGTGAGATCATGACCTGAGCCGAAGTCAGACGCCCAGGCGCCCCGTGAAAATGTTTTGAAGTTAGTGGTGCTGGTCATACAACTAACATACTAAAACCCATCAGTACACCCTAAAAGGGTGGATTTTATGGTATGTGAATTTTATCTCAATTATACCGTTACTTAAAAAAAAAAGATGAAGAAAACATGAATAAAAACACGTGGAGAGGTAATGGAAGATGAGGGATTTTCAAATTCTCTGGTGGGGTAGAGAATCAAGTTCTGGTCTACAGGATAAAAAACCATTATTTAGGGAGGGTAAGGACCTGTTTATCTTGCTAAATTCTACAATTTTACACTCCCAATCATACCTTCTGAAGTTTTATTTTGGTAAGAGGTTCTCCTGCTAAATTATCAGTGGAATAGTCATATGATGTTTCTGAACAACAGGTGATAGGCAGCTTCTCAGCACTTCTTCACCCAGGGTTTTAGGACATGATGAGAAATACTTATCGACAGCAAACATTCCATAATCACTACCGCAAACTGCCTCGATGGTGCGGCTTCAATACAAACAACCACAGGCACAACCATTTAGATTTCTAATTTATTATTAAATTACATAACAAAGCTTCTTCTATACAGTCAGAAAATGCATTTAGATGAGAACAAAAATTAAGTACAAATACAATAAATCTGGTTCCAAGAAGCCATTTTAAAAGCAAAAAAAAAATTAGAAAGTGCATTTGGAATAGATTTTTAAAAATCTGTATTGGCATTTCTCATGAGGAAACATTTTTTATCATGGCGAAGTGTGACTGGAATGGATGTCCCTCCCTCTCTAAGAGCTAACAGGATGTGGACAGATAAAAATACTCTGGTACTGAAGTGAGACACTAAGGACAGAGAAAATGAGAATGATCCCTCAAGACACGGCTCAGCTTTGTCTCAGTTTTTTATCCAATAAACATCCTTAAGAGTCACTTAGTCCTTCCTTATTTTCTTTCCCCATATACGCTTAAGAATATGCAGGTCTATAAAAAAAATAACAAGATTAGTTTAGAAAGACCATGATGAAAAGCTCTGTGTCTTTGTAGAGACCAGGCTAAATAACCTCTAACCCAAAAGGAGAATGGAACATAATCATTTTAATTTTCTGGGTAGAATCCATTTGTTCTCTAGTTATTACATTTGCCACCAACTTCAGCACTATTCCTAGACATGGCCATTTACCCTCAACGGCAAGTTAGAAAACTTGGTCAATTTCCAAAAAATATCATATCTGGCTAATGACCAAACATGAGGTATTAGAAGACCAAAAAGGTTAGTCCAGTTCTTTAAAGTCCTTTTCATCAGGTTGAGATTATTAACAGTGAAGAAAACATTAATGGTGGGAATGCAAGTCCAAGGTGCCTCAATTCCATAGAGGCCAAAAGTCATTATTACATCAAAAGGCTCAATAAGTACATTTTCCTATTCAGATGTACTCAGCATCCAATAGGAAAGAACTAAAGTAAATATTTGGTTTCAGGTACAAAAAAGTGCCCGCGTGATGTTTCCTCTCTTCACTTGTCCAATTCTTAGGATTTTACTTCCACGCCTGATCTGAGTACTGGGTAGTAGGGAAAAAAAGAGGCATTCTCTGTACAAGTGAATTTTGGTACAAAGGAGAGAGGAATAGTGGAGAAGGAAAGCCCTTTTCTAACATTAGAAAAATAAAGGGTGAGCAATACAGGTTACAGGGAATCCTTCAGCATCACTGAAAACACTAAGAAGATTGTAGAGATAGCCAGGACAGATCACCTGAAGCACTGGGATATCAGGGTTTGAACTTTAGTAATAAATTAAACATTTCTAACTAAAGTCATCAGCTCACATTAAGACAAAATCTCAGAAGTATACCTTTGGGAAGTCTGTCCTTTTTGTTGCTGTGGTTTTTCACACTTAGTGAAATGGAAAGTTTTGAATTATTACTAAAATAATCCCAAAGGAAAAGGTCCCTTATATGACAATGGCCAAGGAAGAATAACTTCCCTTAAGAGGAAACTTCCTTCCTGAACTCCCAGCTCTGACAGGCAACTTACTGTTGGCCCCTGAGCCTGGCAACAGGTCTGTAAGGACAGAAGAAAAGGTGGAAAACCAATCTGGTTAAAAAAAACAAAAAAACAAAAAAAAAGTTAAATGGCACCAAACTGAAAGAGTTCAAATCAGCTACCACAGGATCCAAATCCTCTTTTTGTAAATGACACACTTCTATTTCCTTACTCCAGGGTTTCTTTCTGCAAATGAAAGAACTGTAAGAGGAAAGGACAAGCCCTGTCCTGGCTAGCTACATTTGGCCCTGGGTCACCTCACTATGGGCTATATAGCACTGGGAGGTTAGTCAGACCTACCAGACAACATCTTATACCAAGCCTTATCAACTTCCTTGGAAGAACTAGTTTATTTTCATAAAGAAAATAACCAACATAATTCTATTACTTCATTTAAGCATTACCCTAAAGGAAAGGCTCATCAGCCATCAAAAGTATTTGCTCAGTGCAGCAAGCAGCTCAGCCCCAAGTTTTACTCTCACACAATCAGCTTTAATGAATATACCAAATAATCAGACCAGTAAAAAAGACTGGTAGTATAATTAAATAAATAACTTTATTTATGATACTTCAGATTTTATAAATGCCAACCATATAGCAATGAAAGTCCCATAAAGTCTAGCTGAGGCACAACCACCAATCAAGGCCCTTTGAAAAATCAAAGATAATAAAGTGTCAGGGGAGAACAGTCTTGTTCTCCCAACAGAGAATTTAGTAAATGAACTTCTCTGATCCTTTAAGATTTACATTGGGAAAACTTAGACTTTCTTTTCAGGGCATCCCCAATCAAGTTATCTGATCAATCAACCCATATTTAGAAAAATAAACCCCATAGTTTAAAAAAATGTATCCAATGGCTTTCATACCCAGAACATAATAAAACTTTGACAACAGAATGAAAAAGCTCTCAGTTTCTGTACCAGACCAGGGGTTAGTATAGCCATCAGCTCTTGTATCAAGTTCACCTGAATGTCATCACCGATGCACTGTGATATCGTTAAGAACTACATGCTCATATCCTTTTATTCCCTGTGGCACAGTTTGAGGTCAATACTATAAATACCAGAGTCCATTCCAATGGTGAAGAGCAACCTTCTTTCTTGGTGAGGAGTGTAGATGTTGACGTCTTCAAACTATTTGCGGTAGTTCAGGTGAATAAGTTGTTAAGTTTACAGAAATGGAGAAATGGTTAAACCTGAAAAGAATTCTGGGGGTGGTTTAAAATTCTGTTACCGTCCAGGGATAGTAGTAGAAGACAGGTGCAGATACAGATAGATTCTGTCACATGCACCTTCAACAGTAAAACCATTCTCTGGATGTTTGGAAAGCTTAACAGATTTGGAATGAGTAGGTTTTCATAAAACACAGACTTCCTGGTACATTAGGCAGTATTTCTTGAACTTTTGCTCATAAATCATGGAGCATTTACAAATGGAATAATCTGGATGGTGACCCCTCAATCAATGTCTTTTTACATGTGGCTTGCTGAACAGATCTCACTGAAAATTGAGCAGTCCCCTCACTCAGGGTTAATCCTGACATGATGAGGAATAGTTGGGGGCACTGACAGACACTGGCTATTAGTTACTTTTACCATGGTAGAACTGAGATTGCATTTTCTCATAGTAGCAAGTATTAATCCAATGGAAGAAATAAACAAAACATCAAAACAATGACGGACAAAAAAGCCTGTTATTCTCAATGCTTTTCCAGCAATATAGTTAATCCCAGTGTGCATACAATTTAAAAAAAGAGGAAGAAAAAAGCTTTTCTTGCAGTGTTTGTCTTCTGTTTCAGACAACCTCAACTGTGTTGAAGTTGACCTGTTAGCATCTCAAAGAACCTGTGAAAAATGTAATTTTTCTGGAATACCAAAACAGGGGCACAGAGTAGAAATTTATAGCACAGCTTATCAAGAAATGACTTGTGATTTCTCTTCATGACTGTAAAATAAAAGGACAAGAACTATTTTTATTCACAACCCAATCTGGTGGCTGAAAGGAAAACAGTCTTTGGATATAGAGAAACCTGGTTTTCTGGAGTCCAGCTGTAAGATCTGGCTTGTTATCAGCCTTCAACACTATTACTGAAGCATAGAAACTCTGTTTCTGATTGGTTTACTTACCTCCTGGGAAGACAAAAGCAACTGAAAACTTTTTTTTTTTTTAAACTAAAAACAGAAGGAAATGTGTGTTAGAAAAGATAGCACAGGAAAACTGTGGCTTCAGCTCAACCTGACCGTATCACAGAGTCCATCACCATCAGTCTTGAATTAATCCTGTTGGTCAGGCTAATCATCAGGACAATCAACTTCTCCTTCCTATTTTTCCTTATTCCGGATCAGGGTGTGAAAGTGGTGGTTGTCAAGAGTCCCTGGAGATGTTCCATCAGTGGAAAGCATACAGCAGCAATAGGATGGTACAGACACCAATAACACCGCCCAGGATGAGGGAGTCTCGCCGTTTCCTAAGATTGATTCGTTGGATCAGGCTGTTCACAGCAGGAAAACGATCTTTGGGAAATCTTTATTAAGGTCATATTTGAAGAAGCCTCTTTAGTGAAAAGTCACAGGGGTCACAAAAATAGAGATCAGTGGAGTCCAGAAACAATAAATAATGAGAAGAAATACAGAGGAAGAAAATTACACTGAGGGAGTCTTTAAAAAAACACATACCCAAACTGGAAACATCCTACTGCTCAAGGTCCCAAACCAACCGAGGAATTACAACCAGGCTTGGGGTCAGGGTGGGAGGTAGTGAGCTTAGGAACAGAGGGACTCTGCAGGGCAGGGAGGTGTAAGTACAGCCAATACCACTGCTAACAACACCCTATTCTGTTTTCTTTTCCTTTCTCTTTCTTTTTCTCTCTCTAAACCCCTTCTCTCAGGAAAGTGAGAAGTTCAGCCAGAAGAGTTCTGAAGTTCTTGATCGTCTCCTCACAGGGTGATAACCCCCTTGGAATCAGGCAATAGGTGGTGGCAACCAACTCCAGGGTCTGAATAAATCAGTCACTGGTGAATTATTTAAATTTTTTAGTTTACTTTGCAGCAGTAGGTAGGATATGGTAGGTAAGGGGGCTATACTGTTCTAGCTGTCCTACTTAGGAAACATAAAAAAAGATAGGAAATTTCCAATTTTAAAGGTTTAAAAAAGCAGTCACAGCTATATTTTACTTAGTATTTCAAAATATCTTCATACTCTTATTTGTATGTTGTAGACCAAAGCACATGCCTGTGTATCCTAACTTGTTTTGCATTTTTTAAAGTTTATTTACTTTGAGAGAGAGCGAGAGAAAGGGGTGGGGGGGAGAGGCAAAGAGAGAATCTCAAGCAGGCTCTGCACCGGCAGTGTGGAGCCTGACATGCAGCTCGAACTCATGAACCATGAGATCATGACCTGAGCCGAAACCAAGAGTCAGACCAACTGAGCCACCCAGGTGCCCCTGTTTTGCATTTCTGACAATATACCTTCGGGTGCCTCCTCTTTGTTAATATAGGTATTTTATCAAAGTCAGGAAAATCACTGACAAAAACCACCTACAATACTAGAGAGCTAGAATAATACCTCCACTCTGTGAATCTTTATTGCATTTTCCTGTAATTAAACCACCCAGCAGGGACTATATTTATTTGTACACTTATATATTCTACATATTATATGATTAGGACCATGTTATCTTCTAATCTTGAATTTCCCTATCCAGAACAGAGCTTTACATATTGTAGGCATTAATGTGTTTTTTGAATTAATGAGAAAAATTTGCAGAAATAATTTTTAAAAATACTGAAGCAGCAGCAGCATGAAATAATAGGCAAAAACTTTTACAAGGTACAAATCTCATATAGAACAAATGCTTAATCTTTTCTTGCTTCGTAAAGAACCAACAATCCCCTTAGAATACTTTTGGCATTAGGGAATTCTGTCTATAATGGGCATATTACCTTTAGAGAAGCCCCCCTCTCTTTCCTTCTATAATAATCTAGTTCAGTCCATGTAATAGTGTAGGCTGACCTTGTCCTCTGCCATCAGGTATATTTACAAACTCGGATTGGCCAGAAAGAATATTCCCTTCTAGTGACTCAAGCTGGGGCAACTACAGTCCTCTTGGGACTTTTATTACAGCTGGTAAAAAAGACCCCCTTTCCATGGGGATTTTTAACTGGCAGAAGGTGATTCTTCTAGCCATCTCTATCACTATGTGGAGAAAACCTCTTTGAGAATGAGGCCAATCACAGGAAAGCAAAGATAAGAGATGGAGTAGGTAGGGGGAAGAGAGAGAGGAAAAGCAGATTCTTGACAATAACATCTGAGCTCCTGAATTGAGCCATGCCTTAGGTTAAATTCTACCCCTGAATTTTAGATAAATATGAACAAATTAATTCCCTCCTTTCCCCCCTTAAGTCAGTCTAAATGAGGTTTCTGTTACTATCTCTCTATGGAGTCTCGACTAACACACGCATTTTGTTTTTGAACACACATTTTTCCAGAATTATTATAATTTGTGGTAATGGCAAGATGATACAATGTATATAACAGTACTCTGTAAACTGTACAGCCCTATGTAAAATATAAACAATTATGGATAAGTTATTTTGCACTTAGGGTGACAAAACAGGAACAAAATTCACAAAAAGTTGGAAAATACAAAATACACTTCAGGATATTCCTTAGGGAAGTAAGTATCAAACTAAAAGTGACCTTAAATTATCTAGGACCAGGGTACCTGGGTGGCTCAGTCAGTTCAGTGGCTGACTCTTGGTTTTGGCTCAGGTCATGATCTCACTGTCCATGAATTCGAGCCCTGTGTCAGGCTCTGTGCTGACAGTGTGCAGCCTGTTTGGAATTCTCTCTCTCCCTCTCACTCTCTGCTCCTTCCCTGTTCATGTTCTTTCTCTCAAAATAAATAAACTTAAAAAAAAATTATCTAGGACCAGAAGGTACTCAACTTTTTAGGCCCTTCCCCTTACTAATTGGGGAAGGAAACTTTTTCTCTAAAAGTCTTGACTTCTCAGAGAGTAAACAAAATGTTTCAGAGTAGCAGGCTTACCAGTTTCCCCACTGGGTTTCATGTTAGTATTAGTAATCCTAATTCAAATCAGGAAACTCAAGAATTAAAAATGTAGAGGTCACAATTAACAAGCAGAGAATCTATTCTAATGTTCAGCTTGTGCATAACGAATCACAATGAAAATACTCTAACAGCAGTTACAACTCATCTACATGTATGGCTGTCTCCTTCTCTTTCTAAGAATCTGACACTGACTTATTCTTCAAACTGGAGAAAGAAGTAATAAAAAAACACATAATTTATGATGTTGAGGTAAGAATAATATATACTGTGGAGTTTTACTGGGGTGCCTGGGTGGCTCAGTTGGTTGAGCATCCAACTTCGGCTCAGGTCGTGATCTCATGGTTCGTGGATTTGAGCCCCGCGTCAAGACTCTGTGCTGACAGTTCAGAGCCTGGAGCCTGCTTTAGATTCTGTGTCTCCCTGTCTCTCTGCCCCTTCTCTGCTCATGCTCTGTCTCTCTATAATAAAACATTTTTAAAAAACTTAAAAAAATAAAAAAACATTTATTTATTTATTTTGGGAGAGAGGGAGGGAGGGAGAGAGTGGGGGAGGGGCAGAGAGTGAGGGAGAGAGAAAATCCCAAGTAGGCTCCATGCTGTCAGTGTGGAGTCCGACCCCGGGCTTGATCTCACAACAGTGACATCATGACTTGAGACGAAATAAATCAAGAGTCAGGTGCTTAACCAACTGAGCAATCCAGGCGCCCCAGGAGTTTTTAAAATGTAAAATGATTTGAAAATTCATATTTATAATTTTCTAAATCTACTAATGTCAGACTTCTGGTGTAGAATATTTTACAAATAGTACTAAACAGTATCAACTTCTATGCAACGCATATTCATATGTAACTATTGATGCTCTCAACCACTACTGATGATGGCAACCTGACCAAAACCAAAACCAAAAAAGCACACACACAGACCCCCACCCCCACCCCCACCTCAAAAACCTAGAAATTTCAAACTTTCAGAAAGGATACTGGCCAAAGTATTCATTTTGCTCTGAATTGACTTCAACATTCCTCTCTGTGAAGTCATATTTTCTTTTGTTGCCATAGCAATGCTGAAGGGGGAAAAGAGAAGATAATTACGTCGGCATTTAAGATTATCCTGCGCAGATCCATCATATTCTTAAAAGTGAAGAGAAAACTAAGATAGGCAACATCATCTTGAAAAGCACAGGCAGGAAAAAAAATCATTTCCTAAGTCACCTTCCTACTGTCTTTTCCTGAATGTCCACTCCATCCCTACTGCTATCTTCTGATGTCTTTCTGGACAGTAGGCCATTTCCTGTGATTTTTCCCAAAGTAACAAATGAAATAACAGAGAAATCCCTATTACAAAAGCTTCTCAAAATGGTTTTGAAAGGGGCCAGCTACTAAAAATACCTTTAATCAGGAAAACTGTTGAGAGAGAAGTAGGAAATTATAATCATAAAAAAAGAACCAAAAGTGTTAACACATCACAAAATACCCATATATAACCAGCCCTTAACTTATGAAAAGATTATGTTCCAGAATTCTACTTGAGAACCATCTAGGCAGATTTTAGGAGACACATGCAACATTATGCTGGGTTTCCAGCACTTATTTTAAGCAAGTGACAAAGGTTATGCATTCATTAAATGACTCAAAGAGATGGGGGAACGTCCCTTCTCTTACAGACTATACTATAGTCTCTTCCATGTGACTATTCTGATGTCCTGTTTAAAAGAATCTCACTTAATATCTTTTTGCTTTCATGCCAGGATTAACTTCAACAGTCTTATCTCCCTGGGCATTAGAATCCTAGAGGATAGGTCAGTACCCATTTTTATATATAACACACAGGAGAGAGCTATAGATACTGATAACATAAAAAACAATAGGAAATAGAATGTCCTTGAATAATTCTGAAAATATATCAAACGTTGAAAAAAAAAAAAAAAGCAAGAGATGAAGAGATTCTGGGAAGATGATGATCAGAGCACAAATTCTTGACCCTATCGCTGGTCCAACTTCCTCCATGGAGGAACACATGAACAAAGGCAGATATGATGGGGAGGGGTCCATCTGAGATCCCTCATTCTTTTGAAGTATCTAAGGAAGAAAGCCAGGTAGGCTATACTCTCTCAAGCAAGGGAAGAACCAAGGAACTGATGGCAGGGAAGACGAGATTTTTCTTCAAGCCTGGGGCAAAGCCCTAGGTTTCAATTCACCCTAAGGAACCCAACAATGGAAGATATGGACGTGCGTGTACAGGAGCTACAGTGATGCACTGAACTGTAGCTGGTAAAGGGTGGTACACACAACCACAGAAACCTATGAGCCAGGAGCTGACAGTCCATCAGATGGTGTGATGCCCAGCCCTGAAGAAGAAAAAACTGCTAGGGCACCCACTACCACCTAGTATGCCACTGCTTAGGGGTCTAATAGCCTGACCTATCTGGGAGCTGACTGAACACACTCTTGAACAGCCAAGACCAGGTATCCTATTGGAGGAAAATGCTAGGAGTACTCTAAGCAAATGACATAGCAAAACTGAAATTTCAAGATTTGAGAAGGCAAAGAAGAAACAAAAGTGTGTGGGGAGACAGATCAAAGGATATATATTAGAGTGCTGTTTGGAATAGTAAGAGACAAGCAAACAAAAACACCCCCCGATGGAAACAACATTGGAATGGTTTAACAGATTATGATACAACGAAACTATGAAATAATATTTGGTTATTAAAAAGAATAAGTTGGCATTATTTCTATTAAACTGGAGGAATGTTTATGATACACTGAATAATTAACGAAGCCACAGAATGTGTAAAGTATGAATCCTTTTTTATTTTAAGCAATAAAACATCATTGTATATGTTTGTATGACAATGAGAACGTATTTAGAAAGATACACAACTGTCAGTGAATACAAGTTACTTAGGGGATAGGAATGGAGGGACACTACCAGATGAACTTTTTTTTTACATTTTAGAATGATTTAAATTGCTAAAATAAGAACACTGTACTTTTCTAAACTATACATATCTCACAAAGAAAATTACAGGAATTCCACCTGAGTGATGAAGAAACGTGAATAACATTATCAGCGCCAAATCTACTGTAGTTATTTGCCTCAGTACCGCTAGGAGTTAAGCATGATTTATAAAAGTTTTTCCCAGATCCTAGAAAAGATCAAGATTTAAAGGGATCAGGTATCTCTGAAGGCAAAACTGTGAAATAGGGCTAAAAATGGAAATTTGTACAAGGAATTGCCAGACCCCTAAATTATCTTCCCTGAACAACACAGTCAGGTGACTGCCCCCAGTTCAGTAGAAGATCTAACCTAGAAAAAGAGACCTTAAAGATCCTGACATTTTGAAGTTCCCCACAAAACAACCAGGTCCCTTTCTGATCATTCATTGTAAGGCCTACTACTTGGCAAGTCCCACCACCCATGTACAGAGAACTAGCTTCCAATTACTGGATTTTCTGGAGCCTCACCCTTAAATATGAACAAAGAATCAAGAATCACTACAAGTTTGAGAAGAGCCTCTAACAGAGATCCAAATAAAAACTAGCAAACAGAAAAGTGAGTCTGAGGAAACAGAGGCAATAACAGAAGTTCAAGAAACTCTAAAACTGAATTATATTTAATGTCTTCAGAGAGAGAAAGAAGGTATCACACCCATGAAAGACATAAATGTATGTGTGTGTGTGTATGTGTACGTGTGTGTAAGAGTGTACCCACCACTGAGAAAAGAGCCGGTATAAATTTAAAAAAAGAATGGAAATAAAAGTGTAACAGAAATCTCGAAAGGACAAACTGAGTAAACCCCTCAGAAAGTAGAAAAAAAGATAAGTGGAAAACGGAGAAAGGGTAAAAAAAGGAACAGAAAGCCCAACATGTTACCTTTTAAAATTAAAACCAAAAAAAACCCAGAAAACAAAAACAGTGAAGAAGGAGGTGGGAAAATGAGAGTTTAAGAAAATGTCTCAGAACTGAAGAGGAGTTTCCAGACTGTAGGAACTCATCCAATGGCCAGTACAACGAACTGGAAAAGATGCATGATAAGGTTAAAAAACACCAAAAGCATAGGGAAAAAGGGATAATCCTAAAAGCTTCCAGAGGAAAAAGGCTCATCACATACAAAGGAACAGAAATCTTAACTGGCAGTGAACTTAAAAACAATACTGGAAACAATGTCATCAAAAATTTCAAAATTATTCCTAACTTAGCTAAACAATGAATCAAGAATAGATGTGAAAAGTCCAAAAGTTGTACCTCCTGTTCTTTCTCAGGAAACCACTGAAGAACGTGGTCCAGCATAATGAGGGAATAAACTAAGAGTTTATGGAAGACACCAAATCCAAGAAATAAGTGATCCAATAAAGGAGGTCACTGAGGTGTCTGGGTGGCTCAGTCTGTTAAGCATCCGACTCTTGATTTTGGCTCAGGTCATGATCTCATGGTTGGTGGGTTTAAGCCGCCAAGTCGGGCTCTGCACTGACAGTGTGGAGCCTGCTTGGGATTCTCTCTCTTTCCCACTCTCTCTCATAAATAAATAAACATTAAAGAAAAAATGGAGGTCATTTTAAGGTAATGGGGATAGAGCATCCCAGGACCAGTTCAGGATGGCAGGTCTAGAGAACAACCAGTCAAGATTAAAATAGAAGGAAGCAGACAATGTTAACTTTACACTGAATTTTAGATCCAAAGAACGAAAAGAACACAAGAAGAATCCAAAGTAACAACGTCCTTTGCATCATTAGCTTTTTTTTCTAAGTTTATTTATTTGTTTTGAGAGGAAAAGAAAGCACTAGTCAGGGAGGGGCAAAGAGAGGGAGAGAGAGAGAGAATCCTAAGCAGGTATGTGCTGTCAGTGCAGAGCCTGATGTGGTGCTTGAGCCCATGGACCATGAGATAATGACTTTAGCCCAAGGCAGATGCTTCACTAACTGAGCCATCCATGTGCCCCTGCATCATTAGTTCTTATTCATAATTTTTCCCTTAAGTGTATGTCTATGATAGAATATAAGGTATTTAAAATGAGGCTTTAAAAATTATTTATTTATTTTAATGTTTATTTATTTTGAGAGGGGGAGGGAGGGGCAAAGAGACAGGGGGAGAGAGAATCCCAAGGAGGCTCTGTGCTGTTAGTGTAGAGCTGGATACAGGGCTCAATTTCATGAACCATGAACCTGAGCCAAAATCAAGAGTCAGACACTTAACCAACTGAGCCACCCAGGTGCCCCTGTTTTATTTTTTCTATATTTTGTTTTAGAGAGAGAGAGGGAGAGCATGCATGCCAGCGAGGGAGAGGGGCAGAGGGAGAGAGAGGGAGAATCTTAAGCAGGCTCCACACTCAGCACAGAACCCAGCATGGGGCTTGATCCCATGACCCTGGGATCAGGACCTGAGTCAAAATCAAGGGTCGGATGCTCAACCAACTGAGCCACCCAGGTGCCCCTAAAATGCGATTGTTTTAATATAAATTTATAAAGTACTTTAAAACAGGTATTATGGTCTTATATAAAGTAACACAATTTCATTTAAAGCTAGGCTGAGCATCTGAAAGCAATCTTTGAATCATATATGCCTGTTTTTTTACACTGGGACTATCACTATCTCCCATGCACTCTGACTCAGAAGTAGATAAAGTAGATTAAAAAATAATTTCCACAAAGCACTTTGTATTCCTTGGAGAATGGATATTATCATCATACATTATGTTATTATCTTGGTGAATATGCATGATTGCCAGTACCACACAAAGTATATCTAGACATACTTTCCCAACTCACTGCATCATCTGGAGTCAAGCTGAGTGAAATCTAGACTGTTGTTATTTCAAGGGTCAAATACTCAGAGGCAAAACATAAGCTCCAAATAATACATAATGCTTTTAAAATGATAAATCATTGATGTGCTTACTGGAACTTTCTTACCTGTTGTGTGAACTAAACTCAGACACTTATTTTTTCAACAACAGACAATATCAGTTATACATTTAAAGCTTAAGAATAAGTTAATATTAAAAATATCAGTTCTTTTCAATTAAGTGATGCCAGAGTCTATATTCAGTTGTGTACATATTCTTAAAATCTATTTTTATCTCCAAGAGTAAAAAGTAAATTGTTACATATAGAATATGCAAAAACAATTATCTGACACTTAAATTTTATATTATCTATAAGTAATCATAACTAGCTTTAGAATCAATAAAATTTTACTTGTGATATCTACCAGATTTTGAAATAAAGGGAAATAGTGAAATAAAAGACCTTATAATTATATTATTTTGCTTTTACCTAGCAAAATAATAGTAGCAGTGATTCAATGGTTCTCAAATGTTCCTATACTAGGAAGTACTCCAAATTTTTTATATTTATATTACCAGCCCTTAAATAGGCCAGCTTTGAATTGAAAAGCTTAATTAAGACAGCCTGGCCCAAAGAAGATCAGGCAGAAAGAGGAGGGGAAAAAAGGAAGAAAAAAGGAAAAGGATTATAGAGAAAGTTTAAGTAAAAAGTCCTTAGCAAATGCTATCTTACTTTATGTGCTGTTGAAAGGGAAGGAGTCACAAGGAAAATATTTCAGTTGACAATTAGGCAATTTTGCGAAACCTTTGCCCAGATGGACAACCCAATGCATGCAATTTAAACAAAATCCCCAGATATGATAACTACACATTATTACAAGAGATTATAATTTATTAAATAATGATAGAAACATTATAATCTACTAAATAAAATAAGAATCCATGAGCCTGTATCAATATAAATGCATACTTAAAATGTGAACAATGAAATATTTAGTGGTAGAGAAGCATCATGTCTGCAATTTATTTTCAGGTAGTTCAAAAAACGAAAAGTGAAAAAGCAAATGTGGCAAATGTTAACGTGTGGGGAATCCAGGTGAAGCATATATGGGAATTCTTTGTACTACTGGAATTTTCCTGAAATCTGAAATATCAGAAGGTACTGGGATCATGACCTGAGCCAAAATCAAGGGTCAGATGCTCAACCGACTGAGCCACCCAGGCGTCCCTGACAAAGCTACCACTTACAGATTACCCAGTATCATTCACACATTGTATTAGGCATTTTACTCATTATCTTTCATCTTCACAACAATTTTTTAGGGAGGTATGATCATCAATCCTGGTTTCTGAACACAGAAGAAAATGAAGACTCCAAGTAACTTAACCAAGAACAGATATCTAATAAGTAGCACAAACCAAATCACACTCCGAAGCTTGTACACTTTCTACAAGGTGGGAAATACAGTAGTAGCTTAGATAGAGCTCTGGTCCTAGAATTACAGAGATTCAGGTTTGAGCATTTGAATCCTGAACACAACTTATCAATCATGTCACCACAAGCAAATTACTTACCTTAATTTCTTTTTTGTTTTGGACAGTGTTTATTTCATGGGTCATTAAAGAAATTAAATAAAATAAAGCATGTAAAGCATTTGAGACAATATCAAGGCCTATAGTAAGAGTACATGTTTGTTGTTGTTTCCATGTACTTCATCACACCTTTCCCAAAAAATGCTTTAGACATTGCTGAATTCTAACTGTAGAGATCATATCTAGTTCATTTACTTTTTTACCATCATAAGATAGTATCTAAAAATTCACCAAACCTAGAGAATTAAGTAGTTCAAACCAACATAATTGTCCCTTACCTTAAGCAATAAGCTACTTCAGTGTTATTACAGATAATACTAAATATTACTGCAGCACATTTTCCACAGCTGCTGTGACTGAAACCCAATCTACATAAATGGTATATACACCAAATCACATGTCTAAGATGGTTTTCCTTAAAATAAAATAAAATAAAATAAAAAGACTGAAGCTGAAAGTACTGAGTATGAATTAATCAGAAAAATTAACCTTGGTAAGTCAGCTTAATTCCACTAATTCTTGAAACAAATATTTTGTGCTTCAAATGTCTCTTATAAGTGAAAGACACAGTAAAAATTCATCACAATCTAGTGAAATTCCCATCTCTAAGGATGATAAGTGAACTTTATCCCTAGTTACAGGGTTAACCTGATCTGTTCACTTATGTTGCAAACAAACAAAAAACAATAGAGTAAAACAAATTTTTTTTCCTACCTTATTGTCTCTTCTATCAGACGATCTGAGCTGCAAATAAAATGGAAATTAAAATTCTGGAATTATTAAAGCACTTTAAAACTTGTACTTAATTTTTCTACATTTTAGAGAATAATTTTTCAGACATTTATACAAACAGAATACCCAGACTTCTGAAAGCATCTGGAGTATATTCTGGTCCCCGAAATAAATTTAATTTATCCACATATATAATTTTCATCTTACTTTTGTTAGCTTAAATCTATTTCTTTCACAGAGATACTTGATGACTAAAGACAGAACAGGGTTTTTAAAAAAATGTTTATTTATTTTTGAGAGAGAGGGAGAGACAGACAGACAGAGTGCAAGCGGGGCAGGGACTGAGAGAGGGAGACAGAGAATCCAAAGCAGGCTTCAGGCTCTGACCTGTCAGCACAGAGCCCAATGCGGGGCTCAAACCCACAAACCGTGAGATCATGACCTGAGCCGAAGTCAGATGCTTAGCCGACTGAACTGCCCAGGCACCTAAGACAGAACAGTTTTAATGACCACATAAAGACATGAAACTTCTTTAATCTAGATAGCTCAAACTTGTCACCACCATCTATTCAAAACTTAAGAATTACAACCAGCTTGTTGAGGCAGGATAAGGAAATATAGTTCTGATGCCTGTAAGAAGTAATTATTTACACCTTAAAGTTCCTTCCATTTTGGGGAAATAGTTTTTTGTTTTGGAAACGAAACCAAATTTCAGCTTACAAAATTTACAATTCAAGAATCTGAATAAAGATACTAAATGCACCTTTGATCTGTACAATGTTTGCCTTTATGCATCAGACCTTGGAAACAAACAACTCTATTTTAGGGAGGAATTTATAGGTATTTAAACTGGTATAAAGGTGCTGCTTTACAGCAGAAAGTGTGAAAACTAACTCCTAAACATCTGCATCTGCGCAGCACATGCAAGGTGCACAGTAGGTTCTCAACTCAATATTTGCATATTTTCTTCCAACTGCTTCTATACAAAAGAATTTCTAGGTCCACTGTATAAAATAACTTGAGGTTTCATAATAGGAAACCTAAGTTACTGCATGAACTAGGTGACAAAGATGAGCTTTAAAAATACCATAAAAGGGGCACCTGGGTGGCTCAGTCAGTTAAGCATCCAACTCTTGGTTTTGGCTCAGGTCATGATCTCACAGTTCGCGAGACTAAGCACTGTGTCGGGCTCTGTGCTCACAATATGGAGCCTGTTTGGTATTCTCTCTCTCTCTTTTTCCCTGTCCCTTCCCTGTTCACTCTCTCTCTCTCAAAATAAGTAAATAAACTTTAAAATAATAATAATAATAACAATAATAATAATAAAAGGATCATACATGATGATTAAGTGGGATTTATTCCAGGGATGCAAAGATGGTTCAACATTTACAATCAGTCAGTGGAATACACCACCCTAACAAAATGAAGGGTGAAAATCACATAATCATCGCAACAGATGCAGAAAAAGCATCTGACAAAAGTCAACATCCATTTATGATAAAAACTCTCAACAAAGCATGTACAGAGGAAATGTACCACAACATAATAAATGTTATGTACATGGCAAGCCCACAACTAATATAATTTATGATGAAAAGCTAAAAGCTTTTCCTCTAAGATCAGAAACAAGGATGCCGACTCTTGCCACTTTTATTCAATAGTTTTAGAAGTCCTAACCAGAGTAATTGGGCAAGAAAAAGAAATAAAAGGTATCCAAATTTGAATATTATACATAGAAATATATATATCTATATCTATATTACATATAGAAAACCCTAAAGACTCCATCAAAAAACTTTAGAATGAATTCAGAAAGCTGCAGAATATAAAACTCATAACTCAAAAATTGGTTGCTTCTATACACTAATAATGAACTATCAGAGAAATTAAGAAAACAATCCCATTTATAATTGCATAAAAAAGAATAAGGTACCTAGGAATATATTTTACCAAGGAGGTGACTTATATATTGAAAATGACAAGACATTAATAAAAAACACTGAAGAAGACACAAATAAATGGAAAGATATTCCATGCTCATGGATTGGAAGAATTAATACTATTACAATGTCCATACTGTCCAAAGTAATATGTAGATTCAATGTAATTCCTATCAAAATTCCAGTGGCATTTTTTTTTTTTTTACAGAAATGAAACAAACAATCCTAAGATGTATAAGGAATCATAAAGGACTCTGAATAACCAAAACAATCTTGAGAAAGAAGAACTAAGTTGGAAGTACCATGCTCCCTGATTCCAAACTATATTACAAAGCTATAGAAATTAAAATAGTATGGTACTACCATAAAAACAGACATAGATCAATAGAAAAGAAAGCCCAGAAATAAACCCATGCATAGATAGTTAATTTATGATAAAGGAACCAAGAATATACAATAGGGAAAGGGCAGTTTCTTTAATAATATATATACATTATTATATATATATTATATATACATACACACACACACACACACACACACACACACACACTCACAATAGAATACTACTCATCTGTAAAAAAAGAATGAAATCCTGCCATTTGCAACAACACTGATGGCGCTAGACAGAGTATTATGTTGAGTGAAATAAGTCAGTTAGAGAAAGACAAATACCAAATGACTTCACTTATATGTGGAATTTATGAAACAAATGAGTAAAGGGGAAAAAAAGAGAGAGGCAAATCAAGAAACAGACTCTTAACTATAGAAAACAGACTGATGGTTACCAGAAGAAGATGGGTAGGAGGTCAGGTTAAATAGGCGATGGGGAGCATTGGGTGTTGTATCGAAGTGCTGGATCACTATATTGTAATACTTGAAACTAATATTACACTGTATGTTAACTAACTGGAATTTAAACAAAAACTTTAAAAAATTATTCAAAAACCAATCAATGTAACTCACCATATATGAACAGGCTAAAAAAGCATTTGACAAAATATAACACCTATTCATGAGGAAAATTCTCAGAAAAATAAGAATAGAGGGATATTTCCTCAACTTGATAGAGTATCTACAAAAACTTATAGCTAGCATTATACTTAACAGTGAAAGACTGAACATTTCTCCCTAAGACCTGGGACAGGGCAAGGAAGCCCATTCTCACCACTCTTATTCAAAAATAGTGCTGGAAGTTCTAGGCATGCAATAAAGCAAGAAAAGGAAATAAAAGACATACAATTGGAAAGGAAGAAATAAAATTATCTTTATTTGCAGATGACAAGACTGCCTACACAAAAAATCCCAAATAAACTATATAAAAACTCCTAGGGGCGTCTGGGTGGCTCAGTCGGTTAAGTGTCCAACTTCGGCTCAAGTCATGATCTCGCAGTTCACGAGTGCAAGCCTCGCGTTGAGCTCTGTGCTGACAGCTCTGAGCCTGGAGTCTGCTTCGGGTTTTGCGTCTCCCTTTCTCTGCCCCTCTCCCACCCATACTCTGTCTCTCTCTCTCTCTCTCTCTCTCTCTCAAAAATAAACATTAAAAATTTTTTAAATAAAAAAATAAAAACTAGAGTAAGTCAGTTCAGCAAAGTTGCATTACAAACATGCAAAAATCAACTGTATTTCTATGTACTAGGAAAAAACATGTGGACCCCAAACCTAAAAAGACAATGCCATTTATAACTGTTCAAAGAAGAAAAACATAGATGTAAATCTAACAAAACCTGTATAGGACTTGTATAGGACAATTACAAAATGCTGATGAAAGTAATCAAAGAAGATCTAAATAAATGGAGAGACACATCACATTCAGGGATTGGAAGACTCAACAAAGTAAAGATGCCAATTCTCAAAGTGATTTACAAATTTAACACAATTCCTAGATATAGATAAGATCATTGAAAAATATGTAAGAAAGCCAAAAGAATTGGAATAACTAAAGCGATTCTGAAAAAAGAATAAATGAAAGTCAGTTTACCCAATTTCAAGACTTATTACATATCTACAGTAATCAAGACTGGGTGGAAAAAAGACTGTGTTACTGGTTGAGGGACAGACACAGAGATCAGTGGAACAGAAAAGTGCCCAGAAATAGTCCCACACAGATATGTCCAACTGATTGTTTTTTCTCATTTAGATCTCATAAGTAGCACTTGAGGTGGATATCTAAGAGCTGAGTTTTTAAAATACTGAAATGAAATCATGTAACATAAAATTAACCATTATAAAGTGTACAATTTAGTGGCATTTAGTACATTCACACTGTTGTGCAAATGACTGACACCACCAAATACAGGTGAGGATACGGAGAAACTAGATCATTCACACATTAGCAGGAATGTAAAATGGTAGCCACTCTAGAAAATAATTTTAAAACTAGTTAAAAAGTAAACACGCAACTACCATACGACCCAGCAATTGCACTCCTGGGCATTTATCCCAGAGGAAAAAAAAATATGTTCACACAAAAACTTGTACGTGAATGTTCACAGAAACTTTTGTGTGTTAACAGCCAAAAGCTGGAAACAACCCAGAAATCTTTCAATGGGTGAATGGTTAAACAAATTGTGGTACATCCATAGTATGGAATACTACTCAGCAATAAAACAAAACAAAACAAAAAACCAAACAAAACAACAACAAAAAAGGTGCTAGTGATACATGCAACAAGCTGCTCGAAACTCCAGAGAATCATCCTGAGTGAAAAAGTCAATCTGAAATGGTTATATGCCATACGATTCCAGGTATAAACAACATTCTTGAAATGACAAAATTACAGAAATGGAAAACAGATGAGTGGTTGTTGCCAAGGGTTAATGGGGAAGGGAGAGGCAGGAGGGAAATAGCTTTTAAAAGGGAGAATGGGGGGCACCTGGGAGACTCAGTCAGTTAAACGTCTGACTCTTGATTTTGGTTCAGGTCATGATCTCACAGGTTTGTGAGTTGGGGCCCAGCATCAGGCTCTGTGCTGACAGTGTGAAGCCTGCTTAGGATTCTCTCTCTCTTTCTCTCTCTCTGCCCCTCCCCAGCTCTCTTTCTCTCTCTCTCTCAAAAAACAAATAAACTTAAAAAAAAAATAGTAAAAAAATAAAAGGGCGATGGAGAAACCTGGTGGTGATGGATAAGCTCTGACAAGTTTATCACTATCTTGGTTGTGATTTTTAGTGTTATAATTTTACAAGATGCTACCTCTGGGTGAAATGCACATGAATCTACAATTAACTCAAAATAAAAAGTGAAAAATTTAAAAACTGAAGTGTTGACCAATGTACCAATTCTAAGTTAGATTAAATATAATGGTACATACCTTAAATAGTATACAGTGGTGAAGCAATGTTAAAAAAACAACAACAGAGAAACTACTGTGTGGAAAATACATTTCTAACTAAACTCAACTGAATCTGCCTAGACAGTAATGCAAAAATACAAAGCTAAGCACGTCACACAAATCATGAGAAAATCAGCCAGATATACTTCAATGTTAGTTATCTGATTTCTACAAGATTTGAAAATACACTAGCATTTCTTTTCTATCTGTTCTCAACCATAGATGTCAGAGCTAAATTTCAGTAAACTAGCTAATAAATTAGTCTAACTATTACTAGCTAATAAATTAGTCTAACTATTAGACTTTGGTTGGAAAACAAAGTCATTATGTTTTCTATTCAAAGACAATGTCCTTGCAGAAGTTGAAATGCCCACTAAGGAACAACTTTCTATATCATGACATAGCAAGAAAATTCTTTGATGTTGTTTGTAGCACACAGATAAAAGCCTTGGTTTATGTAATAAATGTGTTCCTTAAAAGATATCCTTTCTGGGGCGCCTGGGTGGCGCAGTCGGTTAAGCGTCCGACTTCAGCCAGGTCACGATCTCGCGGTCCGTGAGTTCGAGCCCCGCGTCGGGCTCTGGGCTGATGGCTCAGAGCCTGGAGCATGTTTCCGATTCTGTGTCTCCCTGTCTCTCTGCCCCTCCCCCGTTCATGCTCTGTCTCTCTCTGTCCCAAAAAATAAATAAACGTTGAAAAAAAAAAAATTAAAAAAAAAAAAAAAGATATCCTTTCTAAAAGTAACATTTTGGCCAACTGAAATTGTATTTTAAATGTAGTAAGTAAGGGGGCGCCTGGGTGGCTCAGTCAGTTAAGCGTCCGACTTCGGCTCAGGTCATGATCTCGCAGTTTGTGAGTTCGAGCCCCACGTCGGGCTCTGTCCTGACAGCTCAGAGCCTGGAGCCTGCTTCGGATTCTGTCTCCCTCTCTCTCTGCCCCTCCCCCACTCACACTCTGTCTCTCTCACACAAATAAATAAAATTTAAAAAAATAAAAAAAAAATAAATGTAGTAAGGCCATTCTACTTACATAAATCAAATTAAAAATCTTACAAGGCAAATACTCATGCCTCCATTCTTTGTTCTTCATATTTTTTTTGTATAAAAATAGATCTTCAATAATAGGTTTTCTTAAACTATTTTCATTGAGATAGGTCATTTTATATTTCTTTTTTTTTTTTTAACGTTTATTTATTTTTGAGAGAGAGAGAGACAGAGCATGAATGGGGGAGGGGCAGAGAGAGGGAGACACAGAATCCGAAACAGGCTCCAGGCTCTGAGCTGTCAGCACAGAGCCCGACGCAGGGTCGAACTCACGGACCGCGAGATCATGACCTGAGCCGAAGTCGGCCGCTTAACCGACTGAGCCACCCAGGCGCCCCATGTCATTATATATTTCTGAGATTCACAACTTATCTTCATATAATGGTAATTTTACAGCATCATCTGAACTGCAGTCAAATAAAAGAGTTTTCCGGCTTTCCCTAGAAAGGAAACCAACCTAATAATAGGTTTTACTTATAAAGAACACTAAAATTATAATCCCAAATATCCTATTCTATGGAGGAAGGAGGTCCTCCCTCCCCATGGTATCCTTCATTTATACAGTGGCACATACAGAGGAAGCCCAGTGATTTTTAAATTTCTTCTCAGACTGCCCAAAGTATCAAAGTCCTTAATTAGCTAAGCCCTCCACTGACTAAACATCATTCACTAAGAGCATCCTGGATAGTGTGGATACCCATTTAACAACAGAATGGCTCCATAAAGATGGCATAATCTAGTAAAAGTCAAATTTAAAACTGCTTTCCTTTGGGGCATAACATATACAATCAAGTGGAATTATCCTTCTTAAACGTAACAGCCCACAGGCATTCATCTGAGTCTGTAATTAAGCAACAAGTTTCTGTTTCTTTCAAGACCAATTTGAACTAGCTGAAAACAATGAGCCAAATTTCATCACTAATTATTGTATGGAGGAATCACTAAAGCCACATTTAAATAATTCTCTTTTTTAAAATAATTCATTTCCTCCAACATACATATTGCAAATGGTACCAATTTCAGGAATGAGAATGGGATTTCAAGCACATTATTTGAAAGCAATTTAAACCAACAAAAATAAGAATGTGGCAAGATCACTCAGATAACACCTAATTAGAACCCTCTTTTATTCTATTAAATAAGTAAACAAGTAAATAAGTAAAATAAGCAAGTACATAATAAATACAATTTTAAAACTGAACCCTTTATAAACTGCAATCGATGAGGCTGTCACCCACTAATCCTACCATTTACAACAAATACTGTAGTAATGTAGTCTTTCACTTATAGTTAACCAGAGAGGCCTTCAAGATCTGGGTCTTATTTCTGTATAAATATCTCTTAAAACATGTTAAGTGAATATAATGAAGCTACAGTAGGATACAAAAACCTGTTTCAGGGGCGCCTGGGTGGTTCAGTTGGTTAAGCGTCCGACTTCAGCTCAGGTCATGATCTCACAGTTCATGGGTTCGAGTCCCGCGTTGGGCTCTGTGCTGATAGCCCGGAGCCTGGAGCCTACTTCTGATTCAGTGTCTCACTCTCTCTCTGCCCCTACCCCGTTTGCAGTCTGCCTCTCTCTCTCTCTCTCAAAAATAAGTAAACATTAAAAAAATTTATATTAAAAAAAACTGTTTTAGAGCTAACAGATGTTTATTTTACAGATAACATCTGGAAGATACAGAAAAACAAAGATGGAAATAGAAATTATTTGTAATCCCTCTTCCATGAATACTGTGGTTTATTTCTTTCCAATCTGGGTTGACCAAGAATATCTTTACTTGCTTTTTTTTGTGTGTGTGTGTGTGGCTTATTTGGCACAGTAATTTTTAAAATATTTACATGAAGCTACCTAAGGACAAAAAGTAAGGCATCTGACAGACTCTGAATTCTAATTTAGGGAGAGAAAAAAGAGAAAAGTAAAAGCTAAATTATTAGCAGTGAGTTCCCGGAAAGTCACTTCTTCCATTTTTTAAAATTAGTAGACTTATTTTTTAGAAGAGTTTTAGTATTCAGTAGAAAGTACAGAGTTCCCATATACCCATTTTCCCCCATTATTATTATTTTTTTAATATATGAAATTTATTGTCAGATTGGTTTCCATACAACACCCAGTGCTCATCCCAAAAGATGCCCTCTTCAATACCCATCACCTACCCTCCCCTCCCTCCCACCCCCCATCAACCCTGTTTGTTCTCAGTTTTTAAGAGTCTCTTATGCTTTGGCTCTCTCCCACTCTAACCTTTTTTTTTTTTCTTCCCCTCCCCCATGGGTTCCTGTTAAGTTTCTCAGGATCCACAGAAGAGTGAAAACATGGTATCTGTCTTTCTCTGTATGGCTTATTTCACTTAGCATCACACTCTCCAGTTCCATCCACGTTGCTACAAAGGGCCATATTTCATTCTTTCTCCTTGCCACGTAGTACTCCATTGTGTATATAAACCACAATTTCTTTATCCATTCATCAGTTGATGGACATTTAGGCTCTTTCCACAATTTGGCTATTGTTGAGAGTGCTGCTATAAACATTGGAGTACAAGTGCCTCTATGCATCATCCCCCACCTATTATTAATATCTTTTAGTGTGGTATCTTTATTACAATTGATGAGACAATACTGATAGTTAAATAAAACCCATAGTTTATATTAGGGTTCACTCTTTGTGCTGTATAGTACTACAGGTTTTAACAAATGCATAATGTCATGTATCCATCTTACAGTGTTATGTAGAGCAGTTTCACTGTCCTCCTGTGTGCTCCACCTACTCTATCTTCTCACTCTGAACCCCTGGTAACAGCTGAACTTTCTGCTGTCTACAATTCTCTTTTAATGCTTATTTATTTTGGTGGGGGGGAAGGGGAAGAAAAAGAGGGAGAGAGGGAGTATCCCAAAAAAGCTCCATGCTGTCAGTACAGAGTCCAACACAGGGCTGGATCCCATGAACCATGAAATCATGCATGACCTGAGCCGAAATCAAGAGTTGGATGCTTAACCAACTGAGCCATCCAGGGGCCCCTCTACCATCTACAGTTTTGCTTTTTGTCACATAGTTGGAATTATACAGTGTGTAGCCTTTTCAGACTGCCTTCTTTCGTGCATTTAAGGCTCCTCCATGTCTTCAGGGACTTGCAAGTTTACTTTCTGTATCACTGAATAATATTCCATTGTACAGATATACTACAGTTTATCTCTTCATTTACTGAAGGTCATCTTGGTTGCATCCAAGTTCTGGCAATTATGCATAAAAGTGCTAATAAACATTTGTGTGCAGGTTTTTGTTTGAACATAAGTTTTCAATTCATTTAGGTAAAATACCTAGGAGCATGATTTCTGGATCATATGCTAAGACTATATTTAGCGTTTTAAGGAAGCTGCCAAAGTGGCTATATTGTATTCCCACCAGCAATGAGAGTTCCCTCTGTTCCACATTCTTGCCAACATTTGGTGCTGTCAGTGTTTTGGATTTTAGCCATTTTCATAGGTGTATGGTGGTATCTCATTGTTGTAATTTGCTATTCCCTAATGACATCATGTTGAACATTTTTTCATATGCTTATCTGCCATCTGCTTATCTTCTCAGATGAAGTGTCTGTTAGATCTTTTGCTTACTTTTTAATTGTTGAGTTTTAAGAGTCCTTTGAATATTTTAGGTAACAGTTGTTCATCAAATATGTGTTGTGCAAATATTTTTTTTTCAGTCTGCGTCTTGTCTTTTCATTTTCTTGACAGTATCTTTGGCAGGGCAAAGCAGAAGTGTTTAATTTCAATGAAATCCATCTTATCAGTTTTTTCTTTCATAGATGGCGTTTTTATTTTTAGTATTATTTTTAATGTTTTTTTTTTTTTTTTTTTTTTTGAGAGAGAGCATGCGCACACAGGGGAGGGGCAGAGACAGAGGGTGAAAGAATCTGCAGCAGGCTCTTAGCTGACAGCAGAGTGCTATGTGGGGCTCCAACTCACGAATGGTGAGATCATGACCTGAGCCAAAGTTGGCTGTTCAACCAACTGAGCCACCCAGGTGCCCCCATATATGGTGTTTTAGTGTTGCATCTAAAAACTCACTGCCAAACCCAATATCATCTAGATTTTTTCTACATTATAAACCTTCTAGAAGTTTTATAGTTCTGTATTTTACGTTTAGGACTATGATCTGTTTTGAATTATTTCTGGGAAAAAGACAGTGTTTATATTCGTGTGTGTGTGTGTGTGTGTGTTTGCATGTAGGATATCCAATTGCTCTAGCATGTTTTGTTGAAAAACTCTTTTGTCCACTGAATTATTTTTGTTCCTCTATCAAAAATCAGTTGATTATATTTGTGTGCATCAATTTTTGAACTCTCTATGCTATTCCATTGGTGTATTTATTCTTTCACCAATACCACACTGTCTTGATTACATCCAACATACAATATATATACAACAGAAAATCAAATATAAATGGAGAAGAAGTTTTTGTTTCTTTTTCCCTTCTCAAAGTATTTTAATCAAACATTTTGGTGCAAAAAATACTTTTTTAATGTCAACAAATGTGTTCAACCATAGCAGAAACAGAAAGCTTAAGAAAGAATGTGGGGATGGTAGTTTCCATAGTCTGTTCTTTAGATAAATGGTTTAAGAAGACTGAAAATCCCCAAAAAAAAACTACCCAAATCACAAATCTATGAATTAAAGAAACATTTTCCCAAAAAAAATAAAATAAAATAAAGCATTTCCCAATGTTTCTGAAGCCTCTAAAAAAACCCTCCATTTATCAATATAAGCTAATCTGCTTACATAAGAATGGAACTATACTTTTCATTTTATGTATGTTTCTCTCACATACTTATAACTCAGAAAACAGTTCCATAAATGTAACCACAGAAATTCAATAATACTAGCAATCATGACACTTATGGAACTATACAGAAGAAAATGGCTAGGGGCACCTGGGTGGCTCACTCGGTTAAACATTCGACTTCAGCTCAGATCACGATCTCTTGGTTCCTGAGTTAGAGCCCTGCACTGGGCTCTCTGCTGTAAGGCCTGCTTTGGATCCTGTCTCTGCCCTCCCTCTCTCTGCCATCCCTCCAGCCCCTCTCTCAAAAATAAAAATAAACATTAAAAAAAAAAAGAAGAAGAAAATGGCTAATTGCTCTCTCTTACACCCCAGGCCCTGGGTTCTAGTCAAGGCTTTAAGCACCTTGGCTCTATGAATTCACTACACGAAGTTGTCATAAGGCTCAAAGGGATAATGTAAATATAAGTATCTTGTAAACTATATAAGCCTATAGATACGTGGTTGATACAGATCAAGGCACTTTCATGTCTCATAGTGTCTCTCTTGGCCTGGAATCCCTTTCCCTGATTCTCAACATAAATCGCTTATGTTTTAAAGTCCAGCTCAGAAGTCAAATCGTCTGAGAAGCCTTTCCCATTTCATCTATATATCCAGGCAGAACTAATTCTTCTTTATACCATAATATTATGCTTTCATAGGTCTTTTGTTCTTATCAATTCATTCAAGAATATACAAGCATTTAAGATATACCAGACATTGTACTATGCACTGGAGGAAAAATATCTCAAATTTGTAAAGCTTCCAGTTTTTTTCATATATGTCATCTCATTTAATACTTTTAATTTTTTTTAAACGTTTATTTATTTTTGAGACAGAGAGAGACAGAGCATGAACAGGGGAGGGGCAGAGAGAGAGGGAGACACAGAATCCGAAACAGGCTCCAGGCTCTGAGCTGTCAGCACAGAGCCCGACGCGGGGCTCGAACTCACGGACTGTGAGATCATGACCTGAGCCGAAGTCGGCCGCTTAACCGACTGAGCCACCCATGCGCCCCTCATTTAATACTTTAAAAATGTAACATTTCACAAGATAGCACAATTATGTTTATTATTTCTCCAACCAGAATGAATTCCCAAGGAGTAGAGACTGAGTCTGATTCATCTTTGGTTCCCTAGAGTCTAGTATAGGACCTTGCACACAGGAGACACTCATTAAATGCTTGATAAATGAATAACAGAAACTTGTTAGATTAATAAAGTATCAATCAGTTCACAGTTAATCCATATAAATTCCACGGTGGGGGGTGAGCAGGCCAAGGATGTGTCACATTATGCAAACATGCATTTGGGGAGAGAAAATTCCTCACTACAGCAGAGCATCTCCAACTCAAATTTTACTGTTTAACAAAGCAATGTACCAACTGAAGATGAATTTTTATTTTTAATATTTATTTTTGTGAGAGAGAGCGAGTGAGCATGCACAAGCAGGGGAGGGGCAGAGAGAGGGAGACGCAGAACCTGAAGCAGGCTCCAGGCTCTGAGCTGTCAGTAGAGTCTGACACGGGACTCAAACTCACGAACTGTGAGTCTGACCTGAGCCAAAGTCAGATGCTCAACTGACTGAGCCACCCAGGCACCCCTGGATTTGATTTCAATACAGCTCCAAGTAAAGAAAAATGAGTTCTCTATAAAAGCTCCTAACTAGGTCATTTTGCTTTGTAAATTGTACATTACCACATGAATATAAAAATAAGAAAAGTATTATTCAGGGGTTCTATTAATTTGCTTTGTCACCTATTTCTTTTTTTTTTTTTAATTTTTTTTTTTTCAACGTTTATTTATTTTTGGGACAGAGAGAGACAGAGCATGAACGGGGGAGGGGCAGAGAGAGAGGGAGACACAGAATCGGAAACAGGCTCCAGGCTCTGAGCCATCAGCCCAGAGCCTGACGCGGGGCTCGAACTCCCGGACCGCGAGATCGTGACCTGGCTGAAGTCGGACGCTTAACCGACTGCGCCACCCAGGCGCCCCAGCTTTGTCACCTATTTCAACATGGCAGACAACTGCACCACCTGAGACAAATGGAGCTTTGGCATGTAATTTAAAAATATCCCACAAATAAAATGATAGATACATAGTGAAATAATCCAATGCTAGCAGTCCTCATACATTAAAAATTCAACTCACTATTATACAAAATACCCCTAATATAGGTAAGGGATATATCTCAAGATCTTTGCATATTCCCATATTTATGGCTACTATTATTCCATAAGCTTCCCATTTTTCTACTTATGAGCACCACTTTTGTAGCATCACTTCACTAGCATTACCTTTATAAAGGCATTTTCTCCTTGGAGTGATGTTTCACAAAGAAACAAAAGTATATGCATGTACATGTATAAATCATTTCATAGTAGTTACCAAGTAAATAACAATAAGCAGAAATATGAACACAGAAGTGAGACTGAAGTGTAAATGTAGGTTATACATACTTGTTAGCCAAGTGACTTCCTCAACACCTGCTCATTAGCTCATAATATTCAAGTTTGTATCTCAACAAAACTATACATCATGAACCTTTAGGTTTCATATATAGTTGAGAAAGCTAATGTCAAATCCTGAATGCCAGGAGTCTATTATACTATCCCATTCACAGATGTTATAATCGGACCATTATTTAATTGGAGTCTTATGCTTTTTATTAAACAATAAATGTACATACGATTACACCAAAAACTTTTGAGATAAAGCCACTCCTTGTGAAGGTCACTAAATTATGGTGATCGTATATCCCATACTTTTCAAATATGGCCACGGTCCATTAATACAATTAGGATTTAATTTCACAAAGATTATCCTAGCATCACAAGCATTTCAAATTATATTTAAAACCTGAAAACTATCAGTGCATATAAAAGGTTTTCTCTTTTAGTATTTGCTTTTCTTACTCCTAAAACCCTCATTATGTTCTTTTTTTCTTTTCATTTGAGAGACAGCGCGTGCAAGTGGAGGAGAGGGGCAGAAGGAGAAAGACAGAGACTCTCAAGCAGGCTCCACGCTCAGCACAGATTGAGTACTGTGGGGCTCAATCCCGTGACCCTGGGATCATGACCTGAGCCATAACCAAGGGTCGGATGCTCAAGTGACTGAGCCAGGTGCTTTAACTCTCATTATTTTCTGCTTTGTATAGAAAAGCCTCACAGTTTGCAAAGCCTTTTTACGTGAGTTATCTTAGCAACGCTGTGATACAGATACCATAAGAAACAGTTTAGAAGCAGTGCAATATTGTAGAAGCAACACAATCAGAATACCTGGGTTTGAATCTCAGCTTTTACTACTAGCTGTGGGACCTCAGAGAAATCTGCTGAAAATCACGAAACAAACAAAAAGTGAAACTGTTTTCATTGTTTTTAAAATGCTTATGGAAAATATTTTCATCACCACAACTTTGGATCACCTGAATGACAAGACTGGTGAGTTTAAAAGATTCAAAATTCAATAGTCTAAACATAGGCTAAGAAAGGTCATAAGAAAAATTGTTAGCAGAGAAATGTAAGCCTCTGAGAATATAATAATTCTTTACTCATTCATGGATATATTTACACCTAAGTATACAAATATGTATGCCACCTCAGTAACAATCATGTCAATGGAATGAAAACAAAACAACAAATTCTCAATACTATAACTGATCCTGTTTATTTAAGTGTAACTTGCTTTAAACAAGTCCTATATTTGAAAAGTTATGTGAAACAAATTCTTTAGATTTTTTAAGGTATTTTATAATGCCTTAACTCTTAAGCTATTCTTCCTGAAAATTACATAACATAAAGGGACAGCTACAATCCCATTACAAAAAACTAAAAACCCCAAAAGCAAACAAACAAAAACAGATACAGAGAGACCAGGTCACTTGCTTTTCAGAGAAGTGAAAAGCAACTGATCTTTCAACTCTTAATAGCATTATGCATGCTGGCCCCCTAATTCAAGAAAAATAAAATTTTAAAGAAGAAAGTCACAGGGAAAGCAATATGATGTGGGACAAATAGGGAAATAGTTTGGGAAATGTGGGTTTAGTATATTATTAAATAGTTATGAAACCCTGGCCTATGTCCTTTCTGAATCTTGTTTCTTATCTGTAAATAAGAGAGATGTTGCCAAAGACTGTTAATATATACCATATAAGAATTTGATTTTTAATAATTCATCACATTAATAATAGCCCCTTTAGTTCTCAAAATCAGATTTTATATGTATATGTAGCATCTGGACCAGTATCTTATACACAGTATGTATTCAATAAATATTTGGGGAGTAAGTAAATGAATGAAACACGTTTCCTATATTGGGAAACAGGTGTCCTACATATACATGTATATGAAACCAAAATTAATACCTTCTGTTTACATCCATTTATTTATATAAGAAATAAATATTAAGTGTCTATGATATAACAAACTAGGGGCACAACACTGCCAAGAACTAGACTAACCAAGTCCTTACTCTTATGAAGCTTACTTTCAAGGAGAGTCACATCATCATCATCATCATCATCATCATCATCATCACAATACCAAAAACCAAACAGATCATTACATATTTTCATAAATGCTATGAAAGAAACAACAAAAAGAGTTCTTGGTTCAGTTGGTTAAGTGTCTGACTCTTGATTGTGGCTCAGGTCATGATCTCATGGCTTGTGAGTTCAAGTTCCATGTCAGGCTCAGTGCTGACAGCTCAGAGCCTGGAACCTGCTTCAGATTCTGTGGCTCCCTCTCTCTCTGCCCCTCCTCTGCTCATGCTCTGTTTCTCTCTCTCGCAAAAGTAAATAAACATTAAAAAATATACATAAAATAAATATGGAGAGAGATAGGTCATAAAGGTAAAACTCCTTTAAGGGAAAAAAAGAACTTTAAAATACAAAACTAATTCAGATATTTTTTCAAAAAGGAAAATATAAGAGAGCAATGAAAGAGAACAGATTAAAGGAAGAGAAATTAATCTAAATAGCAAGTAAAGAACTCACAGGAATGCATCTACATTATAGCCCAGGGAAAAACAAATAGCTATAAACTTGACACTAACGCAAAATCAGCATTTTATTCTGACTGATACACTGAAACAGACTCAGATTTCAGAGACAAGTAAGAAATGAAAGCTACCTTATCCACAGGAAGAGAAATTATTATCTTTCGTGAGATAAACTGTTACAAGCTAACAACACTTATGTTTAGACAAAAATGTTAATGGGAACTGATAAAAATAATTACAAAGTTAGGATTTTTTAAAGTTTGCATTCATTTATAAAAATCTTTCTCAAGGGAAAAATACATATTTTTGAAATAAGCTGCAGAAATTTACATTAACATACAAATGTTATGAAGAATCAAATAAAAATCTACATATGTTTTTAGCCATAAAAAGTCCAATGCTACTGCACAAAATCAAACTAGTTACCTGAGTTACTGGGTATTAAATGCCTTTATTCATGAAAGATCAACATAAAAATTACCCTACCAGTAAATCTGGCCTATTAATTACAAATGGTACTGATGAACTATATAATCTATAACCACTATAGGTTTCTATAATCACTTAAAAATTTTTTAATGTTTATTTTTGAAAGAGAGAGAGAGAGAGAGAGAAAGAGAGAGAAAATATGAGTGGGGGGAGGGGCAGAAAGAGAGGGGGACAGATGATCCCAAGCTGACTCTGTGCTGACAGCAGCAAGCCCGATGCAGGGCTCAAACTCAGGAACTGCGAGATCATGACCTGAGCTGAAGTTGGAAGCTCAACAGACTGAGCCACCCAGATGCCCCTATAATCACTTTTAGGTTAATTTAACTGCTACTTCTTTATGCTTCTTTTGCTTGGCCATTTAACTTGTTTTCTCTAATGAAAATGTATTCCTCATATTAAAAAAAAAAATCTATTACCTGAAAAATTTTGCCTATCTTGCCATAAATTAAAAAAAAAATCAAAGTTTCAGTGTTACTGAGTGCACTGGGAAATGTTTACATATATACTACTAATAGCTCTCTAAACCAGAAAACCTTCAGAGGAAAATTTGACAGTAATATGCCAAAAGCTTTACAAATGAATATATTCCAGTTCTAGGAATTTATCATAAGGAAGTAATTATGGATATTTGTAAAGACTTCAATATGTGCAATAATAAAAACTGGAAATAATCCAAAAGGCCAACTTTAAGGAAATGGTTAAATTTTGGTTTATCTGTATTACAAAATATATGCAAAAACAATAAAAAAATGATCAAATAACATGCAAAAAGGCTCACAATATACTGATGAGTAAAAAATGGTTAGAGAATCTGTACTAACCAGTGATTTGAATGGGTTTTTTTGTGTTATTCATAGTTTCTACAACAAGGACTTTATTACAAAGAGCACTTATAGCTTTTGTATGGAAAAAAAGTTCTGAAAAGATCTTGCCAATTGTGACTCAAACCACTTAGCCAATGAAATAGAGAGGACACTGAAAAAACAGAGTTTTCTGTATTATTTGTACATGTATCATCCATGATTTTACGTTATTTTATTACCTACCAAATATTCGTAATTTACACACAAAAGATTGATTTTTCCAAAATGTATTTGGAAGCTCTGTGATCCAACATTGAGAGCAATGACTGAGCTCTTGTTTTCAGTCTCAACAACTTCCCTGATTCATCAGAAGCTCATATTCCATTTAATTCATCCTGCCTCAGTTTCTCTCTATATAGAATGAACACACACAAACTTTTTCACAAGAATATTGAAAGGAATATATATATATAAAGTATAGCATATATAAAACTGAGAAAAATGGAAAACACATTTTGATTTTCAGTCTTCTCATCACTTTTATAACCATAAACAAATTAGTTATGTGCCCCTGAACTGTTGTATTTTTTCTGTAAAATGGACAATACAAAACTCCTGAAAGGCTTTCTTTGATTATTAACACAAATGCAAAACTGCAAATTTTCATATAAAATTTATAATAAACAGTGTGTCTTGAAAGTATGAAACAAAGGATATTAATTTATGTAATTACTCTGGTATACTCTTTAGCAACAAACATATCATTCCTAAAGTAATTCAACTATTGCATTTCTAACTTAAACATCTTTTTGAGACAATACAGAAACATTGATGCAATCTAACCTTTATTTTGTATAAGATATTTAAGTATTAAGTATCTTATCCCTTAAATTTACTCTATAACTAAAGAATATGTTAACATCGCTTTGGATGTAATGCAAAGTTCTTTTTTCTGGTGGTTTTTATCAAATACAAAAAGAATAACCAAAGCTACGAGTAACTATAAACTAAACATACTCTAGGAAAGACTGCCCTCTTGTGCCAATCAATAATATTCAACAGACTAAGAAGGAACACTAATAACTATATCCAACACTAGAAGAACTCAGGCTTCTAAAAAGGTCTTGATTTTTCTAAGTTCTGATTTCAACAGCTTATATTTAGTGGTGATCTTCAAAGAAAAATAAATTGAATAGTACATTAAGCTCATATAGACATGACTAGTTTATGATATTCAGCAGCAAATATCAACATAATTTGTAATGTTTAACTATCATAGATACTAGCTGCTCAAGTGCTTTGAGGCTGACCTCACAGAGATAAGTAACTTTCTGATCCTTAAGTTCTACAACAAAATACAGAGAAAATATTAAAGAAACCAGTAGCTTGCAGAGAAAAACATAGATGAAAAAGGGATAGAATATGGTGACTTGCGTTAAAATATATATACAGTTCATTCAAGTTTCTAGGCATTTTCTTCTGAATTCTTAGATAATATGATAATCTCTTTTTGATGGATTTTTAAAGATTTGGTGTATGGCCTATTACTCTTTATTTATTTTTAATTTTTTTTCATGTTTATTTTTGAGAGAGACCGAGCGTGAGCAGGAGAAGGTCAGAGACAGAGGGAGACACAGATCTGAAGCAGGCTCCAGGTTCTGATCTGTCAGCACAGAGCCTGATGTGGGGCTCGAACTCATGAACCGAGAGATCATGACCTGAGCTGAAGTCAGACAATTAACCAACTGAGCCAACCAGGCACCCTGGCCTATTAGTCTTTATAAAGCTTCTTGGCATAAATAAGTGGTAACAGACCACTCAAACATAATTCATTTTTAGCATCATTATTATTACTAATAATGTATAGTACTGTACAAATGTATTAGAGGAATAGACTTGCTAAAGAAAAGAAACATTAAGGTGACAAAAGATGTATTACAAATAACAAGTGATGTAAATGCAGATTTTTGATATTCAATAGCATAATATCTTTCCTAATTATAGCTGGAACAGTTACAATTCCATTTCTACCAAAGTGGGTTGTTAGGAGAATTAAATGAATTAGCACTGATAAAGCGCTTGCTATAAAAAACACTACAAAATGTTTATTATGTCAATAAAGGAATTAGTAAGTATGGGAAACTACATGATATGTATGTGTACAATAATACCTACTTTCGAAGGTGGTCATGTTCTTTCAAAAACAGTTCAGTTCTTCTGTTGTTCACTCCAGACCCACTTTTATATGACCTAGAACAAAATAGAGAAATGGCATTTATGATAAATAGATAAATATTATTGCCTCTTTAATTTAGGGATGTTTATTATTTTCACCCAAATCATCCAACATTCTTTTTTTTTTAACATTTATTTATTTTTGAGAGACAGAGAGAGATAGAGCACAAGCAGGGGAGGAGCAGAGAGAGAGGGAGACACAGAATCTGAAGCAGGTTCCAGGCTCCGAGCTGTCAGCACAGAGCCTGACGCAGGGCTCAAACCCACGGACTGTGAGATCGTGACCTGAGCCAAAGTTGGATGCTCAACCGACTGAGCCACCCAGGCGCCCCAAAATCATCCAACGTTCCTAAACAAAAATCTTATTTTCCTTTGCCTATTATTATTATTGTCTATTATGGTATCTTTATTGTCTCCAAGTGGAAGTAGAAGTTTAAAACTGATCACTGCACAGCACATGGGGTGGGAAGCTACTGCCATGTAATGTTTTCCTTCACAGTGGTACATGCAGTCTATCAACTGGAGCCTATGGAGCTAAAATGCAACTGAAGATCTGCCCATTTTGGCATACTTAAGGATTTCTATCTTGGTCTTAAGTGCATTAAAGTTTATAAGAAAAAGCTTTTTATCATTACTATCAACACTTTCATGTTTTTGGTCTTTACTCACAATAAAGTATTAAGAACAAAATAAAAAATTCAAGTAACTGCACATATACTGCAGTAAGACAAGAGGGCCATACTGATAAAACTGAACTACTGGCTAAGGGGAAGTGTTAATTTGCAAAGTATAGTGGAAAAAAAAACCTCAGAAAAAGCAGCATGAAATAACCTAGAGCACACTGGAGTTGGAAGATAATTTAGATTTAAATCTATCTCCCATCAATTAGCCAGTCAACCTTAGATAAGTCTCTAAATACCTAGTTTTACAAAATGGGACTAATGATTTCTAACTATACCAAAAGAATGAAGTCAAAAAAGTGGTAATATATGGAATAGTGCACAACTACAAAAAACTTTTAAATGTCAGTTATTACTGGGACACCTGGGTGACTCAGTGGGGTAAGCGTCTGACCCTTGGTTTTGGCTTAGGTCATGATCTCGTGTTTCGTGAGTTTGAGCCCCACATGGGGCTCTGCGTGGACAGTGTGAAGCCTGCTTGGGATCTCTTTCACCCTCTCTCTGTGCCCCTCCCCTGTTCGCTCTCTCTTGAAATAAATAAACTAAAAAAAATTTTTTAAATTTAATGTCAGTTATTGCTACTGTATCTCATCTCACTAATCATATTCTGCTTTGTATTATATTGAGTATGTGTCTTACTCCCTCTAGCTCCTATATTATAAAATCCTAGAGGGCTAAGTTGTTCTTTTCATTTCTACCATCTTCTGTGACTTACCTAGTGTCTTACTCATGGCTGGTAATCAGGAAATAGTTTAATGAATGGATGAACACGTTTCTTTTATGATTATCTTTCAGAAAGCAAGTTATTACAGTGGGCTATATTCTAACAATTCCCACCAATTGTGGGGAAACAAAATGCCTAAACATTAAAGGCTGTCCCCTACACCGGGGGCACTAAAATGCATATGTAAATAGTCTGTACAGATATTAAACAAAAGACTTCTATGTTCCTGAGAACTAAAAATATTACGAAATTCCTAACTATGGCAAAAATGTTTAGATTTTTTACTCCCATGTGTCTTACAAAGTACACAAGACTAAGCATTTAAAAAAGAATAAAACAGAGACAAACAATAAAAATTAATTTTCCAAGATAATTCTGGGGGACAGAAACATAACTATTAAAGTTATGTTTAATCCTCAATTAGAGTTCTGAGCAAAAAATTTTGAATCCAGTGAATATGAAATTACTTCTGCTGCTGAACTGTCTTACTGGTGTAGTAAAATAAAGGAGCTCTAGGAAAACATTTTTCAGAATATACATGATACATATCAGTTTATCATATGGTAATGCATATCTTAGACATGTTTATGAAATACAAGGTCACACTTACTTATGAAAAGTGTCATAAATTTCTCACAAGTGAGACAATGATAGGCATCAATAGATAGTCCAAAAGTGGAAAGTCTTCAGTTTTAATTGGATGCCCAATGGATTTACCTTGTCAGAGGCGAAAAATATTTTAAATGTGTATATGAAATGCTAGAATATATTACTGAAGGTGAGGTAAAGGGATGGAAGAACAAATATTTAAAATATGGATTGAGATCAGCATAAAAACATTGGGAGTTCTTAAATAATCTGACATAAGGCTATGAAGTTTGAATAAAACATAGAAAACACAGATATTTCAGATTCTAGAGAAATAAAGGTTACTTTATATATATTATGTAAAATATATATAAAGTTACAGATGTGTCTTTGCGTATGTGTGTATATGTGTGTGCGCACATGCGCGCACACACATAATTGTTAGGGCAAAAGAAAGGGTAGAGAGGTAGGTGGTAATCAGAAAGGGAAACATGGACAGCTTCAGCTATTGGAAATTCTTAAGGTGAGTGTTAAGAGATCAGAGAAAAACTTAGGAAGTTATCATCTAAGCTGGACACCAAATTAAAACAGTAAAGTCAAGATTGGCAGGAGCCAATGATAAAACTAGGGGAAACTAGAGATAAGTCCAGCAAAGTGGATTAGATCCATATTATAGCAGCAATGTTTAAAGAACAGTGAAATGGGAATTAGAAACCTTGAACTCTAAATCATGGTTCTGCTACTCAGTTTGCTGTTAATCACAGATATGCTCTAAACCTAAATGTGAATAAACATCCTACAGAATAATATAAAAGGTAACTTACTCAATATCCTTTCGTACTGATCCCATGAGATTCTCCCTTTCCCGTATTGCCATGAAGTTTGCTTTGGTTTTATGGAATTCATGTGTATAATCCTGCAATAAATCAACATCCAGTCTCAACACAAGCTAATTATATATTTTCATTTTATTGAGTCCATTATGTATTGTCATTGTATTAAATATTTCTGTCAAGAAGACTGCTATTTAAGAATCAAATAGTCAGGGCCCCTGGTTGGCTCGGTTGGTTAAACGTCCAACTTTGAATCAGGTCATGATCTCATGGTTCGTGAGTTCGAGCCCCGCATCAGGCTTTCTGCTGTCAGCACAGAGGCCGCTTTGGATCCTCTGTCTCCCTCTCTCTCTCTCTGCCCCTCCCCAGCTTGTATGTGTACTCTCTTTCTCTCTCTCTCTCTCAAAAATAAACATTAATAAATAAATAAACCTCTAAAAAAAAAAGAAAGAATCAAACAGTCAAGAAGTAAAAATAACATTATAATCCTTTTCCTGAAGAGTGACCAACTTCTTTCAAATGAAAACAATTCAATGGTAGGGTAATAGTGGCACTAGATCACTATCCTTCTATCTTTTAGTACCTTATGAGATAGAATTATGAAGAAGAAAATAATTTTAAGATAAAATGATTCCAAATAGCCTAGAATAAAATCTGAGGGACTCTTTAGTGTACACCGAATGGGGCTTATTTTCAAATTTCATCTTTTTGGAACTCCCACAGAAATTTGATTCCTAAACCAGTCAAAGGAAGAACAGAACCAAAAGAATTGTAATGAATAATCTTTAATATTTTCCTTTTTCTTTTTCTACTACCATACTTTTAAGTTATTAAGGAATATTCATTACTTTTTAAAATTCAGAGATGTATATAAAGAAAATGAAAATCATAATCCAATCTCCCAGAAAGCCCCTACTGCCCTTTAAAAACAAAAATATAGGGGCGCCTGGGTGGCGCAGTCGGTTAAGCGTCCGACTTCAGCCAGGTCACGATCTCGCGGTCCGTGAGTTCGAGCCCCGCGTCAGGCTCTGGGCTGATGGCTCGGAGCCTGGAGCCTGTTTCCGATTCTGTGTCTCCCTCTCACTCTGCCCCTCCCCCGTTCATGCTCTGTCTCTCTCTGTCCCAAAAATAAATAAACATTGAAAAAAAAAAATTTTAAAAACAAAAATATATATGAACATGGGAGAATACTAAAAGAGCACCAAAAGTAATAAAAATAAAAACCATCCTGCTCTACAGCTCATAACTATTATCACTTTCTTGTATTTTCTTTCAAGAACTACGTTTTTGTATATACAAGCTTACCTATTATTTCTTTCACTTATGCTAAAGAAATCATACCACAATTGATTCTTGAACAACACAGATTTGAAATGCAAAGGTCCGCTTACATGTGAATTTTTTATAGTACAGTTCTGTAAATGTATTTTATCATTTTTTAAATAACATTTTCTTTTTTCTAAATTACTTTATTGTAAAAATACAGTGAATAATATGTGTAACATACAACGTATGTGTTAATCAACTGTTTATATTAGGCTTCAAGTCAATACTAGGCTATTAGTACTTAAATTTTTACGGAGTCAAAAATTATACACAAATTTTTGACTGCACAGGAGTGGAGAGGTGGGGTGTTGGCACCTCTAGTCCCCACACTGTTCAAGGGTCGGCTGTATTCTGCTATATACCTTCTTTTCAGTAGTTCATAAAACATCAAGTAACCTTTCCATATTAACAAATAGAAATCTACATTCTTTTTAATAGGTATATGGAATTCTATCTTATGACTGTCATTTAGTAAATTCCCTACTGGCAAACATTTTAATTGTTTTTTTGCTGGTTTAAAAAATGCTGTTTGAAAAATAAACATTCTTAGATACATATTTTATTGAAATTTCTTTCTCTTTTTTAAGTGTATTTAAAGAGTAAATGCCTAACAGAATAACTGAATCAAAGAATCTTAACATTTAAATTTTGATAGTGCTAAACTGCCTTCTAGAATGACCACTAATTTATGTTCCCAGCAACAGTGATGGGGACTCGTTTTTCTATATTATTGTAATGTGCTACATATGTTTCAATATTTGCTAATCTGACAGGTGAAAAATCATACCTCATATTGATGGGTATATTTTCCTTTCAGCATGTGGTTTAACATCTTTTTTATGGTTTTGGACATTTTCTGTAAACAGCCAGTTAGTATCCTTTGCCCATTTTCCTATTAGGTTATCTTTTTTTTTTTTTTTAAGTTTATTTATTTAAAGAGCGCGCGCGAGAGAGAGAGAACGAATGAGAATGCATGGGAGGGACAGAAAGAAAATCCCAAGCAGGCTCCACACTAACAGAGAGTTGAACTCACAACTATGAGATCATGACCTGAGCTGCAATCAAGAGTTGGAAGCTTAACTGATTGAGCCACCAGGCGCTCCTAGGTTATCTCTTTATTTCTATTATTTCTCTGTACATTAAGTAAATTAGACATTTGTTATAGTTTCCATTATTAGGTCTTGTTTAGAAAGTTCTTTATTACCCAAAATGTATAATTTTCCATGCTTTACTCTGAACATTTAGAATTTCTTTTTCTACATATAAATCTTTGATCCATTTGGAATTTATTCTGGATGTGAGGACTGAGATAGAAATTCAAGTTTGTTTTCTCCCCCCAAATAATTAGCCAATTATTACAGGTCTATTTATTTTATGATCCCTCTTTTTCCCACTGATTTAAAATACCACCTTTATCAGAAACTAAATTTCCATGCGAACTCTATTCAGTTCTATTGGTATATTTTTTCCTCCAGAATCAAACTATCTTAATTATTCTAGCTTCTTAACAGGTTTTAATATCTGGTAGAACTAGTCATTCTTTACTACTTATCTCCATTTTCACATTTTTTTTTCTTGGTTATACTTGTATCTCTGTGAATCCAAATGAACTTTGGTGTCATTTTGCTAATTAAAATAAAAAAAGAAGAAAAAAAAGAAACAAAAAGCCCCTTTTCATTGGGAAGGCACTCAACTTATAGGCTGATTTAGAGAGAAATATTCTTTCCAAAGGCAAAATAATTTTTTCTCTTATTTAAATTAAATCCTTTTGGGGGGCACCTGGGTGGCTTAGTCGTTTAGGCATCTGACTTCCGCCTTCCACTCAGGTCATGATCTCACAGCTCATGGGTTCGAGCTGTGCTGACAGCTCAGAACCTGGAGCCTGCTTCGGATTCTGTGTCTCCCTCTCTCTCTGCCCCTCCCCTGCTCATGCTCTGCCTCTCTCTCTCCCTCAAAAATAAATAAAGATTAAAAAAATTTTTTTAATTAAATTTTTTTTTATGTTCCTCAGTAAAGTTTTATACATGCAAGTCTTAGTCATTCTTATTAAATTTTAACACAAGGATTGTATAGTTTCTTCTATTATATTTTCTAACAGGTTATTGTTTATATGTAGGAAAACTACTTGCTTTGATATGTTAACTTGTAATCCACCATCCTACTTAATTTGTTTCTAATTTTCTCACTGCTACATAATGCAAATTTTGCCTCTTCCTTTCCATTATTTAGATCTTGTTTATTTATATTTCTAATTGTACCACCAAGAACTTCCAAAACAATATTAAACATCTGTGGTGACTGTGGATATCTTTATCTTGCTTTTTTCTTCAAAGGGAATGCTTTCAGTACTTTATCATTAAATGTGATGCTAGCTTTTAATATGGCATGCACATTTTTGCATTAGGTAAATAAAGTGTCCTATTCCTATATTTTAAAATTAGAAAATGTTGCTGAATTTTTTCAACATTAAAAACATTTGCCTTCCTATTTTACTCTATGTTTTTAACATCTCTGAATGTAAATATTTAAGAATTCATTTCATTTTATTGGTACACTTCTAATATTTTCTCAAACAATATACTAAATATAGTATATTACCTCCCTTCCACATTATCTTCAAGGCCTGATGAAAGTATACTCCAAACCACCATATTAGGGCCTCTGCATGACAGCTGGCTATTTCACTATTATTGCTAGTGAAATTGCAAGGTCTTCCACAATAGAAGTTTATTTACCTAGTGATGAATATTACTCATTTTTACCAGGCAAAAGCAAGAGCTATCATTTTCAGAATTTTATTCTACCAAGGGAAAAAAGGTAAAACAAGACAAATTTCTGCAGCATAATATTTATCATTTCAGAAGATTCTTCCCTTTAATCTCTTAAATACATGTGTATACATTCTATTCAGGGATTTAAAAAAAAACCTACTACAATCACTTAAAAATCTCCAGTGCAATATACTACCTGCAATATATCTCTATGTCGCTGTAATGTATGCATCAGTGCTGCATTCAAAGACGGGACACCTGCACTGTTGGTATATTCTGCCATTTTATCATTTACTCCTGTAAGCTAAAAAGAAGAGGAAGGAAGTAAGGAGGGAGAAGAAAACCAATAAAAATATTTTAAAAAGCAATACAAAGAGATACAAGTCAAATATTTGCTTGTATGCGCTTCTGGCTAACAGCAAGCAAATAAAAAACCACCCCCAAACCAAAAACAAAAGGACAGGCAAGGATTCAGTATTTCCCCTCAATAATCTATAAAGGCTAAAAATAACACCCAAAAGACTTGAGAATGGCTGTAATGAAAATTCAAGTGTCCTGGGGAGGCACATATCTTGGATGAAAAGGTGATTTCAATAAATATGTCTGCATTAATATAATCTAGTACCATAGCTAACAAGTGACTAACATAGTAACTAGCAAAACAGTCATTTCACAGAAAGTACTTACCCTTGCCAAAAGCTGTTCAATCTCAATGGCCATTGTTTCAAACATTCTGTCTTGGCTTGATCCATTTAAAAGGGGTGTTGTGTCAGAGCTAAAGAGAGGAACCAGTAAAGAGAATCCATTACTTAAACCGAATCCTTTAAAACATACTTAAAATAATAAGGTGATTCTTAAAGAGGTCAAGTGGAATCCCAGAGACTTATTTTTTAAGAAGCTACAATTTTCATAGAAGTTTTCCTATAAAGATCACACATGTCCCAAATATTAAATTCAGTATAAAATATAATTATATATATGATTTTTCTGAGCTTTAATACATCTACTCTTAATAATGTAAAGAAGTTTCAAATGCTTGTTTATAATTTCCCAAATGAAAGTAACTTAAGCTATGGCAGTGCCCACTGAATGCTGAATCTAAAGGAACAAATTATGTGGAACAGAACTGTAGAACTAAGTAGTACCACATATAAAAGGAGGTGTAAGAGGTATTATGGATTATTTTATGGGATCTTTGGGAATAGTTTTTAACATTTTTACACCTAAGCAATTATGGCTCCTCAAATTAAGTTCTCTCTTCTTGGCTGGACTCTTACCGAAAAAAAATAAAATTAAGATTTACATGATCCGTGGAAAACTAGTTATTAAGTAATCAGTACTGGCTTTAAGTCTAATATAGATAGCCATGTCCAGCAAGGAAGTTTCAGTACCAACTCTCTACATTTCTACTTATATTACAAAACTGTTTCAGTTTTGTTTTACAAAAAATGCAAGCTCTTCTAAAATCTGAATAACCAGTCAAAAAAACTAACTTTTTATAAGGGAAACTTGTGTTTGACAGATTCAAATTCTAAAACCAGATGTCCAGAAAATTTGTTCTGCCTCTTCAGAAAAACCACTAGCCTTCATTAGATCTGCAAATGGTATGCATTATCCTATGAGCATCTCAAAAGAGATCTCAGTTATACTGCAAACAGATAAGTACTCAGGCAATGACTATGCTCTTTAATCTTACTGAAGACTTTGGCTTGTCCTGTGACAGTGCTTGGGTGTGGTGAATGAAAACAGAGTAAGTCATCAGTTTAACATCAAAAAAGTACCTTAGCTATTTCCCTTTTCTACATACAATTTCACAGCAATAGTAATAAGCAATCAAATAACCAAAAAGTAGCTAATAAAAAGGACTTCTACTTTAAGATGTTTAACTAGGTCCAAATTTTTATTTCTTAAAACATTTCAATTTGTGGGGCACCTGGGTGGCTCAGTCAGTTCAGTGTCTCACTACAGCTCAGGTCATGATCTCGTGGTTCGTGGGTTTGAGCCCCGTATGGGCCTCTGCACTGTCAACAGGGAGCCTGCTCTGGATCCTCTCCCTCCCTCCCTCCTTTTCTCTCTCTCTCTCTCTCTCTCTCTCTCTCTCTCTCTCTCTCTCTCAAAATAAACTTAAAAAAAATCTCAATTTGCTACTTGCCTTAAAATATATCAAAATATCTAGTTCTTTATTATACGTTAGGGCCAACCCAAAGTTCTGTGGTTATCTCTCAGAATGTGCTCAGGCAAAAATGCTGAACCTCCTCTACCAGATATATGAAAAAGAACAATGGGTCAATGAAGGTAAGCCTCATGAAGAGGGAAACTGCTTGTCTTATTCACAGATATATGCCAAGCACCTAGAAAAGTGCCTGGCACATGGTAGATAACTCATTAAATACTTGAATGAATGAGAAGACAATCTCTATATTCACCATTCAGTTAAATTTAATTCAGGTTCAGTTAAATCTAATTCATTTTATAGATGTGTGATGATTCATTGACCATAAAGTTCTCAAAATAGAGAAAGTAAAAAAAAAAAAAATTACTCCTAGATGAAGAATTCTAATCATCACTGAGTTTATGCATTATGACATGCTTTCAATCTGGGCAATAATAAAACACTTTAGAATGTATATCACATCTTGATCCTCCCTGGCCTTACGTTTCTTATTGAAAGGAGAGTTAGGCTATAAGAACCTACAAAGTCAGTCCCAATTTGGTGTAGAATTTCTCAGGAAATGTTTTCAAGATAGTTTTCCCTTTAAAGGAGTTGTAAAAGTATTAAGTTCATGAAGCACAGAAAATATAGAAAAATCATTATGTAACTGTATCTCTTAACAATTCATAGTTTTAAAACTGTATACTCACTGGCATAGTATATATGGGAGACTTAAATTCAGGAAAAATGCTGTGGTAAAATAAGTTTAAGTTTACTCGTACAAAAGAACATCACTCATTTTCTTTACTTGCTAAGTCAAGTCCAAAGCAATGTAATGCAATCAAAGCTATGTGATATACCAACAGCTTACTTTTAGGTCCCAGAATCAATATGTTGGCCCTGCTATCTTTAATTCTTTAATAATGTGCCCTTATTAAAAAGAAGCAATCCTTTGGCTGTAGTGTTGAAATGAGTCTTTTGTTGGAATGTGCATAGAAAGGTTTAGGGCATAGGCTCTGAAGATACGAAGATCTGGGCTCAAATCCAGATACTTTTTGTTTTTGTTTTGTTTTGATTTATTTATTTATTTATTTATTTATTGTTTTATTTATTGTTTTATTGTTTTATTATTAGTAGCTGAGGATAATCCCACCCCACTGCCAATCCTCAGAAAAGTATGGGAAATAAAGAGCGGATAACAACTAACAGCTCTACTACTAGCAATTCCACTGCTAGATATACAGAAACATTTTTATAGGTAAAGATGTTCTACCAGCCTTCATATAAAGCTCTTAAAACAGTACCTGATACATGATGAACACTGTGTCAGCCCTTAAAATTATTAATTAGCAAAAATTAGAAACAATGTCCATCTACAGATTATAATACACAATCACACTATCACAATATGATACTACATGTAGCAAATAAATATACCACAGTTAAATGCATCCATAGCTTAAACACAAAGATAATGTTAAACAAAAACACGAGCTGCAAAATAACTAGTAAGATACTATAAATTTTTTAGGAACACAAACATAATGTGTAGATTACGGAGAAGTAGAAAACGGGATGATAACAGGGACTTCAACTGAATTGGTAATGATTATTTCTTCAAGTGGGTAACAGGCACATGAGGATCCATTATTCTTCATACCTTCCTAAGTGTTGTGACTATTTCCTAACAGTTTTTTAAACAAGGGGATGGCCTAAGTGAGCATAAGATTCAAAGATAAAAATACATCTTCCATATGTTCAATACAGTAGTATACAAGCTTCTCAAAAAAAACCCCAAAATTTAAAATAGCTTGGATGATTAATAGTGAGGATACACAATGCATTAGATTCATTCTAAAACACCAGAATAGCAGTACGTATACTTTACATTTGGGTAGTTTCTCAGATCCATTTAGCAATCAGAAGATAGAAGAAATACAACGTGGGCAGAGGCGTCTGGGTGGCTCAGTTGGTTAAGCGTCCAACTCTTGATTTTGGCACAGCCGAAACCATGATCTCATGGTTTCATGAGTTCAAGCCCTGCGTCGGGCCCTGTGCTGACCATGCAGAGCCTGCTTGAGATTCTCTCTCACTCCCTGTCTCTCTGCACCTCCCCCACTTGTGCTGTCTCTCTCTCAAAATAAATAAGTAAGCTTAAAAAAAAAAGGGGGGGGGAACCTCGGTGGCTCAGTTGTTTGAGCATCCAACTTTGGCTCAGGTCATGATCTCACAGCTCCTGAGTTCAAGCCCCGCATCGGGCTCTGTGCTGATAGCCCGGAGCCTGCTTCAGATTCTGTGTCTCCCTCTCTTTCTGCCCCTCCCCTGCTCATGCTCTGTCTCTCTCTCTCAAAAATAAATGAAAGAGGGGCGCCTGGGTGGCGCAGTCGGTTAAGCGTCCGACTTCAGCCAGGTCACGATCTCGCGGTCTGTGAGTTCGAGCCCCACGTCAGGCTCTGGGCTGATGGCTCAGAGCCTGGAGCCTGTTTCCGATTCTGTGTCTCCCTCTCTCTCTGCCCCTCCCCTGTTCATGCTCTGTCTCTCTCTGTCCCAAAAATAAATAAACGTTGGAAAAAAAAAAAAAATTTAATAAAAAAAAAAATAAATAAATGAAAGAAAGACACACAGACAACGTGGGAAAATCAACCACATTTCCTTACACTGGCTGAACTAGAAACTTATCTCTGATGCAAACTCATTCTTAAGCCTTAGCATTTTCCTCCTGACATCCTTATGGCCTTTACTTAAGGATCCCAAATGAATGCTAGTCTCAAGGATTAAGAATTTTTATAAACCACTAAAATATAAACAATAACAAAAAAATATCAAAAACTCACCAATAGATCAAGTTACAGAATTATATATTTTAGTTTATTTTTTAATGCTTTTAAGAAATTATATGGTTTAAGGCATAAGAGACAGAATCTGGTAGTACCTATACCTGTCGCGTCTTCCATCTCGAGTACTGCTGTGACTGTAACTTGTACATAGTTTACTGAAGGAAACTAGTTTCAGGTCAAGTTCATTTTCCAGCTGTCGAGCCTGTTTCCTGAGATCTTTAACAAAATCATGAAAGCAAATAGTTAAACACAGAGTCCATCAGCAGACATAAAAATCACACAGCTATTCTGAAGAAACAAACTATGAAAATAATCATAAACTGAGGCAGTTTCTCCCATAAAGAATGTTAAAAAAGAAAACCAAAGATTTACCCAGAAAAGCAAACTGTCTCTCATTTAAACTTCAGATGGGTCAAGAAGGGGAGAAACAGGGAGAGGTGAAAAATTTCACCGGTATTCCAAAGACAGCTACACAACAAATGTTCTAACATCCCTGGATTATTTCTGTAACAACAACTAAAATTTTGTAATTTGGCGGGAAACAGAAGAGAACACAAATCATAAAGAAACCGAGTATGGTTTATGACCAACATTACACCAACTTACCAACTAACTTTATAAAAGAGAAAAACCATCACTGTTTTTGACAGAGATTTTCCTATCTCTTTATATTCCAAAGCTTTTGAAATTCTTAGAATGACTTAGTAACTGAGGCTTAAGAAAAAATAATCATTAACAAAGGATTAAAAAATGGTCTTTCAATAAGTTTACTGAAAGAAACTTAGAGGGTTAAATTAACAACAAACAATATGCGATCAACAAGGTCAATTATAAGTATGACAAAATAAGAGCCTAAGTTTTAAAAGAACAGAAGCAAACAGAAACACTGGTATAGTAGTTTGGCCTAGTGGTTGAGGGAGAGAAGCCACAGTCTGGAAAGCTACTTCTAGATGTGAGTACTACCATTCATCGTAAAGTGGAGGTCAAAATAAAAGGGCTGAAATGTACAAAGGAACATCGTAAGGATTCATCTTTCATGAATAAGGAATACAAAATATTATTTCAACATGTTTATCAGCAACCAGAAGTAGGAAGCAGTATAATACAGTCTTAGAATCTTAGCTAAGCCTAATGTTCTGAGATTCTGAGAACTGGCTCTGAGATTCAGTGAAAATCTACTTAACCTATGAACCTCAGCTTTTTGTTTTTTAAACTCCTTACCTTCAGGGTTTTTCTATGCATGAGTAATCATGTGCTTAAAGCACCGGGCACAGAGTAGGTTGTCAATAATAAGCTGCTATAATTATTATAGAATGGAGCTTCAAAAAACTATAGCCTGGGGCGCCTGGGTGGCTCAGTCGGTAAGCAGCTGACTTGGCTCAAGTCATGATCTCGTAGTTCATGGGTTCAAGCCCCGCGTTGGGCTCTGTGCTAATAGTTCAGAGCCTGGAGCCTGCTTCGGATTCTGTGTCTCCCTCTCTCTCTCTGCCCCTCCCCCACTCATGCTCTGTCTCTCTCTCTCTAAATAAAAATGTTTTAAAAAAACCCACTATAGCCTAATGACTAGTATTAAAGATAACAATAGCCACTTGTACATAAGTTAAAAATATTTTCTACCTAGTACACACATTTCAAATAGGCATTTAAATACACATTTTAAACCACGCTTCTCTGTAACTAGTAACTGTCTTCCCTAGTAGAAAACATCAAATAAAAGTATTTTGAAAATATAACAGGCAAGGGGTGCCTGGGTGGCTCAGCTGGTTAAGCCTCTGACTTTAGCTCAGGTCATGATCTTGCGGTTCATGAGTTCCAGCCCCGCATCAGGCTCTGTGCTGACAGTTGAGAGCCTGGAGCCTGCTTGGGATTCTGTGTCTCCCTCTGCCCCTCCCCTGCTCGTGCTCTGTCTCTCTCTTTCTCTCTAAAATAAATAAACATTTAAAAAATTAAAAAGAAATAAAAGAAAATATGACAGGCAAGTATGGATGAACTTAGAATTAAGCTCTTAGACTGAATGGCTGATAGTGACAATACTGTTACTTGTAGTTTCCAAGAGACTTCAGAGGGTAGCAACAGGAAATAGGTTAAAAGAGAAAAAGGATTCAGAGAGTAGTTTCTGTTGTAATAAAGCAAAGAGGCAACTGAAAGAAAAAGATGAGCCTTCACTCATCCTTGGTTGCCATGGTCCGGGAGTGGGTTTTACATGAGCCCGCTTTATCAGAACATATTTTCAGTAAATAAAGGTACTTGTCAAATCTCAAGACGGTTTTTTGGCAGAAATATAGCAAATGCAATCTTTGCAATTCACAGGGGTTCTCTCAACTTTCTCTTTATAACAAACTCATCTCTACAGCAGAGGGTAAAGTTATTTCCTCTGTCTTCAAACGCGACTCGACACCCAATCCTCGAAGTCGCAGCCTGAAGCTGCCAAGGGGACCCAGTAAGAGACACTTCGTTCATACAACTTCCCCCGACGGACCGGACTGACAAGTTCCTTCTTTCCCTTATCCTACTCAATTGTCCAACAGTGACCTCAACTCTTAAAACGCTGACTCTTCCTGCCTCCTGGGCTTGGGATATTCTCGCTCAAAACTCGTCTCCTCTCAGAGTTCGTGCCCCAAGCCCCTTCGCCCAAGTTCGCTTAGCCTCTCAACCCAGTTCTCCTCCAGCGGCTCAGGACCCTCTTCTTCTGAATCCGCGCTCAGCTCTCTCCGCCCAGCCCCTGCTCCAGGTCCCGAAGCCTCTCAGGTAACCCCTTGCCCCAGACCGTTCGGTCTCCTCAGCCCCCAGGCCCAGGGCTCCCACTAGACAAGCCTCACCCGTCGGCTCGGCCACTCCGGAGGTCAGGCTCTTTTCTCTGCCACCTCCCCCAAGACCCGTCCTCACCCAGCCCTTCTGCCTCTCGGCGAGACCCACACAGTAACGCTCGCCCTTACCTTCCCAATAATTGCTGGTTCCTGCAGCCATCTTTGTTATCCAACGTCAGTCGGGATAGGAGAGTAGAGGCGATGCGAATCAGAGAATTAGCTCCACACCTTCTTCCGCCCCGGCGCCAGGGCCGATGGGATACGTGAGCTTCCACAGACACCGCCACCTGGCGGTCAATTATCATTTCACAGCTTTTGAGCAGTGGGACTGAAAACGAGTTTTACTCCCTGACACTACCTGAATATCTGTCCTGGAGCTCATACCCTCAGGCGGAACACCTAACCTGTATCATCGCCTTCGATTCGGCTTATCCTCTCTCTCAGCAGGGGCCTGCTTGGCTGAGAAGAAAGTCATCATTAGACGTAATTCCCTGTTTTCCTCACCTTTTCTCAATAGGTGTCTTCAGCCAACCTCTTCCCTTCTCAGAGCCAGAGGCTCTTTTCCTCCCAAGGCCAACCCTTCCATCCTCTCTCTGCCTAGTTATTCCACTCTGACATAAGTGCTCTTCTCCACTGGCCGCCTGTTCTCCTGTCTACAGCAGTTCAAGTCCCAGCCTTCTTTCTTTTTCAGCTGCCAAATCTAGAAAGTGTATGCTGCTTTTATGTACCTTATCCTTCACCCTCAACCTGTCAAAATCAGCCTTCCAAAGCCACCCTTTCTAGATACGTAAATTATCACAGTCGACCTGTGTCCACATTTTACCAGTTCTAGTGAAATGTACAAGTTACCTCCAGTAAAGGTGTTTAAATGATACCTGTCTGTTTACCCATTCCCAGTTATGACTGTTTTTAAGACTTCTACATTCATCGAGAACCACACCAGATGTTATTATTTTTGCTTTGACTGTCAAACATAATTTATAGAATACAAAAGGAGAAGGAGAGATGACTGTATTTACACTTATTTCACTCTTTCCATTTTTCTTTCTTCATTCCTGACGTTCCAAGTTTCCTTCTTTTATCATTTTTATCATTTCATTTCTGTTTCAAGAATTTCATTTAGTCGTTTTTTTGAGTAAGTGTGCTGTATGTATGTATGTATGTATGTATGTATTTTCTCAAGTTAGTTAACATACAGTGTAATCTTGGCTTCAGGAGTAGATTCCTGTGATTCATCACTTACATACAACACCCAGTGCTCATCCCAACAAGTGCCCTCCTCAATGCCCATCAGCCATTTCCCTCCACTCCCACCCCATCAACCCTCAGTTTGTTTTCTGTATTTAAGAGGCTCTTATGGTTTGCCTCCCTCTCTGTTTTTATCTTATTTTTCATTCCCTTCCTCTATGGTCATCTGTTAAGTTTCTCAAATTCCACATATGATTGAAATCATATATCTTTCTCTGACTGACTTATTTTGTTTAGCATAATACCCTCTAGTTCCATCCACGTTGTTGCAAATGGCAAGATTTCATTCTTTTTCATTGCCGAGTAGTATTCCATTGTGTATATATATACCACATCTTCTTTATCCACTCATCAGTTAATAGACATTTAGGCTCTTTCCATAATTTGGCTATTGTTGATAGCACTGCTATAAACATTGGGGTGCCTGTGCCCCTTCTAATCAGCATTCCTGTATCCTTTGGATAAATTCCTAGTAGTGCAATTGCTGGGTTGTAGGGTAATTCCATTTTTAATTGTTTGAGGAACCTCCACACTGTTTTCCAGAGTGGCAGCATAAGTTTGCATTTCCACCAACAGTGCAGGAGGGTTCACCTTTCTCCACATCCTCACCAACATCTGTTGTTTCCTGAGTTGTTCATTTTAGCCACTCTGACTAGTGTGAGGTAGTATCTCAATGTGTTTTTGATTTGCATTTATTTCCCTGATGATGAGTGATGTCGAGCATCTTTTCATGTGTCTGCCATCTGGATGTCCTATTTGAAAAAGAGTCTATTCATGTCTTTTGCCCATTTCTTCATTGGATTATTTGTTTTTCAGGTGTTGAGTTTGGTAAGTTCTTTATAGATTTTGGATTAACCCTTTATCCAATATGTCATTTGCAAATATCTTCTCCCATCTGTCAGTTGCCTTTTTTTTATTAAAAAAAAATTTTTATTTTAAAAATAAAATTTATTGTCAAATTGGCTAACATAACAGTGTGTAAAGTGTGTTCTTGGTTTTTGGGGTAGATCCCCATGGTTCATCGCTTACGTGTAACACCCAATGCTCATCCCAACAAGTGCCCTTCTCAATGACCAGCGCCCATTTTTCCTCTCCCCAACCTCCCCATCTACCCTCAGTTTGTTCTCTGTATTTAAGAGTCTCTTATGGTTTGCCCTCCTCCCTTTCTGTTTGTAACTATTTTTTCCCTTCCATTCCCCCAGGGTCTGCTGTTGAGTTTCTCAAGATCCACATAAAAATATGGAAGCTTCACGAATTTGCGTGTCATCCTTGCACAGGGGCTGTGCTAATCTTCTTTGTATCCTTCCAATTTTAGTATATGTGCTGCCGGAGCAAGCCCTGTCAGTTGCCTTTTAGTTTTATTGACTGTTTCCTTTGCAGTGCAGAAACTTTTATCTTGATGAGGTCCCAATAGCTCATTTTTGCTTTTATTTCCCTTGCCTTCGGAGACATGTCAAGTAAGAAGTTGCTGTGGCTGAGATAAAAGAGGTTGCTGCCCGTTTCTCCTGTAGGATTTTGATGGTTTCCTGTCTCACATTTAGGTCTTTCAGCCATTTTGAATTTATTTTTGTGTATGGTGTAAGAAAGGGGTCCAGTTTCATTCTTCTGCGTGTTGCTGTCCAGTTTTCCCAGCACCATTTGCTAAAGAGACTGTTTTTTTTTTCCAGTGGATACTCTTTCCTGCTTTGTCAAAGATTAATTGGCCATATATTTGTGGGTCCATTTCTGGGTTCTCTATTGTATTCCATTGGTGTATGGTCTGTTTTTGTGTCAATATCATACTGTCTTGATGATTACGGCTTTATAAAATGGCATTTAGCCATTTTTTTAAAGAGTAGGTCAGCTGGAGACAAATTCTACTTGTTTTTCTTCATCTGATAGCATCTTGATTTCCCCTTCATTCCTGAAAGATATTGTTGCCAGATATAGAAGCTAAGGTTCATAATTTTTTTTTCGTTTGGCCCTTGAAAAATGTACCAATTTCTTCTGGCTTCCACGTTTCTGATGAGAAACTGGCTGTTCTTTGAATGGTTTTTCCACTATAGCTAAGGTGTCTTTTCTCTATCACTGCTTTCAAAATTTTTCTTTTGTTTTCAGAAAGGTAATTACAATGCATCTTAAGGTGGTTTTCTTTGGTTTTATCCTCTTTAGCTTCTTGAATCCTAGGTTCATGTCAGTTGGCAAAGTTGGGAAATTTTCAGCCATTGTTTCTTCTACTACTTTTTCTTCCCCATACTGTTTCTCCTCTTCCTCTGGGACTCTGATGAGATGAATGCTAGATCATTTGTTAGTGTCCTACATATACCTGAGGCTCTACTAATTTCTTTCTGTTTTCTGTTTTTTATATTGGGTAATTTCCATGTTCTGTCTTCAAGTTCACTGACAAGCATATCTTTCCTCTCTTCCCTCCATTCTGATAGCGAGCCCATTCACTGAATTTTTCATTTCATTTTTTGTATTTTTCAGAACTAAAATTTCCATTTGATTCCTCATATATTCTATTTCCTTTTTTTCTTAAAAAAAAAACTTTAGAGAGAGAGAGAGAACATGCAAGCTAGGTAGAGGAGCAGAAAGAGAGGGAGAGAGATAGAAGCTTAAGCAGGCTCCACACTCAGCATGGAGCTTGACGTATGGGTCAATTTCATGACCCTGGGATCATGACCTGGGCTGAAATCAAGAGTCAGATGCTTAACCAACTGAGGCACCTAGACAAACCTTCTATTTCTTTGCTGAGACTCTTTTTATCATTTGTTCTAAGTTTATTTATAATTTCTCATTACAATATATTTATTATGTCCTTATCAGGTAATTCCAACATCTGTGTCATGTTGATATTCACATCTGTTGATTATCTTTTTTTTCATTCAAGTTGAAATTCTTTGGGTTCTTGGTATAATTAATGATTTTTAAGTTGTAATCCTTGATATTTTAAGACCCTGAATCTTATTTAAAGCTTCTGTTTAAGCAGAACTCCTCTGACATTGTGCTGGTGGGGGTGGTGGGGAACTGCCTTGTTACTACCAGGTTGAAGTTAAGAAATTCAGACTCTCCCCTGGCCTCTGTTGATAGCCCAGGTGGTGGGTGGGGGTGCCTTGTTACTCTTCCACAGATGGCCCTCAGTGACACCATGACGGGGGCCTCATTACCACTGTGCTGTGTGGAGGTCCTGGCTCTCCACCTGGGCCTTCTTTGACACTACCCACCCATCCTGGCTTTATTACAGCCAGGTGAGGGTGGAGTCTAGGCTTCCTGCTCAGCCATTGCTGTAAGGGGTAGAAATGGGCTTGTTTTTTGTTTGTTTGTTTGTTTGTTTGTTTTTGGTAGCATTTGGCTGGAGCGGTGCAATTATTGTCTAAAATTATTGCACCTTCGTAGGCTGCCCCTTCCGGTGTCCTTTGGCTACAGAAGCATTTTCTTTTGGGGTTTTTCTGTCTGCACCCTTTGGCATCTCTGGATTGCCAGCTTCTCCATTATGGGATATATAATGCAACACCCACTATGGGATATATGAGGCAGAAAGAAAACCCAAGGAATTCACCACATGTCGTTTCTTGGGTACAGAGGTCCCTAACTGGTTTGCCTCCATCTCTCCACCCTTTCTGTGCTTAGTGGGAGGAATTGAAGAGAAATACATCTACTCCATTTTGTCCAGAATCGAAAAACTTCCATTTAATTTTTAATAGATTTTAATTATTTGCTAAAATTCATATTTTCTTTCTGCATTTATTCATTGCCATTATTTTTAAGTTTCTGATTGATAAATGAAAAATCTGTAACTCCTATGGAACTGTTTCTATTTTTTTCTCTTGATCTTTCATCTTTTGATAGTGTCTTTTGACAATAAAAATAACTTTCAATTGGATGCTATATATTCTAAATTAAAATTTGTAGTAATCATTTGAGGCCCCAGATGATATCTTCTTCCAGAGACAGTTTACTGCACTTCACACAGGCAGTTCAGGTAGTGGCACACCAGCTTACTCAAGTATGGGCTGGGACTTTTACCAAGTAGGATTCTGGGTTTGTAAAAATTGGTCCGTTTCTAATTTGCCCTTACTTCTAATGTGCCACCCAAGTGTCCTAACTGAAAGCCTGTTGACCAGTGCCCCCTTCCTTGATAAGTGCTGAATTCATATTTTCCCCCGACCCAGTGATACTGGCTACAGCTTCTGTTTGGGTTCTCTGCCTCTTGCCTGCCCTCTCTGCTACTACGTACCTGTAACTCTCAGTTAGTTATGACTCTCAGATTCAGTTATGAATCAACAAATCCCTCAAGGTGAGACTTGACTGTCATGTTCACCTCTAAATTCCCTTTGCTCTAGGATCTTGACCCCACAAGTCCTTGTTACCTTAGTAGTTCTTCACTCTTTCAAACAAGTGTTTTGTTTTGTTTTTAAATCCAGATTTTCTAATTGTTCCTGATGGGAAGGTCTTTTTGTTTGAAGCCAATTCATCTATAGCTGGAAGTAGAACTAAATTATCTTATTATTTCTAATTTACTTGTAGATTATTTTGTATTTTTCTTTTTTTTTTTTTTAATTTTTTTTCAACGTTTATTTATTTTTGGGACAGAGAGAGACAGAGCATGAACGGGGGAGGGGCAGAGAGAGAGGGAGACACAGAATCGGAAACAGGCTCCAGGCTCTGAGCCATCAGCCCAGAGCCCGACGCGGGGCTCGAACTCACGGACCGCAAGATCGTGACCTGGCTGAAGTCGGACGCTTAACCGACTGCGCCACCCAGGCGCCCCTTATTTTGTATTTTTCACATGCATAATCAAATCTGCGAGTGGTGACAAGTTTGCTTTTTCTTTGTCAATATCCATATCTGTCATTCGTATTTTCATGCTTCATGGCTGAGGTCTCTTCCATCAATCTAGCAAAATCCAGGTACTTTAGATTTTTTTTATGGATTTATTTTGGTGATAGGGAGAGGTTGGAAGTTGCAGGACTCTTAAACATTCCTCTTTGCTTCTTTTCTTTCTCATCACTTGTTAAATTTTCCTTCACCAGAAGCTCTGTGTTTCAAAGCTGTCCCTTTAAATCATGCCTGCCCACTTTGAATTGTGCTCACTTTGAAGCCTCTTCTCTATAGTTTGTACTCTGATCTACTTGGACATGTTTTTAGACCATTCAGACTGAAGGTGTACTTGGTCTTTCTGGCAGTAGTTTGAGACTAACATTAGGCCCTTCTTTTCTTTCTTGCTGTTCATCTCCATCTGCCCTCTCCACAAAGCCTTGCACAGGTGTGGTGTTGGGGCAGGCATATGGAAGTACGTGCCGAGATTTGATGATTTTTCTCATCTTATTCAGGTAGTTTGGCATTTCGAAATTCTCTGACTTCAGGTTGTGCTGAGAGTGTGGCTCTTGTGTAGGTTTCATTTTTCCTTCCTGTTTTTTGCATTACTTTGCAATGAAATATTGGAAGACAGGTAGCTTGGGCTTCACCAATGTCTTCAGCTACCTGGTCGTTCACCTTTATTCTTGAATGACTTGCTCAATATAGAATTCTATGTTGGAAGCTATTTAGTGTTTTACCCAGCACCTTCAAAGTATAATTTTACTGTACTCTGGTTTCCACTGTTGGGAGTGAGTCTCTAATATTTTAGTCTAACTGCTTATTTTTTGAAGTTAACTTTTCTCTCTGACCACTTCTCTTTGTCTTTGGTGCTTAGTGGCTTCACTGAGGTGCCTAGTTGTGGGTGCTTACCTTTTCTTGCTTAGATTGAGTGCCTTAAATCTACAGATGTCATTTATCAATTTTGGAAAATTCTGCATCATTGTACCAAAATAGTTTATGTTCTATTATTTCTCCCCTTTTCTTCTAGAACGCTGATGATCAAACATGTATTAGTCTTATGTTCAGTCCACACTTTGGCCCTGTCTTTCATATTTTCTACCTTTTTGTCTCTGTGCTGCATGAGACAGTTTCTATGGATCTATTTTCAAGTTCATTGCTTCTCTGTGTCCAATCTGCCATTATAACTGTGCATTTTAACTTCTGTACTTTTACTTCTGGAAGTTTTATTATTTTATAGTTTCCTGTTATAGTCTCAGGCTTATCTTTTATTCTTTGAAAATAGTAAGTATATTTGTTTTACAGTGTTTTCAGATGTCAGCATCTGAAACCAGCATAGAACTTTTTCTGCTTTCTTACTGGAGGTGTCTTATTTCCCTACGTGCTTGGTTATCTTTGCCTATGTTTGGTCATTGCCCTTGAAAAATCAAGAGGTCTCCTCCAAATCTAGGATGGAAATGCCTTCCTCTAGAGAAGAATTGAGTTTAACTCAGTTACCTAGAGGTAGTACCACATGGCGTGATGCCAGGACCACGCAGGCTGTGCCTGCCTGGCTAGATTCTAGACACCTTATTTGCTGTGATCAGTCCCTTTGTTCCATTCAAGTTTTGCTGAATACAAGACTATATATACAACCCTTCCCCTGTTGCCCTCTGGACATCCACATCTTCCAAGTAAAAACCCAGTAGTCAATTCTACATTATCTTTGCAACTCTTCTGTAAACCTAAAACTATTCTAAAATTATTTTCTAAAAAATCCACGACTTGTCCAATTCACCCATTACCATAATCAGCCCACTCTCCACCTATCCCATTCTCTATCTTTAGGATCAATTATTATGGGCACCTCACATCTTTCAAACTCTTGAAAAAAAAAGCCTGTTTGATCTTAAACAACCCTACTGGAATAATACCTAATAGACAATAATAATTATATACATTGGAATAACTTCAAAAACTCAAAAATAGTAGTGGTTCAGATCTAGCAATCTAGATCTTTCCCCATGACCCCTTTGCTTTTGGTCAATCTTGATGACAGTCACAGAATATAATCCATGTTATAACAATTTCTACTTAAGCTGCAATCTCTTTCTACATGTTCCATCTTAAATTTCTCCATCGGCTACTATTTTCCACCTACATTTTGATTGCAACACAACCTTTTCCTATTGCTTCTAACTGAATCCATAAATTGTCTTTGCTGACATGGAGGTAATCATCTCGATATACTCCCACTTCCAGTTACCACACTTTCAATCTTCTCACCCTTCTGTATTCAGTCTTGTCCAGCCTGGCCTCTAAACTTGAACAACTTTCTGCTCCTTGCTTGCCTTGTGTACATTTGTCTATGCAGTTAATAGGGAATAGGATTCCATCTGACTCCAGACAAAGTGCAAAAGAAATAACATGCTTGTTTTTAACATTCTACTGATGAATGTAGGTGGAAACTGTAATATTGAAGTTAAAATTGGGCTTTGTATGCTGATTTCATTGCTTTTAAGTGTGGGTAATAATTAATGATGCATGTATCTGAGGTTTGCAATAAACAGCGTACAATCAGTTGGTGTTCTAGCTGCAAGTGAGAATTAGAGGTGAAGGCCTAACACAATGGTATTTATTCATAACTGAGTGCTCATTTAGCACTGAGCATCATGCTTAATTGCTGAGGACAATTAGCTTCTAGAAACCTGAAAAATGAAACATCACTGATAGATTACCATTTATGGTAGAAACCAAAAGGTTCTTGATCAGTTATGAGAAAACTCCTGACAAAAATTCAGGAAAACATTTCAAACACTGAGGGGAAAAGAACCATTATCACTATTCAGATTTCCTGTAGCAGGTTAAGTAAGGCTCTTTTCACTGAATAGGCATAAATACAATCTAATTTCATTTAAAAACAAATCTGAAGCATTTGGCATAATTTTTAAAACTTTACTGCCATGCTATAGACAATCTATGGAACTACATAATGGAAAATTTCATAGCTCTTTTTTTTGTTTTGTTTTTTAGTATTCATGTGTAGGGAATTCTTCTAAGTTAAAATGACCACCTGTAAACAGATCTCTGTTCATATATTTGATAAAACACCTTTCTTTCAAAAGATCAGACAAATGAAGAAAAATGATGCTGGTTACCATGGGCATTCAATTCTGAGTTAAATATTACGTCAATACAATCCTATCAGGTATTACTCCTTAACAGGCAGAGATATTAAGACTTAGAGAATGTGGAGAAACTTGTACAATGCAAGGTCACGTAGGGAGCAAGTGGTAGAGCAAAGAATCAATCACAGATCGGTCCAGCTCCAAAGTCCACGTTCGAATCTCCATGTTATACTTCCCCTGCCACAGAGATTTTCTTTTTTAGAGGAACCAATCACTGTGGAAGTAAAGCATATTTTCATTTCTATTTCTCTGGTCTGGGCTAGGAGTTCCTTGTCAGTAGAGCCCATATTTTTATACAACTTTGCTTTCCCTATTCCTATTAGACCAGCAGTATCAACAAATCATTGCTAAATTTAAAGGGGACAGTGAATTCATCACCACTGTGCCTAAGGTGGCAGGACACATTATAGAATGTGGCTTATTTGGAAAAAGGATAAAATTTTTAACAAACAAGTTTGAAATGCATACATAAACTTTTCAGTGGCCAGCTTTGTGGTGTTTGTTGTGAAATGATTGGACATATAGCAATCTAGCTGAGCCACAAACAGAAAGGAGAACTGTGGCTGCTATAAGATGGGATTATTTCGGAAACAGCTTTCTTTCAAGTCAATTTGTGAAGACAAAAACATTCTACAGGTAACACTCTGTATTCCTAGCCTGGTACTATTTTTTCCCCTTAGCACAGGTAGAAAAACTAAATACATAGCTTTCAAATTGGGACAATCATTTTTTTTTGGTCTGTTGCCTTTGAAAAAAGATTATGAGACAAAACACAAAGAAAGACAAACATCATAAAATAACCTTTATACAGGATTAGTAGATCTGTTTACATATAAAAAACAGAAAGGACCTCATTACAATTAGATTTCACATAAATTACACAGATTGACTTTTTTAAAACTACTATTCAACTTCATTTAAAGTCCCTTTTAAAAATTTCATTTTGAAGGCACAGTGCATGAGATAAACCAAGACTGAAGCACTTGAGATGAATGAGTGTTGGGCACCTCATATGAATAGCTATAGAATTGTTCTGGAGCCTGGGAATGTCACTCTGGAAAAACAAAGAGGCAAAAAGTTGATTTTTACTCTGAGCATAAAAAAAATACCATTATGTCATACCTCCAGAAAATCTGCAGCATGGCCAGCATAGAGTGTAGCTAGTGCACTCATGTTACACCATTTATAAAAGTCATAATCATACATATTTGCATAATTTATATCCAATTGCCTTAAGATGGTAGCCTATTTTCAATTTCATAATATGTTCTGTCTAATCAAAATCAACTAGGACAATATTCTGAAAATCAAATGGAATATTAATTAATCAATGCTAAAAATTGGATAAATGGGTGTTGGGAGATATTTCTTCATGAACTGTAAATCCAAGTTTAGTTGACATTAATCAAGGGCCCTAACCACCCCCAAAGAATCTGCTTTAGTTAAAACAAATCAGAAACTCAAAGAGCTAGCAAAAAGTTTCTAGATAGAAAATCACTGAACATCAACCACGGTCAAATTTTTTGTAGTAACAATAAAGTTGCTATTGTTAAAAACAATTCTATCAGAGAACCATAAGGCAGGGCACCATTACAGCATTCATAGCCAAGAAGCTTTTAATACAGCAGGGACAAAACCTAGCACAAGTGCATTTCTGGCAACAAGACGAGAAAACTATTTACTATTGAGAATAATGGATATAGGGGAGCAAGTCATGGTTACTGAGTAACCTGGTATTAGCTCAGAAACACAATAAGCTGAGGCATACGACTACCTTTTATTTATTTGTCAACTCATAATTAGTTTTAAGTTCAATATTCATTAATTCAGCAAATGCCGTCCAGGTGAAAGTTACCAAAGATTAACCAATCAATCATACTGGGCCGAATATACATTATGTTTCCTTTCTGGAGGATGACAAAGTCCCAAAGCAAATTCCCTCCAATGAAAATTGCAAGCATTCCTCAACTGGATGGAATCCCAAACACTATGCAAGTGTTCAGTGAAATACAGCAAAACCAAAAGGTCTCTCCTTCTGAAATTAACTTGAGTTCATCTTATGGAACTGCATTAACCGTACATTAACAAGTACATTTACACAGGCAGACACTTTGAACATTACCTACTCAATTACTTTGCCTTTATTAAGGAGCTGGGAGGGAAGAAGGCTTACAAACTGATCACCAGGACAAAAAACATGCCTTGTGAGGAAAGAAAGGCACAACTCAGATTTGGGCAAATTCCTTAATACTGCGATACTTACTTGCCTCCATGACTCCAGGGAAATGGAAAGTCTCTAGGAGAAACACTGAAGAAATGCATTCCCTATCCCCTATGGCTTCAATGCCTTAAGCAGTTAACGTGGTCTAAGATTAGATCCACAAATAAAAAACAAAGCAGGGCTGAGAACACAATCTTAGTAGTCATGATCCTATACATTCATGTTCATAGGTAACACAGGCTGAGAAGGTCTTATTTTCCAGAGCAATGCATTATTTAGAAATTCATTAAAGATTCAAGATTTATAGCAGAATTTGGTTTTACTTTCAGGAAAAATTACTAAAAGAACTATTTGTATGTTCATTTCTAAAAAATTTTTATACATGCTTAAAAGGCATGGACTCCAGCCACTGTGATGTACAGTTAAAGATATGTTTAACTCAACAGAGAAATGAATTTAAAAGGCACCCTCTACTGAAGACCAATGCTAAAAAAGTAAAGGCTGTCATATCAACTTCGTTTCATTTCCACCTGCAATGTCCCAACCAGGGCCAGCCACTCATAGGCCCTTGTTGGTTTTCTGACTTTGCGCTCTTAAAAGTAAAGCTCAAAAGAGCAATGCCACCACATCATCCCCTTAAAGAAAATGTAAAGTATTATTAGAAGAAGTTAAATCACATATATTTCATGAAGCATTAGCTGTTCTGTGTATGCGGTCAGGTGAGAATGGGGTGGCAAGGGCTCAAAATTTAGAGTTGTTAATGATAGGATTAATACCAGAATGGCTTAACCTTGAACCACCCAAATTTATTGCAGATACTAACAAATATCATGACCTCATTATTCCTGCTTAGCCAAATCTCTTTTTATAAAGCCACTTCGGGTGCATTCCTCACAAAACGTGGAATGACCTACATGGGTGGTAAACCAGTCCAGAGGAAGGCTTTGGGATGACTGATACATTAATGGATATAGAATACAATTTGAAAAGATGAGAGCAAGTTTTTTGATCCCCTGATTTAGTACAAACTCAGCAGCAAGTTGGCCACTAAAAACATTCAAAGGTATTAAACCATTAGATCATTGGTAAGACTCATACTTAAAAAAAGCATCAATTCCATTGAATAGCATGATATGACAGACACAATATAATGCAGATCTTTCAGGTCTTTGCAATAACCTGAGTGGCAGTGAAGATGATACTTTCTCACCACAGTGTTATAGCACACGGCAATACACAGTTTACATTTTCTTTTAATGGAGGGAGCCATATTTAAATGCTTTCAATTGAACTTTTAACAAAATTGGTTGATCAAAAAGAGACTGCCAAATGAAACATTAGGACAAAGAACCCAATCACTTGCAGAGACCTATATGAATAAGACTGGGCAAGCTATTTCAGTAACAGTAGGATATCCGTAGGCTTGAACTGGAGCATGAACTGTAGTTATTTTGTGTTCAAATGTAGGTTAAGGACGTGCAAGTAGGTCTCTTCCACACTTCCAGATATTTTCAGTAGAATTCAGATCTTGTACATAATTCGGGTCATCTGAAAGCCATAAGTGTACAACACAGAAAAGGTTTCAAATTTAGGAAATATTAAAGAATTAGGCATTCCTAGAATAATCTAGTGCTTCACAGATAAAAAGCAGCAGCACCTGTGGGATTTTACCAAGTTAAAAGATATGCCGCACGAGTTTTAGCTTTTGGTAGATCTCCCTCTCAGTTCTATTCAAATGGACATTTAGATCTTTTACAACAAAGTCAACAAGTTCTCCCGTAAAATGGGGGTATTAGAACTTTGCCAAACCTTATAAGAGAGGTAGTGAAATCCTGCTTAGAGCACTGCCCACCAGTTCTGATCTAACCTTGGAACAAGTAGAAAGCCAAATGCGGAAGCCCATGTATTCATTTCCTAATGTTATATATTTAAAAATCAATTCAGCCTCCATTAAACCTGAATAATAAGAGAAACTCCAGCTGCTTAATAACTAGAGAAAAGTACTTCTCAGTAGGTTGAGAAACCTTGAGTTTTTAAAGCTTTATGTCAGATTCTGACTGCTGTCCCTGCCTAAATGTTTCTGGATTCTTTTGGCCATTTAAAATAAAAAAGCTAAAGCCACTAGTAAACACCTGATGTGCAAAATATAAGATCCAAGTGGCTTTATGCAGTTATAACGTAAGCTCCAAACAGCTCATCTTAAATTAAAAAGAAAAACAAAGTGGCTGTCCCATCTCTGCTGCATAAATAGAAAGCAGATTTTTTTTTTTTAAGGTAACAGTACTTAAAGGAGGGGAAGTTCAAAACCGCCAGCCAAATTCACAGAGAATACAAATTTAGCAAGTTAACTTCCCAAAGCTCTTTGAAGAAGCAAGAGAGTCTCTCTTCTGAATGCAGTGTCTCCCAAAAGGAACTGTAACTTTGCTGGGTACTTATGCTGGGAGATGTGCGAGGTCTGTTTCAATGTTTGCTAGAATATAAGGTTTCCTCTTCAGTGTCTGTTTCATCCTGGAACTCGTGGCTTAAGAGGGACTTCTTGGAGCCTGTTGACATCATGCGAATTTCATCTTCATACTCATCATGATGCTGCCTGAGCCGATGAAAGCCATCCTTATGTCTGTTAGACTTGATTGAGCAGATGCACCAAATAATGCAAGCTGTTAGGATCAACGCTGACATGGTGGCACCTATCAAACAAAATTGCCACTTGAGTGGTGTTCCACTTTAAGGATATGAATAAGCTGCTTACAGTGATGCTTTTCATAATATGCCCTTTACTTCCTTTATTTTTATTTCATGCACTCAAAAACAACCGTTTATTATTACACAGGCAGTACGTGTAGAAAAATACAGATAAACGGGGCGCCTGGGTGGCTCAGTCAGTTAAGCGTCCGACTTCGGCTCAGGTCATGATCTCACAGTTTGTGGGTTTGAGCCCTGCATTGGGCTCTGAGCTGTCAGCACAGACCCCGGAGTCTCCTTTGGATTCTGTGACTCCCTCTCTCTCTCTGCCCCTCCCCCACTCACGCTCTGTCTCTCTCTGTCTCTCAAAAAGCAAAAACATTACAAAAATTTTTAAAAAAAGAAAAAAGAGAAAAAATACAGGTAAGTATAAGTGCCAAAACCCCAAGCCAAAACTCCACATCACGTCTCCATTAACCAGAGATGATATTTAATATCGCTCAGGAATATTTTTCCACATCTTTCCATGTGCATGTGTGTGTAGGTATGTGTGTGTGTGTGTGTGTGTGTGTGTGTATACATATATATATACGTGTATATATATACATATATATGTATATATATATATGTATATATATATGTGTGTGTGTGTGTGTGTGTATATATATATATATATATATATATATATATATTAACCACAATGAAGCCAAACTATTGCTCTACAACTGGCTCTATATCAATCAGTGACTTCTGCTCCTTTCCAACAAATTTTATCTCATCCCAAACCCCCATTTATTTAAAATATTTGTACATAAGTTATCAAAATAAGAGTCTTAGTAACAAATAATAACAAAATCATAAAAAAAATTAAGTTCATGACAGTAAATGGGTGGCAAAGCCAGATTTAAACCATTGCTGACTCAGAGCTCCCATGTCTGTCTAACCACTAAGTTATTCACACTTTATCTGGTTCAAGCTAATAACTGTTTACTTTAAATATTCCACACTAGTATCTATGATTTGACCATATTTCTAATATACCATTCTCTATTAACTAAGACTCTCTCTGCCACACACCCTGTAATAAAACTTGGTTATTTTGTGTCAAGTCCAAATTGCACTTAGAAATGAGCCAAGGTTGGGGCGCCTGGGTGGCGCAGTCGGTTAAGCGTCCGACTTCAGCCAGGTCACAATCTCGCGGTCCGGGAGTTCGAGCCCCGCGTCAGGCTCTGGGCTGATGGCTCAGAGCCTGGAGCCTGTTTCCGATTCTGTGTCTCCCTCTCTCTCTGCCCCTCCCCTGTTCATGCTCTGTCTCTCTCTGTCCCAAAAATAAATAAACGTTGAAAAAAAAATTTTAAAAAAAGAAATGAGCCAAGGTTTTCTGTATCAAAAGGATACAATACAGAGTATTTATTATTGTACTATACTTTTTTTTTTTTTAACTTTTTAACCTTTCAGTAATTCAAGCTATGGCACATATTAATCCTGGAGAAAACAGGATCCACGATGTACTGTATTGTATTTTAGAGAGAGAGCACGAGTTGGGGAGAGGGGCAAAGTGAGAGACGGAGAAAATTTTAAGCAGGCTCCATACTCAGCACAGACCCTGATGCAGGGCTCGATCCCATGACCCCGGGATCATGATCTGAGCTGAAATCAAGAGTCGGATGCTCAACCAACTGAGCCACTCAGGTGCTCCTCTTCCTTCTATGATCTTGAAAAAGTAGAATACAAGTCAACGTCCAAGGGACTTATGATCTTAATATAAAGCAAATCATTCATTCAGTCAATAACTCTTCATTAAGACCCACTATGTGCCAGCCATGGTTCTAGGTGCAGGAGATGTAGATAAACTCCCTGTTCTCTCTGAGGCTTTTATGTTTTAGTGGGAAAGATCGAATATAGACAAGTAAATGACTAAATATATAATATAATGTCAAATGGTGATAAGTCCTATAATAAAAAAAAGTGGGGTAGAGAGAGTGACAGGGGTGCTGTCTTAGCTAGGGTGATCAGGGAAGGTGTCTCTCTGGAGGTGACATTTGCGTATAGACCTGAACACATGAAAGAGCAAGCCATGAGAACATATGGGAGAACAGTGTTCCAGAAAAATCCAAAAAAATGTTTAGATAAGGAGGTATTAGAAGAAAAGTGATTAGCTTCAGGTGATTGGGAGGCAATCCACTCTCAAGTTGAAATGTCAGAACCGGTTTTAACTTCAACTACTAAAAATTTAAATTTCTTTACCTGATACAGTTACCACAAGCTCCCTTGGCAAACCAAATATCCGGTTATCTGTGTCAAAGACTATTACCACAGAACTAGCTGCATCATGATGCACAAAGACCTAGAGGGATAAAGTGCAAGAATTACAAAAAAAGTTCCCTTAAGGTATATTGTATCCTTGGAATATTCCTAAGGCCTTTATACCAAACCAAGGAGATGAGTCATTGTCATCACAAGTATACAAAATGCTATAAAAATTTCCCTTGTGTTGCCAAAGCCTAGAAAGATAACAAGATATCATAAGCAAGCGTTGGTTATACGTTGTGTTTCTTTATTCCTCACAAGAGTTGCAAAGAAAAATAGAAGTACTATTAAGAATAAGAATTTACATGATACTACTTAGTTTGAGTTTCTCACCTGTGAATGTTGTTGCTGATACCCATCAGCGATGGCGTTGATATTATGGACGCCTGGGGCTAACAGTACATGGAAATAGCCCCCTTCTTTTGTGTGTACCTTTATTCCTTCATTGAGTACAATGACTGCTTTAGAAATTGGTTTTCCAGTCTTATCTTTAACAAAACCATGAACTCCCTTGTGGACCTGAAAAAATACTCAACATATAAATTTGTGTTTCCAGATATTTCCAGAGGCAACAGTCTGAGGCATGATAAAAAAACAATAAACAAATGAATAAAGCAACAGCAAAAAAACCCCATAAACCTGGCTTGTTGGTCCTTCCCCAACTGCTTCCGACCTCATTTGCTACTCATAAACTGCTTCAGAGCATAAAGATGAAATATGTGAAAAAAGAACTTTGATAACAGTCAAAGCCTAAAGTGTCGGAACACAAATCTTCTGATATCTTGAATGATTTACTTTCCAGCACAGTATACTCGCTCACAGTAACTAATGCATGAGATTCAAATGAAAAAAATGTGCAACATCACACAGGGTTAAATTATCTAAATTACAGCAGATTCCAGATATGTGAAGTCACGGCACTGACCTAGGTGATATAAATTCAACAAAACTCTTTCCATACATATTTTTAAAATAAATAATAAAACTTTTAGTAAAAAATTAAGAACATGTTTTGATGAAGATTTTCATTGAACATATTCCTGGGAGCTTGCTTCTAGTTAAAAAGGGAAAGGCTCACCTCCACCAACATGCTAAGAAGAGATTTTTTATTTTCTGCCCACAAGGAAGGGAGTTGTGCTGCACTGGGAAAGTAGCAGCAGCTCGTGTACACTGTGATTTCCGGACAGTGGCCATAGGTGACACTATAATCCTGGAATATAAAATTCAAAAACGAATGTAGAAAAATTAACACATAAAAGTAGGAGTGAGGCTTTGTAATGCAACAAATGAATAGAAAGAAAACCTGGGTGATGTAAGCAAAGAATCTGTAAAGCATTTTCTAGCAAATAAACTGCTCATCATTATAATCAGTCACAAACATGGCTGTTGCTAAGAGAGTCCTTGAGACTAGGGACTAGGTCTAATTCACTTTTGTATCTCCAGTGCTTGCCATGGTGCCTGGCAGGTAGAGGAGGTTGACTAGGGTTTGCTGAATACAACCCTATAAATAAGTGCATGCAGACAGCCAGCTTCCTTCTCAACTCTGGAACGTCAGCCGTTCTCAGAGCTCTGGAGGTAGAAGCACAAGCACTCACCCTCTGGTACCTCCCACTGCTGGTGACGGCAGCCACTGTTTACAGAATAGCAATTATCCAGCACAGGAACTGCTGGTGTGGACAGGCTCCCAAACCTAACTTACCACCTTTCCCCCCAAACCTGTTTTTTTTCCTTATTCAGTTAATGGTATGAACTCATGTCCTCACGCAGACATGAAATCTCTTGTCTTTGACTTCGGTTTCTTGCCATCATCCATAATTTGCCAAATCCTGTCAATTCCACCTCTGCAATATCTCTGAGACTTCATCCTGTGGCTCCATTCCCATCGTCACCACCCTAACCCAGACCCTCATTTTTGTTTGTCTAGGAAATTCTACACTAGTCTCCCCACGCCACTCTCTCCTTCCTCCAAACTATCTCAACCCACTACAGAGAGATTAATTGTTCCATAGCACAGTTCCAATCATGTTACTATATACCTGCTCAAAACCTTCAGTGGCTTCCCATTCCTTACTAAAACAAAGTGTTCAAAGCCCCAAACTCTCTTTCCATTCTTGTCTTCTGCTGCTCTCTGTTACAGCTCTTGTTCTAACTAAACTAGACTGCTTATTGACCTCTGCCCATATTGCTTTCTCTTTCTAGAATGTTCTGCTGCACCATCTCTGCATCCCAAATGCCATTTTCTCTAAGAGAAGACTACATCTCTGATTAGGTGTAATCTTTTCTGTCTTTAATTTCTTATGGCACATTGAGAGTTGCTCTCTTCTAGATCAAATCAATTAATTATGTAAAATAGTTATCTGTACAATGGGACAGGAAATACATTTCATTTATCACTAGTATAGCAAAGTACCTCATACATAGTAAGTTCTTAGTAAATAAAGGAGGGAAGGCAGGCAGATGAGAATGAAGTCAAATTTCTAGTTGACATGTTAATGAAATGATGAACTAATCACCCATCTAACAACTCCTTACTAATCTGAAGTGGATGGACAACCAATTAAAATGCTATCAAAAAGAAATTAAAGAAGACCTAAGTAAATGGAAAGACATAACTGCATTCATGAATAGAAAGTCAATACTATTGAGATGTTAATATAACCCAAAGTGATATACAGATTCAACACAACCCTTAACAAAATTCCAACAGCATTTTTTGATAAGAAAGAAGGAAGGAAGGAAGGAAGGAAGGAAGGAAGGAAGGAAGGAAAGAAAGAGCAAAGCCAATCTTCAATTCAATTCAAATGTAATTGCAAGGCACCTTGAATAGCCAAAAACAATCTTGAAAAAGGAAAAAGTTGGAGTACTCACACTTCTTAATTTCAAAACTTACTACAAAGCTACAGTGCTCAAAACAGTGATACTGGGGGAATAGACATAAAGACCAGTGAAACAGAATTCAGAGTCCAGAAATAAACACATACACCTATGGTCAACTGATTTTTGACAAGGGTGCCAAGACCATTCAAAGGGAAAGAACAATCTTTAAAACAAATGGTGCTTGGACAATTAGATTTCCACATGCAAAAAAATGAAGTTGAAATCCTACTTCCTATCATATACAAAAATCAACTTAAGATGTATCAATGACCTGGGGCACCTGGGGGGCTCAGTCAGTTAAGTTGGAGCCTGCTTTGGATTCTGTGTTTCCCTCTCTCTCTGCCCCTCCCCAACTCACGCTCTGTTCTCTCTCTCTCTGAAAAATAAACATTAAAAAATGTAAAAAAAAAAAAAAATATATATATATATATATCTATATATAGATATATATATATATATCAATGACCTAAATACAAGAGCTAAATCCATAAAATTCATAGAAGAAAACATGGAGGTAAATCATGACCTTGGATTTGGCTATGAATTCTTAGATATGACGAGCATGAACAACAAAAAGACAGATAAGTTTGACTTCATCAAAATTAAAAAATTTTGTGCATCAAAAGGCATTATCAAGAAAATGAAATGACAACCAACATAATAGAAGAAACTACTTAAAATCAAACATATGATAAGGGTTTAGCATCCAAAATATATAAAGAATTCTTATAACCTAACAACAAAAAGACAACCTAATTTTAAAATAGGCAATGGAATTTTAAAAATAACAAAATAAGGGGTGCCTGGGTGGCTCAGTTGGTTAAGCATTCGACTTTGGCTCTGGTCATGATCTTGCAGTTTGTGGGTTCGAGCCCCAACGTGGGCTCTGTGCAGACAGCTCAGAGCCTAGAGCCTGCTTTGGAGCCTCTCTCTCTGCCCCTCCCCCACTCATGCTCTGTCTCTGTCTCTCAAAGGTAAATAGATGTTAAAAAATTTTAAATAATAAATAAAAACAAAACAAAATAAAATAGGCAATAGAGAAACAGACATTTCTCCAAAGAAGATGTATAAATGGTCAATAAGCACATGAAAAGATGCTCAACATCATTAGTGTTTGAGGAAATGCAAATCAAAACTACAATGAAGTTCCACTTCATACCTGCTAGGATGGCTATAATTAAAAAAAAAAAAAAAAGAAAAATAATAAGTTTTGACAAGAATGTAGAGAAATTGGAACTCCTATACATTGTTGGTGGGAATGTACCAAATAGTTCAGTCGTCCCTTAAAAAGTTAAACATAGAATTAGAACATGGGTAGCAATTCCACATCTAGATATATACCCCAAAGAATTGAAAATGAGGGCTCAAACTTACAGTTGTATGCTGTACAACTTGTTCATTATTCTATAGCCAAAAGGTAGAAACAACTCAAGTGTTAAACTGATAAACTGATAAACAAAATGTGGTATGTACACACAATAGAACATTATTCAGCCATAAAAAGCAATAGAGGACTGATACAGGCTAAGAAAATGGTTGAACCCTGAAACCATTACGCTAAGTGAAAGAAGACAGGCACAAAGGACAAATATTGTATGATTGCACTTACAAGAAATATCTAGAATAGGCAAAAACATAGAGACAGAAAGTAGAGAGGCTACCAGGAGTTGGGGGGTTACCAGCGGAATCAGGAGTTATTGCTTAGCAGATGCAGAGTTTCTTTCTGGGGTGATAAAAAAGCTTTGGAAATAGATGGTTTAGAATGGTTATTAGTTTAATTATATTAAATGTAATTAATGTCACTGAACTGTACAATTAAAAATGTACAGAGGTTGAGGGCTGTCTTATCAAGAAAGCCATGAAGCAGCTGCCATTCACTTTGCTTATATCAGAAAAGTCACCTATTCTGTCACTCAATGGCCAACAATTATACGCTACTTTCACTGTATTCTATAGAGCATACCTTCATGCTGCCCAGGTGACTGTGCCATTCTGCTCCACGCATTACGCCTCCTGGGATATTCTCATCTACAAAAGCATTGAGAGACAGAGGCTCAACAAGACCTTAAGGTAAGACACCCTCGGTCCCTGAAAGCACCAACAAGAACAAAGGGTATGGAAAATACTTACCTGATTTATTTGGGCAACTGGGCTGACCCATGTGCATGGATGGATGATTATTTGCATAAAGAGATGCCAAATGCTTCAGAGTCTCTTTGTTTTCCACTATAAAAAGAAAAATTCAGAAGTTGGAGAAATCCAAAAAATCTTACTCCAAGTTCAACTTCATGGATATAAAAGTCATCTTTCTCTCCTTCTAGTTAATCTTAAACCCCACTGAAGTGCATTGAGGAATTATTATAATTAATCACATAATTCTGTTGAGCCCAGGACAATCAGACTAAGATGATACACATCTTCCTTGTATTAGAAGGTACTAATGGTTAGTTTACACAACAGGACACCACACTAAAATACAAACTTGCTTGGTATGTTTTCTTACATTTAGGGCAATGAAGGCCTAATAACAATATTCCTTATAGGCTGCATTTAAACAACACAAACTATCTCCATATACGATGGCCCCAGAGAGATTCAAGAAGCAATTGTTAAGCTCATCTAAGTGCAACCAAGTCACGGGGTGCCTGCATGGCTCAGTAGGTTAAGCATCTGACTTCAGCTCAGGTCATGATCTCACGGTTTGTAAGTTTGAGCCCCGTGTCAGGTTCTGTGCTGACAGCTCAGAGCCTGGAGCCTGCTTTGGATTCTGTCTCTGTCTCTGTCTCTCTCTCTGCCCCTCCCCCACCCACGCTCTGTCTCTCTCTCAAGAATAAATAAACATTAAAAAAAAAATTTTTGTTTTAAATGCAAGCAAGTCAGTCAAGGTTTAAAGCAGGGAAGGGCGATTCTGTATTGCTAATTTTTATTAATTTGTTTTATTTTTTATTTTTTTAGATTTACATCCAAATTAGTTAGCATATAGTGCAACAATGATTTCAGGAGTAGATTCCTTAGTGCCCCTTACCCATTTAGCCCATCCCCCCTCCCATACTCCCTCCAGTAACCCTCTGTTTGTTCTCCACGTTTATGAGTCTCTTATGCTTTGTCCCCCTCCCCATTTTTATATTATTTTTGTTTCCCTTCCCTTATGTTCATCTGTTTTGTCTCTTAAAGTCCTCATATGAGTGAAGTCATATGATTTTTGTCTTTCTCTGACTAATTTCACTTAGCATAATACCCTCCAGTTCCATCCACATAGTTGCAAATGGTAAGATTTCATTCTTTTTGATTGCCGAGTAATACTCCATTGTATGTATGTATGTATGTATGTATGTGTATATATATACATATATATATATATATATGTATATATATACACACCACATCTTCTTTATCCATTCATCCATCAATGGACATTTGGGCTCTTTCCATACTTTGGCTATTGTTGATAGTGCTGCTATAAACATGGGGGTGCACGTGTCCCTTCGAAACAGCACACCTATATCCCGTGGATAAATGCCTACTAGTGCAATTGCTGGGTCATAGGGTAGTTCTATTTTTATTTTTTTGAGGAACCTCCATACTGTTTTCCAGAGTGGCTGCACCAGCTTGCATTCCCATGTATTGCTAATATTTGCTTAAACACAGTATGAGTTGAGGCAGGCATTGTGTTTTATTCACTTTTGTATTCCCAATGTCCATAGACATAATAATTATTCAATAAATGTTTGTGAACTAGATTGAACAAATGTGACAAGATGGCTGCACTGGATAAAGCTGGCCCATCATTAGATCTGACCTCTCTCCTCCAAGTAACTGAGCTGTTGATACAAGCACAATCTTCCCAAGTTGGTTGTTGCTCATGGAGTGTGCTCAAATGCTCACAATTTTTAAAAAAAATTTAGAAGGAACATTACCTAATTGGAATTTCCTATCTAAGCTTAGAAAATATATACATAAATTGATATTCTACGTACCTGTTTGTACTGGTTTGTCATACGGGTATGTGACCAGCACTGAACCACCATCTAATGCAACAGAAAGACTGAAGTCCTGTTTTTGAATCAAATTTTCAATGATTGCTTTAGTCTCAGGCTGGGAGGCATTATCTAAAAAAAATGCAAAAGTCAAATATGAAGTACCATTTCAAAATTTTAGTATGAATAGCTAAGAAAATATTCTCTAATAAGCACAATCAGAGGCTAACTTTAGAAATCTGTATATAAACACTGTATGACTCAATATTATCTCAATAGTGTGAAAGATATACTCTAGAAGGTAGATTACTTTGAGTTTTATATAATTCAGGATAGTGTGTAAAGGTTAATGACTCTAAGCAAGCTTAAGAAAATTCTTACTGGAAACAAAAAGGGATGAACATATCCTCTATTTTTTTAAATTTTATTTATTTATTTTTGAGAGAGAGAGAGAGAGAGAGAGAGAGAGAGATGCAGAGAGAGGGGGGAGAGAGAATTCCAAGCAGGCTTTGCACTATCAGTGTGGAGCCTGACATGGGGCTTGATCTCACAAACTGTGAGATCATGAACTGAGCTGAGATCAAGAACCAACTAAACCACCCAGGCACCCCGAATGTGTCCTCTTAAAAAAAAATAATATTGAGGGGCTCCTGGGTGGCTCAGTTGGTTAAGCATCTGACTCTTGATCTCGGCTCAGGTCATGATCTCATAGTTCATGAATTCGAGCCCCACATGGGGCTCTGCGCTGATGGTACGGAGCCTACTTGGGATTCTGTCTCTCCTTCTCTCTGTCCTTCACTGATTGTGCTCTCTCTCTCTCTCAAAATAAATAACTTAAACTTAAAAAAAATAATTTTGAGAACATATAACCTATCTTTGAAAGAAAATAAGATTTTCAGAAATCAGGATGTTTTCTGTAGCACTGTTTGCAAGAGCAAAAAATTAGAAAGAAAGCAAATGTCCATTAGTAAGAAAATTGTTCATCAAACTAGAGTATTGGCATACAGTAACAGTGTACTAAGATGTCATTAATAAGAATGTTAGAGATCTGTAAGTACTGAAGTGGAAAGATACCAGTGATATACTCAATGAAAAAAGTTGAAGAACATAAGTATAGTTATGATTCTGTTTAAGTAAATAAGAAAGAGGCTCCTTTACATCAACATACACATTAATTGTGTGTACATGTGCACACACACGCATGTGTGTATGTGTGTACGCACATACATGGGGGGATAGAGAGAGAAAAAATATATATCTGTATGACTAGTAATGGAACCCTTCCAATATTATTGATTGAATTTATAAGAAAACGCTTGAGTTAATTTGCAAATAATAAAGGAGAAAAATTTGACAAGTTTCTAGTTTGTCATTTATACCTTACCTGTACAACCTGGAAGGAAGTTCCCCATTATTCATCTACACAATCTACCAGTTTCCTGGCTAAGAGAAATCAAACTATGTGCAAAGCAGTTTAATGGCTCCCAAATTAGTCTTACTTGTGAAGTCTGTATCCAAGTCTTTGCCATGAGCATTTGTCTGTCCTCTTTTTGAAGTACAGTCTTTCTCTTGTGCCCTCTCTCGCCCATCTGGATTTAGAGATGGGACAATCACAATTCTAGTCCTGTCAACCAGCTAAAAGAGAAACAGAAACCAGTGAAGTTTATTTGCAATATGTGGAATCATAACTTCCCATGCCTCAGAGTCTTTATTGTTTTATTTTATTTTTTATTATTATTATTTTTATTTTAGAGAGAGAGTGCAAGCAGGGGAAAGGGGCAGACAGAGAGAGAGGCAGCAGAGAGAGAGAGAGAGAGAGAGAGAGAATCTCAAGAAGGCTCCAGGCTCAGTGCAGAGCCCAACGTGGGGCTCGATCCCAAGATCCTGGGATCATGACTTGAGCTGAAATCAAGAGTCAGATACTCAACCGACTGAACCACCGAGGTGCCCCAAGTCTTTACTGTTTTACATAGACTTAAAAGGCAGGACTAGTATAAATAAAAATAAAATTCTCTCTTGCTTCAAATAAATTTAAAAAGAAATGAAAAACTACCTGCACAACTATTTTCAGATTTCCTAATGACTTACAAAGGGGTCAGAAACCACTACCTGCAGGCTAAATCCAGCCCGCTGCTTGCTATTGTAAATAAAGTTTTATTGGCACACAGCCATGCCCATTCATATGACTGTTTTTGTGCTGTAATTCAGAGTTGAATAGTTGCAACACAGAACAGCTGTCTCACCAAGCCTGAAATACATACTACATGTCCCTTTATAGAAAATGTTTGCCAAACACTGGCTAAAACCAATAATAATGCTTAAGACTGTATTTTCCAGGTTAAAAACTGGAATGCATATTGTAACAAATATCAATGTATGTCTGGAAACAAAGAGACAGAAGAGTTGAAATCAGCATGACAAAAAAAATGAAGTAAAATATTCGCCTTACCCATAATAATTTCTCCTCCAAATGATCCATATGCATCAATACCTACATATGTGGCATGAACTAATTTCTGATATACTTCATCTTATCTTATATATTTCTGATAGTAATTCAGAATAAATAATCCCTGGTTTATTCTGCTAAAACAGTCTAAAGATTGAAAATATTGGAGACCCTAAATTCATTAGTTCTTAACTTTCTCCACTGGGAGAGAGTTTTTTCTAAAGTGTACATGCTTGAGCTTTGCTACAGGTCTCAGGGTATGTGTATATTTTCTTGAACTTGCCAGATAATTCTGGCCCTTATCTCAAAACAAATGGCAATCTAAAGTAACATTACGAGGGGCACCTGGGTGGCTCAGTTGGTTAAGTATCTGACTCTTGATTTCAGATCAGATCATGATCTTGAGGTTCATGAGATCAAGTCCTGCATTGGGCTCCGGGTTGGCAGCGTGGAGCCTGCTTGGGATTCCCTCTTCCCCTCTCTCTCTCTCTCAGCTGCTCCCCTGCTGGCACGCTCTCTCTCAAAATAAATTTAAAAAAATATTTAAAGTACAATTATTGGGGTGCCTGGGTGGCTCAGTCGGTTAAGCATCATGATCAGGTCATGATCTTGTGGTTCACAAGTCCGAGCCCCACGTGGGGCTCTGTGCTGATAGCTCAGAACCTGGAGGCTGCTTTGGATTCTGTGTTTCCCTCTCTCTCTGCCCCTTCCCTGCTCACACTCTGTCTCTCTCTCTCTCTCAAGAATAAATAAACATTAAAAAAATAATAAAGTATGATTACTAGTTCTAGTCTAATTGGGCCAGTGAGGCAAATTCTCACAAGCTAGAAGTTTTGAAATTGCTGGTAGGTATTTTACCTAGGTCATACAGTCTCTTACAACCATAATATCAGTAGGCAGCCATCTGGCCAAACATTGGAATAACCTAAAGAGCTTTTAAAGGAATACTAATATTTTTAGGGATGGGGCCCAGGCACTGGTATTTTTAAAAACTTCCCAGATGTTTCTAATGTGTAGCCAGGCTTGAGAAACACTATCCTAGATACTCTCCCATTTTTTAGTTTTTTTAAAAAAAATTTTTTTTTCAACGTTTATTTATTTTTGGGACAGAGAGAGACAGAGCATGAACGGGGGAGGGGCAGAGAGAGAGGGAGACACAGAATCCCAAGCAGGCTCCAGGCTCTGAGCCATCAGCCCAGAGCCTGACGCGGGGCTCGAACCCACGGACCGCGAGATCGTGACCTGGCTGAAGTCGGACGCTTAACCGACTGCGCCACCCAGGCGCCCCTACTCTCCCATTTTTTAAGAACAGAACAAAACATGTCCTTGGAGTACTCTTTACAACTCACATTAAGAAATCAATACAATTTGCTTTGCTGAAAATGGTAAAATAATTTCTGGTCAAGTCTGATTTAAGTTCATCTCAATCCCGTAGGTACTTTCTGGTCCTAATCATGATCTCAGTTCTCCCCAAATTTCTTTTAGGGGAGGCAGTATCATCTAACAAAACAGCACAGACTTGAGAGTGAGACACGCTTGGGTTTAAACCCCAGTGTTACCACATACTAGCTGTGTGACCTCCTGTAAGTTATCAAATATCTCTGCCTCGATTTTCATATCTATACAATGGAGATAACAAATTGAGAATTAAATTATGATGTATGCAAAGTATTTGGTGTAAGTACCTGACACATAGGGGAGGGGCAGAAAGAGAGAGGGAGACACAGAATCCGAAGCAGGCTCCGTTTCTCTGAGCTGTCAGCACAGAGCCCGACGTGGGGCTCGAAGTCACGAACCACGAGATCATGACCTGAGCTGAAGTCAGACGCTTAACCGTCTGAGCCACCCAAATGCCCCACCTCATTTTCAATATAGTGTCCCAATTATAAGTCACTAGCAATGGAAGTCCCTCAAGTTAGAACGTACAGAATGGTAAGTAAAGATTGGAAGGGTAATTCAACTAGTAAATAAAGGAGTAAAAGACTGAATGCAAATCTTTAGTATTTTCTTTATCTATGCCTCTAATTATATACAAAGAAATACAGCAGAACGACACTGTTAACGGTGAGTATATACAAAGGTGGTCCATTTTCAAAGGGTAAAGTTTATAGTAATGCACTAAAAGTGCCTCTGTGTAAAATTTACCAGGAAATTTGAAAAATTTTTAATGGTGCCTTGATATCAAGGTATGATTGAGTTTTTTCCTTCTAATGCATGTCAAAACAGGCTATTCTCTTACTTGAGTAACAGCTGGGTTCTTTTTGTAGTTTAGGCAGAGAAATTCCGCCAGGGCCAAAAGCAGTTCAGTTCCGACTGGAGCATTTCCATGGATACCAGCAACAAAACGGATCTTTGGTTCTTCGGGTTCAGATATGTTGGGCTTATTAGAGATCTCAAGGGACCAGATGTGACGATATTCGGAACTCTGTCCCAAACTTTCAAAAATCAAAAACATCAAGTCAGCAAGTAATCAAGTATTATGTTAAAGCCAACATACAGATTTTTTAAAAAATATGTTTCAGACATGAACACAAACATGAAAAGCCTTTCAAAAAAGAAAGAATGCATCATTGTGTCAGAAAATCTGAAGAAAATCACTTTTCCTTGACCAAAGAAAATCAAATACAAGTGAGATATTATCAGATTTAGGGAAGAGTATGGTTTGGTGCAGCATTCCTCCATATTCAGTCATTTTCATACCATCTTCACAATATTTGCCCTTTCTTCTATAATCTATACTATTTACTTAATGTGTGGCTTTTAAATTAACTCGCTTGAAATTTTAATTGTGGAAAAATTTAAATATACGTAAATGTACAGAACCTTACTTTTTAAATGTAAATTAGTTTATATAGATAAGATACTTTATACTTTACTATAAATGCAATACCAGTATCGCAGCAAACATCCTAAAGCGCTCTGCTCTTGCCCACGAGCTCTGAGCTTAAGGCCTGGTTTCTTTTACACAAAGGGAGATTTACAAGAGTTACGTAGAAAAAAAAATTAGCATTAAGTTGAGAAGGATTAATAGAATAGAAATTATTGGTTTCCCATGTTTCTAATCAGTGATACTTAGTACCTGTTGGTGGACAACCTAAAACTGTCTTGTGTCCCATCACTGGCAGGTGTTGCATATTTGGGGGAAAATATTTAACTAAAAAGTGCATCTTGATTTGTAAGGTTGAAAAAGCTTAAATAGATGAAGTAATGGATAGCAAAAATAATGTCCAATTTTATCTTTTAAAATAAGAAGGTCTATAAGCTCTATACAGCACTAAGATGGACAATATTAAAACCTGAACTGGACAGAAATATTCAAGAACCAGTTGAGGAAGAGAAGAAAGTGGTATTGCCAAAGTACTGGCAAAAACAAAGTAAAAATACAGAAGGCTAGATAATGTTCATAAGGCATGTAGTAGAGGGCCATCAGCTCCGGGCAACTTGTAGAGTAAAACCCTCAATAAGCAGACAACAGGAATCAACAAATGAAGAAAATAATTTTCAAGTAACTGTAACAATTTTTTTCTCATCTTATTTTTATTCTATTTTCTTTTTTTTCTTAATTTTTTTTTTGTTTTTTTTATTCTCAAGTTAGTTAACATACAGTGTAGTCTTGGCATCTGGAGTAGAACCCAGTGATTCATCTCTTACATATGACACCCAGTGCTCGTCCCGAAAAGTGCCCTCCTTAAGTGACTGTAACAAGATTTAAAGAAGGTTTGTAATGAAACAGTGAAAGTGAGGCAGAGAAGCCCCAGAAAATGAAGATAAAGGCTGGCTCAGTATCGGTTTTACTTAAGCCAGTACTGCATATTTTCCCAGGACCCTTGATCACAGATGTCCCTAAGGCTTCAGGGAAAAGCAACTGTGAATAGAGACTAGAGTCCGGGGAATGGCAGCAACCAGGCTTCATTTTCTATTTGAAAAGAAAGAATGATCTCTGACAGGTGAACTCACAGTTCCAAATTTGTCCCTTGCCCCCAGAAAAATAAAACAAACTAAGAAACAGGACGTGAATCTGCAGCTGAGAAAGTGGAAAAAGCGTTTTTAATTCAAAGTTATCACTAGGAAGAGTAATTTTGTTTTCCAGGAGGCACAGACCATCCATTGCTAATCTAACAAGTAATTCTCCTCCAATGTTCCTCATAAAAGTTTTCAGATTCATTGTTAGAAAGAACTGTTTCAAAAGAAGTAAATCCAATTCTCCCCATATGCAGTTCCAAATAAATTACAAGAACCATTCAACATGGCTTATGTTGAATGTAACTTCTTTAAAAAAAGAAAAGGAAAGAAACAAAGAAAAAGAAAAGAAAAAAGAACGAATGAACGAATGAAAAAAGCAGTAAGAGGGTGACACTTACTTGCAGTAAGAAGGTGACACTTACTTGGTGAGATTTGTGATGTGTGGGTAGTTCATCACAAGTCCTCTCAGAAACTCTGATAAGTCTTTGTACGAGTGGTATCGGTAAAGAGCCAGATTTGAGGAGGACCGTAACATGAGGCTTTCCAAACCATTCTCGGCTGAAAGGTCTTTAATTAAAGTTTCAAACTCTTTAGTGGTTGGATCACTGGCATCATCGGTGTTGGTGCTGTCCCCCTTTCCCTTCTTTGATTCATTGTTTGAATCTGCTGACGATCGAACAAGTGTGAAGTTGACCTGAATAGCACCTTCACTCTTTACAGTCACATTCTTGGTAACTGGATTATACCTGTAATAAAGGGGAGATTAGAGCCATGCTTCCACAGGTGGAGCACCTATGCTTTGCAGAAACAGAAGGCTGCAGAGGATATGTGAATCCTTGAGATAAATCCTATGAGAGTCAAATTTTTAACTTTGTGATAATTATTATTTGTTTTAAACATAAATTAACAAAGAACAGACATGGGTAAACTGTAAAATATGAGTGGGTTTTTAAGATTAAATATATGACCTCAAAAGAAAGTTAGTATTTGCAGTAAATGCTCCACGTCTCCTGGAATCTGAGTTCAGTTGTCTGTCATCAGGGTATATGGTTGGAAAAATTTGAGAGGTACTAACTTAGGACATTAACTACCAAACACATCATTCTTGCCCTATTTTTCAGATATTTTGCTGCTTTCGTTTTTCTAATACTATGACAAAATGGAAGAAAAACAGAAAAGACCTCATGTCTCATTAGTGTGAAGTTCTAATCCATACATTTTATGGACCAATAGATATTTGAAATCTTTTTTAAAAAAGGTAGCAGTAACTAGAAATATTTTCATGTTCTTACCCTTACTTCAATATAATGTTCAAGCTAACTCTTCAGAAATAAGATAACTAGTAAGGGAGGGGAATAATATCCATTTGTAACATCTATGCTTGTTAAAACACGAAAAAGAAAACTACAACATGGTAAAAATGATGCATTTTGGATTAAACAGGTGGTTCTGATTCTAAGCTGTTTGTAAAGGGTAGAGAAGATAAAGAAAATTAAGTTTTATCCAAGGAAAAAAGTCCTAAGTTCATTGTCTCTCTTTTTTTTAAAGTAAATATATCTTTGTAGAAGTAAAACCTGTAAAAAAAAGATGAAAATGTCCTTTCTTAGAGAATTAGAAATAAGAAAGAAAATTTCACCAAAGCAATACCTCAACATAATAAAGGCCATATATGAAAACCCCACAGCTAACATCATACTCAATGGTGAAAACCTGAGAACTCTTCCTCTAAGATCAGGAACAAGACAAAGACGTCCACTCTTGCCACTTTTACTTAACAGAATACTGGAAGTCCTAGCCATAGCAACCCCCCCCCCCCCCCCCAAAAAAAAAAGAAAAAAGAAAAGAAGAGAAAAGAAAGAAAAGAAATAAGATGCATCCATATTGGTAAAGAGGTTAAACTGTCACTATTTGCAGGTGACATGATATCATACATAGTAAATCCTGAAGGCTACCCAAAAATCTACTAGTAGTAATCAATGAATTCAGTAAAGTTGCAGGATACAAAGTACCCAGAAAGTTGCAGGATACAAATACTACCCAGTAGCATTTCTACACATTAATAACAAAGTAGCAGAAAGAGAAATTAAGAAAACCATCTATTTACAATTGCATCAAAAAGAATAAAATACCTAGGAATAAAACTAAACAAAGAGGTGAAAACCTGTACTCTGAAAACTATAAAACACTGAAAAAAGATATTGAAGATGACACAAACAAATGGAAAGATATTCCATGTTCATGGATTGGAAGAATCGATATTTTTAAGATGTCCATACTACCTAAAGCAATTACAGATTCAATGCAATCCCTATCAAAATACCAATAGCATTTATTTTTACTTTTTTTTTTATTTTGAGAGAGGGAGAGAGAGAGAGAGAGCATGTGAGCAGGGGAGAGGCAGAGAGACAGGGAGATAGGGAGAGAGAGAGAATCCCAAGCAGCTTCCATACTGTCAATGCAGGGCCCAACATGGTACTTGATCTCACAAACCATTAGATCATGACCTGAACTGAGATCAAGAATTGGATGTTTAACCTACTGAGCCATGCAGGTGCCCCCCAACAGCATTTTTCATAAAACTAGAACAAATAATATTAAAATTTGTATGGAAACACAAAAGACCCCAAATAGCCAAAGCAATCTTGAGAAAGAAAAACAAAGCTGGAGGTATCACAATTCCAGATTTCAAGATATACTGCCAAGTTGTAGTAATCAAAACAGCATGGTATTGGCACAAAAATAGACAAATATAGATCACTGGAATAGAATGGAGAGCCCAGAAATAAACCCACACATACATGGTCAATTAATCTATGATAAAAAAAAAAAGGCAAGAATATACAATAGGGATAAGGTAGTCTCTTCAATAAATGGTGCCGGGAAAACTGGACAGCCACATGAATGAAACTGGACCACTTCCTAACACCATACACATAAATAAATTCAAAATGGATTAAAGACCTAAATGTGAGACCTGAAACCATAAAAAATCCTAGAAGAGAACAGAGGTAGTAATTTTTCTAATCTTGGCCAAAGAAACATTTTTCTAGATATGTCTCCTAAGGCAAGGGAAACAAAAACAAAAATGAACTATTGGGACTACACCAAAATAAAATGTTTTTGCACAGTGAAGGAAATCATCAACAAAACAAAAAGGCAACCTACTGAACAAGAGAAGACATATGCAAATGATATATTCAGTAAGGGGTTAATATACCAAATATATAAAGAACTTATACAACTCAGCAGCCAAAAAACCCCCAAATAATCCTATTAAAAATTGGGCATAGGACCTGAATAGACATTTTTCCAGAGAAGATATATAAATGGTCAATAGGCACATGAAAAGATGCTCAACATTACTAACCATCAGGGAAATGCAAATCAAAACCACAACAAGATATTACCTTACACCTGTCAGAATGGCTAAAATAAAAAAGATAAGAAATAACAAGTGTTGGTAAGGACGAGGAGAAAAAGAACACTTTTACACTACTGGTGGGAATGTAAACTGGTATAGCCACTGTGGAAAACACTATAGAGGTTTCTCAAAAAATTAAAAATAGAAATACCATATAAGCCAATAATGCCACTATTGACTATTTGCCCAAAGAAAACAAAAACAGTAAATTGAAAAGATACATGCACCCCTATGTTTATCGCAGCATTATTTATAATAGCCAAGAGATGGAAACAACCTAAGTGTCCATCAATAAACCAATGAATAAGGAAGATGTGGTGTATATACACAGTGGAATATAATGTAGCCATTAAAAAAAGATGAGATCGTGCCATTTGCAACAGCATGGATGGACCTAGAGGGTATTATGCTGAGTGAAATCAGTCAGACTGAGAAAGCAAATACTGTATGATTTCACTCAGATATGGAATCTCATAAAGCAAACTAATAAACAAAAAGCAGAAACAGACGCATAAATACAGAGAAAATCTGATAGTTGTGGGGGGCAGGTAAGCAAAATGGGGGAAGAGGAGTAGGAGTTATGGAATGAATAAGTCATAGAAATAACTTATTTCTATGTTATGGACTTCCAGTTATGGAATGAATAAGTCATAGAAATAAATGGTACAGTACAGGAAATACAGTCAATGGTATTGTAATAGCATTGTATAATGACCAACGGTAGCTACACTTACAGTGAGCATAGCATTATGTAAAGACTTGTTGAATCACTGTTGTATACCTGAAACTAATGTAACATTGTGTGTGAACTATACTCAAATTAAAAATACTTTTTTTAAATAGAAAAAAAAGAGAATGGTTTAAGTGTGGATAGAAAAAAGTGTGAAAGAGCTTTAAAAGGGAACAAATGTATGGGTGGCTCACTAGGTTGAGTGTCTGACTCTTGGTTTTGGCTCAGGTGATGATTCCAGGGCTGTGGGATTGAGCTCTGCATTGGGCTCTGTGCTGACTGTGGAGGCTGCTTGACATATTCTCTCCCTCCCTCTTCCCCTCTCCCCTAATCTCTCTCTCTCTCTCTCTCTCTCTCTCTCTCTCAATAAATAAATGAAAATAAAAGGCAACAAATGTAACTTCTAGTCATTGGACATGACTAGAAGTATACAGTAGAGCAGGAGTCCTTTTTTCCCAACTAACAGGTGCTTCCCAGAATTGTTACCAATAGTGAAGGAAATTACTCACATCTAGACAGGGAGCAGTGGACCTGAGAGGAGGAGGATAAAAGAGGCCACTGTCCAAAGTGCATAATTTCACAGATTTCTTAAATGTGATAATTCATGTACTCACTTTATCACTAGAGGAGATTCAAATGGGTAACCAGCTCTAAACTTCCCAGCATGAAACTCAGGGTTGCTTGGCTTCTCTGGGGCTTTCTGGCAATAATCTTCTAGGATACAACCATGTTTGTCTTTCCTTAAGCACTCAATTTCTTTTCTTTTTTTTTTAATTATATGAAATTTATTGTCAAATTAGTTTCCATACAACACCCAGTGCTCATCCCAAAGGATGCCTTCTTCAATGCCCATCACCTACCCTCCCCTCCCTCCCACCCCCCATCAACCCTCAGTTTGTTCTCAGTTTTTAAGAGTCTCTTAAAGCACTCAATTTCAAAGTATTCATTCACTCACCCTCGAGCAGATGCTGTGATCTTATAAGTTCCTGGAACCAAGAGACGCCAGTAATCTCCAGTTTTGTAAGTAGTCACTGGGTGATTAATTTCAGCAACGCTAATGGTGGCATTTAATATACCCCTGCCGTCCGTGGCATCTAGGACAAATCCTTTGACACCTTGATGAACCTGGATAAAGTACAAGGACACCCACATGTCAATGGTAAAGATCATCATCTAATTATTTTGGGAGCTTACATCCCAAATAACAGATTGGTAATAAAATAAACATGTGGAGCAAAGAGGAATTTAGGAGTTGACAGTAAAGGTAAACACCCATTAAACAAAGTGTTTTAGTTGCTGAAAGGCTAATTTTTCATAGGTTATGTTTGTCTTTATCATGAAGAATATAAATAAGACTGTTTAAACTTTAGCACTTCTGACAATTTCAGTATATAGGGCATTCTACAAGAAAACTGTCCTGGCCTCTTTAAAAGGGAAATGTCATTTTTAAAAAATGGAAGGACTATTATAGATTAAAGTGAATAAAGAGATGTAATAATCAAATGCAATGCATAAACCTTGACTAGATCCTGGTTCTGAAATATAGCTATGAAAAGACATTTTGGGGGAAAAGAAGGAAATCTGAATGTGGGCTAGGTATTAGGTAATATTAGAGAATTACTGTTAATTTTCTTCAGTGAGATAATGGCACTTGAAGATGTCATATAGAAGAATATCCTTATTCTAAAAGATGCATTCTGAAATATTTAGGGGTGAAATGCCATAACAGCTGCAATTTATATCGAAATAGTTCAGGAATATATGTGTATGTGGGTAAGTTTATATAAATAAAACAAAAGCAGCAAAATGTTAAAAACTATTAAATCTAGGTATTTATTAGTAACAACTTTTCTATGTGTTTAAAATTTTTCATAATAAAGTGTTTTAAAAAATTAGTATGCAAACTCATAGCCTTTATGCCAGTCAAGGCAGCAAAAAGAATAAAGCAGAAAAGTACTGGCACAAAGTATTAGATTACCCTACTAATTAACTAATATTAGCATATTTCTTACAGTCTTTACCTATTGGTCACCAAGCATATTCAAACAAAAGGAAATTAATCATTTCAACAGTGAACCACTGGCAAAAAGAAAAACAATAAAGACACTTACCCCCTAGCCCATCTTTCTATCACTTGACAAATGCTTAGGGGTGTATCCAATTTATGTCAGTCTTTTATAAAGACAGAATAAAAAGTCATTATCCATTAAAAGCGAAACATGACTACCCTGTTTAATCATTTTCAACTCTTGCCTGCATGAGCTCTTCAACTCATTTTCATCCATGAATTTTCCAGATAAAAATACTAAAACATGAATAGTCCAAACTGGAATTCAGAACAGCATATTTGAAAACCACCGTGTGAAAACTACATGTACACACAATACACACATGTATTTTTGCTCTTGGGAGAAATTTCATACTTCACTCCTTAATAGTTACCTGTTTCATAAACTGGATTAGAGATCTTCGATTCTGTTCCCAAAATTTTGGCAGATCTTTCTCAAATGGGTATTTCACACAACCTAGCTCAATAGTCACTTCAAAGCAATTTGTTTGTAAATAGTTCCAGTCCTGCATACCACCTGGAGGATAAAAAATTAAAATCAGTCACTCTGAAGAAGTAGAACTAGATCCCATCCCAAAAGGTAAACAACATTCCTAGTAAAAAGCTAAATCCATCTTTTCTTTCTTAGCATTGGTTGAAAAACAATAATATGTTCATTTGAGAGCTCTTTGATGCTTGTAGTACAGGTAAGACACCTGTACCTTCATGTTCAAGAAGAATTCAAGTGTAGGGGCGCCTGGGTGGCTCAGTCGGTTAAGCATCTGACTTCAGCTCAGGTCATGATCTCAGGGGTTGTGAGTTCAAGTGCCACGTGAGGCTCTGTGCTGACAGAGCCTGGAAGCATGCTTCAGTTTCTATGTTTCTCTCTCTCTCTGCCCCTTCCCTGCTTGCGCTCTGTCTCTCAAAAAGAAATAAACATAAAAAAAAAAAAAAAAAAAAAAAAGAATTCAAATGTGGCTTACACTCTTATCAGCACATCTAAGGTTTTTTGTCATAGCCAGAGATAAAATATAACACTTTCATGAAGTTTTAGTACACTATCTTTACTCAAAATTTTTTAAAAATGTTTTTATTTTATTTTTGAGAGAGAGAGAGACAGAGTGCAAGCAGGGGAGGAGCAGAGAGACAGGGAGACACAGAATTGGAAGCAGGCTCCAGGCTCTGAGCTGTCAGCACAGAGCCCTATGTGGGGCTTGAACCCATGAACTATGAGATCATGACCTGAGCCAAATTCGGACACTTAACCAACTGAGCCACTCAGGTACCCCAACATGTGTCAAATTTAAAAATAGTTGAAAAGGTTATTTGAATGTTTTAAATTATTTAAACAATATTTTTAAAGGAATGATATTTTCTCAAAATTAAAAAATCAGTAAGAAGTGGCACCATCCAGGGTGACAGAAAATCCAAGTTATATGGCCTTGGTATTAAAGAATGTTTACCTGGGACATTATACCAACTAGCTCCATTTGTTATTCCATGAGGAAAGTATTCATTAGGGTACATATTCTTGCAGGGTCTACCTTGAAACATCTGGGCATTTTCCTGAAAAAAAAAAATTAAAAATCTTTATTTATACTTGTTTCCATCTACATCAAAAACTACAGGAAGGATAAGGAAAAACAATAAAAGTGGTTACCAATAGGGTGTATGTGGGGGTGGGAATGGGGTGGATGGAAGCATGGGAAGCAGTCAGACTTTTCAATGTATATCTTTCTATGCCATATATAAACAACCCACCTGGATTAAAATACACACACACACACACACAAATATATATATATTTATGTATATGTATATATATATATATATATATATATATATATACATATGTATGTATATATGTATATATATATTTGTGTGTGTGTGTGTATGAACAATCCCCCCTTTCATAAACTTAACATACCAATTATAAGCTTATGATCCCATTGCTTTCTTTTTTTAATCCCATTGCTTTTTAAAAAAATGTTTACTTATTTTGAGAGAGAGAGAGAGAGAGAGAGAGAGAGAGAGGCAGAGAGAATCCCAAGCAGACTCCGTGCTGTTAGCACAGATCCCAACATGGGGCTCAATCTCACAAACTGTGAGATCTTGACCTGAGCCGAAATCAAGAGTCAGACACTTACCCAAGTGAGCCACTGAGATGTCCCCCACTGCTTTCTTATTGAATAAAAATTATTATTTTAGATTACCTTAATAATTGTTCCATGCTCTTTTGCTTTCTGGTTTTTCCACTAAAGGCTTACATACATCTATGTCTTTATCTCCATTTCCATCAATATCTATCCATTTAATTATAAATTATATAGATATACTACTATATTAATATAACATATATAATATAAACCTACATAAAAAAATTTAAAGGATAAATTTAAAACTACAAATAGGATTTTTAATATATTCTTCCTACATCTTAGTGGATCATCTAGTATAAATCTGACTCTAGACAACATAGTTCTAGGAAGTAGCTATTAACATTTTGACTTTATTCTCAGAGTAATAAAGAGCCACTAAAAATCTCTGAAGAAAGGATGATATGTGAAGTATTCGTGGCTCTAGGAAATTTATCCTAGTAATAATGTAAAAAATAAACCAAAGCCAGGGAGATCCATCAGAGTACTACTGAAACAATCCAAGTGTGAGATCATGAGCCCCTGGATTTGATTTTACCAGTGCATTTTACCATCTCCTTTAATTCTCGTTACTCTGATAATTGTTTTTAAACCTAAATTAATTTTTTTCAAGCAAACAGTTTGACAAGTTAAAGAAGACTGGGGGTGAGGATCTAACTGTCCAGTCTCAGACCACACAGTCTAAAAGTAATATACCAAGATACTAAATGATGGATAGTCTTTAGGTTTCTCTTCTTCTTGTTGCTTGCCTGTATCTTCTAATCTTTTTATAATAACTTCCATTCTATGAAACAGTTTTTTAAAGAGGCATTTACAGAGTGGTGACAGGTAAAGCAATTGGATGCAATTGCCAAGACAGTAAAACGCCTGAGGACAGAAGATGGAGGGGGAAAAAAAGGAAAAGAGACAATGTCCAGCCAACAAAAGAGAAAAAACAGCTTTCTATTATACAATGGGACAGAGATCAAGGGAAGAAGACAATAGTGTCAGACTTCAGAGGTCAAGAAAGTTAAGAAAGAAAGAAAGAAAGAAAGAAAGAAAGAAAGAAAGAAAGAAAGAAAGAGAAAGAAAGAGAAAGAAAGAGAACAGATTTCTGGTAAGCCTCGATGGGGCACCTCCAGGTAAAACAATGTAGGCAGAAGACAGATGACAAGAAACTGAGAGGAGAGAACAATAAGGGAGTGGAGATAAGAGACTACTTCCTTTTCTTCTTTTCTTTTGATTTCTCTTGAACTAATTTTAGACTTGCAGAAAAGTTACAAAAATAGTAGAGTTTTATATACCCTTGATCCAGCTTTTCCTAATGTTAGCATCTTGTATACCCATAGTACAGTTACCAAGATAAGGAAATTAATACTGGAATACTACTATTAACTAAAGTAAACTAATTTTTATTAAAAATCAGTAGTTTTTTCCACTAATGCCTCCTTGAAATTTTCTTGTCACTTGATATCTGTCACACTGTACAACAGAAAGCTCTGTTTCTTTCACTTAATTGAATTCATTGAATTTCATTGTACTTAAAATATAATAAAAGTTATTGTAGAAAGATTAGAAAATTTAGGAGCACAAAAGGAGAAAAATATAAGCCCAGAGATCATCAATCAGTTAATATTTTGGTATATAACTTTTAGACTTTTTTTTGGCTTACATATAAACTGGGATGACTGGGAATGGATGCCCCATCCCTTAGTCTTAAGGTTCTCAAAATCTGCTTTATTCAAATATAATTCACGTACAACTCAACTCATCCACTTAAAGTGTGCAACTCAATGGTTTTTGGTATATTCACTGAATTGTGTGACAATCTCCATGGTAAATTTTAGGACATTTTTATCACCCCAAAGAAATCCATACTCATCAGCACTCCTCATTTTCCTCCAACCTCTTCCCTGCCCCTCCCTGCCTCCCAAGCCCTAGGCAACCACCAATCTATTTTCTATCTCTATGGATTTGCCTGTTCCAGAAATTTCATATAAATGAATCATACAATATGTAGTCTCTTGTGACTTATTCTTTCACTTAGCATAATGTTTTCAAGAGTCATTCAAGTTGTAATTCATATCAGTACTCAATTCCCTGAGTACTCTTCCACTGCATGAATATACCATATTTTGTTTATCCATTTATCAATTGATGGACATTTGGGTTGTTTCCATTTTTGCCTATTATGGAATGCTGCTATGACATTCATGTACAGTTGACCCTTGAATAACATGAGGGTTAGCGGTGCCAATGCCCCCACACAAAAATCCAGGTATAATTTCTGACTCCCCCAAAACTTAACTAGTAAAAGCCAGAAGTCTTACTGATAACGTAACCAGTGAATTAACATATATTTTATATGTTATATGTATTATATACTATATTCTTACAATAAAGTTAGAGAAATGTTATTAAGAAAATCATAAAGAAGAGAAAATACATTTGCAGTACTGTACTGTATTTACAGAAGAAAGTCCACATACAAGTGGACCCATGCAGTTAAAACCCCTATTGTTCAAGGGTCAACTGTACAAGTTTTGTGTGGACATATGTTTTCACTTCTCTTGGGCATATACCTAGAAGTGGAACTGTCAGGTCATGTGATAATTCTATATTCAACACTCTTAGGAACTGCAATACTGTTTTCTAAAGCAGTTGTGTGCCATTTCACATTTCCACCAGCAATATACAAGGGTTCTAATTTCTCCACATTTTTACCAATACTTGTTATTTTCCATTTTTTAAATTATAAGCAATCCTAGTGGGTACAAAATAGTATCTTATTGTGGTTTTGATTTGCATTTCCTTGACAGCTAACGATATTGAGTATCTTTTTGTGTGCTTCTTGATAATTTGTATATCTTCTTTAGAGAAATGTATATTCAAATCCTTTGCCCATTTTTCAATTAAGTTGTCAATCAGTTCAATTAGTTATAAGAGTTCTTCACATTCTAGATATGATTCTTATCAGATACATAATTTTCTCCTATTTTGTTGGTTGTTTTTATAGCTCCTTGATATTCTGTTATGTGTTGAATTCTGGCCCCCTAAAAAAGATATGTTGGAAGTCCTAACTCCAAAGACTTCAGAATGTGACTATATTTGATTACAGAGGTATTCAGGTTAAAATGAGGTAATTAGAATGGGCTCTAATCCAATATGACAGATATCTTTATAAAAAGAGAAAACTTGGACACAGACACAGGGAGAATGCCATGTGAAGACAGAGGAGTGGAGTAATCCGTCTAGAAGCCAATGAATGCCAAAGATTGCAAGCAAAACAACAGAAGATATGAAAAGACAAGGAAGAATTCCCCTACAGGTTTCAGAGACAGCTTGACTTTGCCAACACCTTCATTTTGGACTTCTAGACTCTAGGACTAAAAGACAATAAATATCTGTTGTTTTAGGGCACCCGGTTGGTAGACCTTTGTCACAGCACCCTTAGGAAACTAGTATAGTATTGTAGCAAAAATGTTTTTAACTTTTGATGATATTCAATGTATATATATTTTTGGTTACTTGTGCTTTTGATGTCATATTGAGGAAACCATTGTCTAACCCAATGTCACAAAGATTTATTACTATATTTCTTCCAAAAGTTTTTTTAAAAGTTTTAATCTATCTATCTATCTATCTATCTATCTATCTATCTATCTATCTAGAGAATACAAGCAGGGAAGGGGCAGAGAGAGAGAATTCCCAGGAGGCTCTGTGCTGTCAGCACGGAGCCCAATGTGGGCCCGATATCATGAACCATGAGATCATGACCTGAGCCAAAATCAAGAGTCAGGTGCTCAAGCTACTGAGCCACCCAGGCACCTTCTAAAAGTTTTTTTTTTTTTTTTAAGTTTATTTATTTATTTTGAGAGAAAGTGCGAGCATGAGCGAGGGAGTAGCAAAGAGATGCGAGAGAGAGAATCTCAAGTAGGCTCCATGTCAGCCAGTGTGGAGCCTGATCTGGGGCTCAATCCCATGAACTGTGAGATCGTGACCTGAGCCCTAAACCAAGAGTCAGATGCTTAACCGACTGAGCCACTCAGGCACCCCTATTTTTTCTATAACTTTTATGGTTTTAGCTCCTATATTTAGGAATATAATACATTTTGAGTTAATTTTTGGGTGTGGTGTGAGGAAGGGGCCCAAAGTCATGCTTTTGCCTGTTCATATCCAGTTTTCCCATCACTATTTGGTGGAAAGATTATTATTTCTCCATTGAATTGTCTTGGTGCTCTTGTCAAAAAATCCATTGACCATACACGTAAGAGTTTATATCTGGACTCAAGTCTATTTCATTGATTCCTGTGTCCATCCTTATGTCAGTATCTCAGCACTTAATTACTATAGTTTTATAATAAGTTTCAAATTGGGAAGTATGAGGCCTTTAACTCTTGTTATTTTTAATTTAATTTTATTTTTTTAATGTTTTATTTTTTTATTTTAGGGGGGGGGGCGGGGCAGAGAGAGAGGGGGACAGAGGACCCAAAGCAGGCTCTGTGCTAATGGCAGAGAGCCTGATGCAGGCTTGAACTCACAAACCGTGAGATCGTGACCTTGAGCCAAAGTCAGATGCTTTGACCAAGAGAGCCACCCAGGTGCCCCTATTTTTCATTTTAGAGATAATTTTGTCTTTTTCTTCAATTTCCTTCCTGAGTTTTATCAACTGTTCTTCATTTGTTCCTATCTTTTTTTTTTTCCATTTCTGTTTTCATCTCTTAAATATCTAAGTCTACATGGTTTTTCATATTCTCAATGGGTGTTTGGGTATATTTCATCTGTTTGGAGTGCTGACTTATAGTTTTCTTCTGCTTCTTGATTGTTTTTTGGTCCTAGTAAGGTTTCCTCAGGCAATATGTGTGAAATTTCATTTCCCGATTTTCTGAAATGCTTCTCCATGGATTTTACTTACCTCTTGTTCATTTTTATGATACTGGGCTGTTATACATGATTCTTAGTTAATGGTGTCTTTTTCTGTCAGTCTAGCAGTCAAGGCACTTTAGTGTATTTCTGTTTTTTTGTTTATTTGCCTTGATGTAGGATGGAACTGTAGGTCCTCTGATTTTATGGTTCTCTTCTATCTTGGACAACCCTATATTTCCCCTTTTTCCTTCTTTTACTCTTCACATTCCAATGGTCAAAGAGCACTTCTTCATTTCTTTTCACCTTTTTTCTGCTCCAGAAGTTAAGAGTTTGGAAGATTTCCCTTTGAACCTATTCTTTTAAATTGTGCCTGTCCCTTTAAATTGCATCAGACCACGTAAGTTGTATGTTCTTTGAAATCTCTTCCCAATATTCCCATGCTCTCATCTGCCCAGTTACTATTTTATTTAGGTTTCAGATTTCGGGGGTACTTAAAGTTTGGTGGTCATTTCATCACCTTCAGGGTTGCCCTTCACAAGTCCCCCTCTTCTGTCTTCACAGAGTGTCTCAGTCTGCTTTTCCTCATCATGAAGCTATGGCAGGGCACAGGGAGGGTTGGGTGCATGATAGATCATGACACATCACAGCTAAGAGAAAGGAAGCTGTGAGTAAAGACTGAGGATTTTAATTATCACCTTTCCCATTTACAACAGAAAAAACAAAGGCACAATATTCCAGAGGAGGCAGGATGTGGTAGGATCAAGAAATGGAGGAGAATATGGGAAAGACATCAATCGATAATACCTGAGAAGACAGAATCTGAATGAACTCACATCAGATTATTCAGAGTTCTATCTATTTAGTTCAAGGTACAGTGATCTACTGAGAATAAGGGGAGTAAAGCTGGGATTAGGAGGCTCAGGTAGAGGATAAAGGTTGAGAATCGTCAAAGTGTCTAGCAGCAAAACATGAAATACTGTCAAGTAGAACTGAGGGTTCAGCTGAGGCTAGAAAGCATACATATGTATGCAGTGTTGTCAATTTCCATGACTGTGTGACTTTTCTGGGATGTAGAAGAGAGACAGTGGCAATTACTGAGGACCGGACATTGGCAAGGCAGGTATGTCAAAGGTATTCCAAAGTGTAAGTGAGGGCATCACTAAAGTGGATGTCCATGGGTTTAGCTGGGTAGAGAGTAAAATCAAAACAATTCAAGGTCAAAGAAAACAAAAAGAGGCTAAGGAACTAGAAATCACAATAAGGATAAAAAGCAGAACTATAAGATTGGGCACCAAATGTGCAAAATCTGACCACTTAGATTTTATTTTGCTATTTAGAGGGTATCCCACTCTTCTCTTATGCCATGAACATCCCTCTAAAAGTGGTGCGCTCAAACAGAAGACAACTATTCCTTAAAGTGTAATAATAGACATACTCCCCTGTTAGAAACTCTCAACAAGGTCCACTTGTGCAGAAGGAAGGTGTGGAAAATGTAAAACAACAGAAAGCTGTGATTAGACACCACAGAGTTACAGTATTAATATCCTTTGCCTATAACCAATGGAGTCACAGACTGAGTCTGTAATAAGACCAAAAATTGAAACTAACAAGTCTAGTTTCCAAGCCCCAACTTTTAACACAGTATCTAAGAACAAGTTTTAAATTAAAATTTCACACAAACACACAAATATGACATTTCTGATTGTAAAAGTAGTGTATGTTCATTACAGAAAGTTTAGAAAATACGGTAATTTCTACCTGCTTTCCCTTTCTACGTTAGTACAGTCTTTTCAATAGCTTAGACTAGTGGTTGGCAGTTTTTTTCTGTAAAGGGCCAGAGAGTAAAAATTCTAGGCTTTACAGGCTTGAAAGTGTCTGTTTCAACTACTCAACTCTACCCTCTGCACCTATCGAGATGAATGCTGTGTTTTTATTCTTTAGTCTACTAATATGGCTCATTACACTGACTTATTTTCAAATGCTGAAAGAGGAAGAAGCCACAGACAGTACGTAAAAAATAAAATATGGATGTGGCTGTGTGTCAGTAAAATTTTATTTACAAAACCATTAGTGGACTGGATTTGGCCCTAGAGCTGTAGCTTGTCAACCCCTACCTTAGACACTTTACTAGATTTATAACTTAAGTACTAGTCAAATGAAATAAACTAGCATGCTAATTTATAATTTTTAGTTTATGAGGATTCAGGTACTATGCTAAAAACTGTAGATGAAAAGACATTACTTGAGCTTAAAGGTTAATGGGGAAACACACAGTACATTCACAGTGAGGTGGAAAACAGGAGAAAAAGTGGTAATACTGCCTGAAAGGAATCATGGAAAGACTTAACCGAGGAGAAAGCACTTGACCTGTGTCTTACAGGACTTTGTTTTAATGCATTTTTTAATTAAAAAATTTATAGCATTTTATGTTTAAACACGACCCTACCTTTGAATAAGAAAGTGCTATTTGTTGAAACACAGCATCATCTGGTGATTTACTGTATGTGGCAAGCCCTTGTTCATCATCATCAAAAGGGTAGTTCACTACCAAAGAACCTGCAAGGGAACAAAGGAAAATGTACCATGATATCTCTTTCAAGATGGATCTTCAACATAAATAAAGTACACTTTCACAATACTGCCAGAGACAGGAAACCAATACAATTTTCCAAAGCTAATTTCCTCATTAGAAATAAAAAAGCTGCTAATTTCCTCAACAGAAAATCAACTGGATAAGTAAAATACTAAACAGCTATGCATGACACTTAGAATTTACCTGAACTTCTAGGTATAATTTACATGTCAGAGCTGAACCAAAAGTATACAGGGTGAATTTAAACAATTTTACTCTTACAATAATTAGGATCAGAAAAGATGAGCAAAATTTGATACTTTTTCAGTAAAATTCAGACATTTATAATGGCATGGAATTTTAAGATAAGAAATGATCTCTGAAGTCCAATTAATCCATCCTCTTCATTTTGCAGATGTGGAATCTAAAACAGAGAGGTTAAATGACTTATGTATGCACAGCAGAGCCATCCCTGATCTACACTCAGAAAAAACTGCTAAAAATTTCCCATATGCTCACATTAGGAATTAGTCCATTAGAGTTATAGCATATGATAGTTCATGACTTAAGGTAAAGAAAGTGATGCTTTAAAAAAGCAAGCAAGCAAGCAAGCAAGCAAGCTTTAAAACATATGTAAAGGGTGCCTGGCTGGCTCAGGTGGAAGAGCATGTGACTCTTGATCTCAGGGTCATGAGTTCAAGCCCACATTGGGTTTAGGGATTACTTAAAAGTAAATAAATAAATAAGTTTTTAAAAAATAAAGAAATAAAACGTACATAAAGAATATAAAGTCCCTTCATGCTCCCCATAAAGCATAAACAAGTTAGGGTGCTTCTCAGACGAGAGCCCTGATGGAATCTCTTATTTTCCTATTAGTCACACTGTTTTCCTTTATTCATCTGTCCATTTATCCTTCCTTTACTAAAGCCACTCATCTTTGCCTTTGTTATCACACCACTTCATGGAATGGAAATGAAAGAACATATTCAACTTGAATTCAGATGAAGTAATCCTGTGGTAACAAATACCAGCAAACATTTATATAGAGATAAAATTATTTAAGAAGCAAGTATGAAGAACTATGCTCACTCTATTCCCCAAAATAGTTCTAACGAGAACAAGTGTACTTCAATACCTCTTCTACAAATTTAATGTACCCCCAAAATTTAATTTCACCCCAGAACTATGACCCATATCTAAAAATTTGAACAGAGAAAAGTCAACATCAACTTCTACTCAATTCTTTCAAATGGCTAATTTTCTAAGGACAGAAAAAAAAAGTCATAAAACATCTATTTCTATGAAACAGTCTACTTTTAGAAAATAATTAGTATCAACTCAAAAAGCAGGGACAACAACAAAAGATAAATTTGTCTTCATCAAAATTAAAAACCTCTGTGTGTCAAATGACATTATTAAGAAAGTTAAAATACAACGTATATAGAATGGCAGAAAATATTTCCAAATCAGCAATCTGATAAAGAACTCTTAGAGCTATATAAAGAACCCTTAGAGCTCAACAAAAAGACAAAAAATAAATAAATAAATTGGCAAAAGACTTGAACAGATATTTCTCCAAAGCAGATATACAAATGGCCAACAAGTACACGAAAAGATGCTTATTATTAGTCATCAGCAAAATGCAAATCAAAACTACAAAATGGGGGTGCCTGGATGGCTCAGTTGGTTAAATGACTGACTCTGGATTTCAGTTTAGGTCATGATCTCACAGTTCATGGGATTGAGCCCCACGCTGGGCTCTGTGCTGATAGCAAGGAACCTACCTGCTTGGGATTTTCTCTCTCCCTCTTTCTCTGCCCCTCCCCTGCTTGCACACTCTCTTTCTCTCTCTATCTCTCTCTCCCTCTCTCTCAAAATAAATAAATAAACTTAAAAAATAAAACTACAATGAAAAACCACTTTATACTCACCAAAATGGCTAGAACATAAAAAACAGAAAATAACAAGTGTTGATGAGGATGTAGAAAAACTGGAACCCCCGTACATTGCTAGTAACGTAAAATGGTTCGGCTACTGTGGAAAATGGTTTGGCAGTTCCTTAAAAAGCTAAACATGCAATTATCATATGGTATTTCCATCAAAAAGCTAAAGATGGCTAAATGAAATCAGTCAGAGAAAGACAAATACCATATTATTTCACTCATATGTGGAATTGAAGAAACAAAACAAAGAAAAAAAGAGACAAGTCAAAAAGCAGACACTTAACTACAGAGAACAAACTGATGATTCTTGGGGTGGGAGGGGAGAGGGGATGAAATAGATAAAAGGGATTAAGAGCACACTTATCATGATAAGCACTGAGTAATGTATAGAATTGATGAATCACTATATTGTACATCTGAAACTATAATAACACTGTATTTTAGCTACACTGCAATTAAAATTTAAAAGAAAAAACACTAAATATGGAATTACCCAAATTAATTGAAAACAGGGATTCAGCTATCACATGCCATTGCTCAAAGCAATATTATTCACGATACTGAACAAGTGGAAACAACCCAAATGTCCTTCAATGGAAAAATGGATAAACAAATTGTAGTATACACATACAATAAAATATTATTTATCCATAAAAGGGGATGAAGTACTAATAAATGTTACAATATTAATGAACTTAAAAACAGTATGCTAAGTGAAAGAAGACAGACACCAAAGATCACATATTGTATGATTCCATTTCTATGAAATATCCAAAATAGGAAAATCCACAGAGACAGAACATAGACTAGTTGTTCCCAGGGCTTGAGGGTAGGGGAAAATAGGGAGCAACTCCTTAGTTTCCTTTTGGCGAGATGAAAATGTTTTAGAGCTAAAGATGATAGTTGCACAACATTGTGAATGCACTATTGTTACTGAATTGTTCACTTAAAATTTTTTTTAATGTTTATTTTTATTTTTGAAAGAGAGAGAGTGTGTGAGCACGGATAGGCAGAGAGAGGGGGGACACAGAATCCGAAGCAGGCTCCAGGCTCCAAGCTGTCAGCATAGAGCCTGACATGGGGCTCGAACTCACAAACTGGAGATCATGACCTGAGCCAAGTTGGATACTCAACTGACTTAACCACACAGGTGCCCCTGAATTGTTTGCCATAACATGATTAATTTTGTTATGTGAATTTCACCTCAATAAAAAGTAAGTATGAAAATTTACAAAAAGGTATCTTACTTTTCTCTATATTCTCTCAAAATCCTTCTAAATTGTTGACAGCAAAGAAATCCTATTTGAAATTTCTTTGCTAAGATTTCAAAACCCATTTAAGATTTTATGATGAGTAAACAAAACATGTCATGGACAAAGAGGGGAAGATGGCGGCAGAGTAAGAGACTCTAGGCTTGCCTTGTCCCACAAATACAGCTAGAAAACTATCAAATCATCCTAAACACCCCAGAAATTGATCTGAAGATTGGAAGAACAAATTCCACAACTAAAGGTAGAGAAAAGCCACATCAGAGAAGGCATGAAGTGCAGAGATATGGTTTAGGAGAGAAATGGATCATGTCTACTGTGGTGGGGAGGGAGCCACAGTTTGGAGAAGGGTGAAAGACAGACCAACACACAGGGGATGTACAGGGAAAATGAATCCCCATAGCAATTGGCTTGGAAAGCAAGAAGGCTTGAATTTCATGAGTTCTTGCAAACAGTAGGGTGTAAAGCCTAAAGTTGTAAAGGTCAGCATGTTTGGTTCTGGGAGAGCTCAGAGAACACTGGGGTTGTTCTTAGAGAGAAGGCAGGGTAAACAGCCTGTGAACATAGTGTGGAGACAGTGATCTGAAGAGCACCTGGGGCACACAGTAGGGAGGTTATTTGTTCATCTTGGAGTGTGTCCCAGAGAAGCAGCATTCATGTCTCCATGAAGTCTCTCAACTTCTCCAGGAACAAAGAAACTGGCCAGACCCATCTCCCTCCCCTGTCCTTCAGCATAAACACAGAATCATCTTCAGGAACCAGTGCAGCACTAACACATGCTACCTAACTTGCTTACACCAAGCCCCACTCTCTACTCCCTGCCTTCCAACCCCCACCCTTCACCTCCTCTCCTCACCCCACCCCCGTGTTCTGGAAGAACCATCCTTCCCAGTCTTACTTGCTTGAGTCCCAGTATGGTGGGCCCCCACCCCCAGATGACCAGCTCAAGCCCCTGCCCATATGACAGCTCTCAAACCTTGAGTTTTGTGGGGTCTTTGCTCTGGTGGTGGCAGCAACAGGTCTCACTTCACAGGCAAACCAGAGCACACCTAGTTAAAACTCACCACATTCAAGGCAAGTACAAAACACTGGCCACAACTGGCAAAGATAGTTTCTGCAGACAACTGGCCTGAAGGATAAAGCAGACAGGACAAAACAGCAGAGCACACACAGCACACACTGAAGACACTCCTGGAAGTGCCAAGCCCTGCGTAACAGGAGACACTACACTACATGGCAGGGCACTACAGGACCTCTTCATGAGGCCATTACCCTCAAGAACAGGAGATGTAGCTAACTTCCCTAACATGGAGAAACAGCCCAGAGACTTAGACAAAATGAGAAGACAGAAATTTGTCCCAAATGAAAGAATAGGACAAGGTTGGCTGAGGAACTAAGTGAAACAGATATAAGTAACATACCTGAGAGAATTGAAAGCAATGATCATAAGGATAGATATGGAATAACATAGAGACAAAGGGCTTAATAAATGATATGAGAAGCATACTTGATGGAATAAACAGGACAGAAGAAGCATAGGAATGAATTAAGGACTTTGAAGACAGAGTAATGGAAAGAATCAAGCTGAAAAAAAGAGAGAAAAAAGAATTATGCAAAATAAGAATAGATTTAGGGAACTCAGTGACTCCATCAAATGTAATAACATTTGTATTATAGGAGTACCAGAAGAAGAAGAATGAGGAAAGCAGACAGAGAATTTATTTGAAGAATTGATAGCTGAAAACTTCCCTGATCTGGGGAAGGAAACAGATATCCAGATCCAGGAGGCAGAGAACCCCCAACAAAATTAACAAAAGCAGATCCACACCAAGATATATTGCAATTAAAATGGAAAATTACACTGATAAAGAAAAATATTAAAAGCAGCAAGACAAAAGAAGACAGTTGCATACAAAGGAAACCTCATAAGGCTATCAGCAGATTTTTTAGCAGAAACTTTCCAAGCCAGAAACGAATGGCATGATATAGTCAAAGTGTTAAATGGGAAAAACCTGTAGCCAAGAATATTCTATTCAGCAAGGCTATTATTCAGAATAAAAGAAGAAATAGAATTTCTCAGACAAACAAAAACTAAAGGAGCTCATGACCAGTAAAGCAGCCCTACAAAAAACATTAAAGAGGACTCTTTGAGTTAAAAGGAAAGACTAAAAGTGACAGTATAAAGGTAGGAAACATAAAAGCAGTAAAAATGAATATTCCTGTAAAAAATCAGTCAAGGAACTTATAAAATAAAAGGATGTAAAATATGACACTATAAACCTAAAACATAGGGAGGAGAGGAGTAAAGAATGGGTTCAAACTTAAACAAACCATCAACTTAATATAGACTGTTATATGTAGAAGATGTTATATACAAACCTAATGATAATCACAAATCAGAAAGCACTAATAAATATGTAAAGAATAAAGAGAAAGAAATCCAAATATATCACTAAAGATATATGGAAACCATGGAAGAGAGAAAGACAAGAAAGGATCAGAGAAAATCGTCAGAAACAATCATAAAACAAGTAATAAAATGGCAATAAATACATAGCTATCAATAATTTGAATGTAAATGGACTAAACGGTCCAATCAGAAGACACAGAGTGACAGAATGGATTAAAAACAAGATCCATCTACATGCTGCCTACAAGAGACTCATTTTAGACCTAAAGATAGCTGCAGATTGAAATTGAGGGAATAGAGAAACATCTAACATGTGATGGATGTCAAAGGAAATATGGAGTAGCAATACTTATATCACACAAAATAGACTTTAAAACAAAGACTATAACAAGAGACAAATGATACTATATAATAATAAAGGGGACACTCTAACAAGAATGTATCACAACTGTAAATACTTATGCACCCAACTTGGAAGCACCCAAGTACACAAAAAGGTTAATAACAAACATAAAGGAACTAATCGGTAATAATACAATAATAGTAGGGGACTTTAATACCCCACCTACATCAATGGACAGATCATCTAAATAGAAAATCATCAAGGAAACAATGGCTTTGAATAACACACTGGACCAGATGGATTTAAAAGATATATTCATCCTAAAACAGCAGAATACACATTCTTTTCAAGTCCGCATGAACTATTCCCCAGAACAGGTCACATATTAGGCCATAAAATAAGCCTCAACAAATTTTAAAAGACTGAAGTCATACTATGCACCTTTTCTGACCACAGTGTTATGAAACTAGAAATCAGCTGCAAGAAAAAAATCTAGAAAGACTGCAAATACACGGAGGTTAAATAACATGCTACTACATAATGAATGGGTCAACCAAGAGATAAAATAAGAAATTAAAAAGCACATGGAAACAAACTAAAATGAAAACACAACAGTTCAAACCTTCAGGATGCAGCAAAAATGGTTCTAAGAGGGAAGTTTATAGCAAGATATGTAATGGAAAGAAACATGTCCACATGATTGAAGATGTATTTCCCCCCACGCCAATGACAAGATCTTGATACCACATGTTGAAATCTGTAAATTATTTTCACTGGAATGTAACTAGTATTAAGTTTTCAGATTTAGCCAACATGATATGTGACATATATTGAGAATATTCTTTGAAACTCAAATAAAAAATATTTTGTGTCAAATATGGTATGAAATATATTAAAAATTTATTTGCCAACCAGGCTATAACTTCATAATTCCTATTTGGGTATTTGAGAATTGTTCATGATTACCAATTGTAAAGATATTTTTTCCTATTACTGGGAAGCTTTCAAAGCAGTTTTTTGAGAATTTCAATTTACTTCTTAAATACAAATATCATAACTGTGTACTGTCATTCTAAAATGTCAGGTTAAAAAATAAATAGAATAAAAAATAAAATAAAATGGCAGGTTAATCTATATGCCATCAAATTTCAACTGTAATACTTCATTGGATATTCTAACATATATTGACACTAAATTACTTCCCCATTACCCCTGGTGCTAATACCTTCATTTTTTTTTTTTTTTAACAGCTTTATTGAGATGAACAGTTGACCTGTGAACAACAGAGGTTCGAATTACACAAATCCATTTACATGGGGATTTTTATTGATAAATACAGTACAGTACTACAAATGTATTTCTCTTCTTTACTATTTTCCTAATAACATAACATTTTCTTTTCTCAAGCTTACTTTATTGTAAGAATACGGTATATAATACATACAACATACAAAATATGTGTTAACCAACTATTATTGTTATCGGTAAGGTTTCTGGCCAACAGTAGGCTGCTATTTAAGTTTTAGGGGAGTCAAAAGTTAAAACGTGAATTTTCAACTGCGCAGGGGGCCTGTTCCCCTCATGTTGTTCGGAGGTCAACTGTGATTCACGTAACATACAATCCATCCACTTAAAGTATATAATTCAATGTTGTTTACTATATTCACAGGGTTGTACAACCATCATTACTTTCTAATTACAGATAATTTCATCATGCCAGAAAAACCCCTGTACCCATTAGCAGTCACTCCCATTTCCTCCCACCACTATCCACTATAGCCTGAGGCAACCATTAATCTATGACCTATCTCTATGGATTTACCTGTTCTGAACATTTCATAAAATGTAGTCATATACCATATGGTTTCTAGTGACTGGCTTTTATCACTTAGCATATTTTCAAGGTTCATTTAAGTTATAAAATGCACCAGGACTTCCTTGCTTTTCATGGTCAAATAATATTCAATTGTATGGGTATACTACATTTTACCTATCCAATCATCAGTCCATGGATATCTGAGTTGTTTATACTTTTGGGTTAAAATGAATAATGCTACTATGAATATTCATGTACAAGTTTACATGTAGACATATGTTTTCTGTTCACTTTGGCATTGACACTTTCATTCTTACTTACAAGCCCTAGTTGGACATTGTGATGATTTTTAATCTTGACCTCTCATTCTATTCATCTAATCAATTCTTGCTGAATTATATGAAGGTGTGTAAGCCCAAACACTACATGAGAATAAGGCCAATGTGCTGTAGTTAAATACATAGCAAGGAAAAAATAAAAGAATGTCTTATAAACCTACATAAAAGGGTTTATTAAATTTTAGGGAAAAAAGGACTAAAGATTTCCAATTTGTTAGTGTTTAATTTTTCTGAATCACACAGAGTATGCTACTAAATTCCCAGTGAGAGAGACAAATATAAAACACATGTGAGGGATAAATACAAAACACTTGAAGAACTAAGCAAGGGCAGGGAGAGAGGCAGGGAAGAGAGGAGGGTGAGAAGGACAAGGGGAGAGAGAGATAGGGAGGAGGGTAGGAGGGAGAAGAAAATAGGGAAGGAGTATGTGGGAGGGGAAGGGAGAAAACAGCCAGAAAACTAGCTTAAAAAGCAATGAGAAAAGATCTTTATTACTGTCTGCTGCAAAAGCAGTAACAGGATACCAGTTTTGAGACAGCCTAAGACTATAAACAGATAAAATTCCACCAGGATTTTCAAATGCTCTCAACAAGAATTAATTACTGGAATATCAAGTTGCTATTACCTCCATGCAGGTTTGCTGACAGTACAAATGGATAGGACTTCATCCAGCTCATTACAGCAATAGTTTCTGGTTGGGTAGGATCTGTGATCTGAAAGAACTGGTCTGGGAAATTTCGGTTCAGGTCAAAGTTGTTGCTGTTGTTTCTGCCAATTACACTCACGGAATCTCCTGTATGATAAAGTGCTCAAATTTAAGCCATGTTTCACTTACATTTTAATCCAACACATACTACTTCAGCTAATCTTAACTCAAAGGTAAATGTGAAATATCAGGCTTCACTCCGAATAAGCACACTATGATTAAAAGACACATCTTTTTTGTATTGTACATTAATAAGGTGTTATCTCTTCCAGATCTTTTGAACAGAGAAGTAAAACCATTATCTTTTCATTTCTGCCCTCTGTTCATACTTTGAGAGGAAAAAAAATCCAACTATATAAATTATATTGTTAGTACTACTCAACTGTCAATAATCCATATACAATGACATGATCACAAAGTTGAGTGGACACGACTGATCAGAAGGAAGTTCTATTTTACCGGTACATAGGTCACTAAAACATTGTAAAGAAACAGACCAAATGGAAGTAAGAAAATTGTGGTATGCTTACACTAACATATCATGAAAAGCTAATCAAGAACATAGTTGGAAGTTTAACCAGATGGAGAAAAAAGGGTTGAACTTAAGTTTATGTCCCTTTAAAAAGGAGTGGAACCCTATTATTATCATTATGATGAGAAAAATCTGAAAGTGAGTGAAAAAAACATACATTATTTTTTAGTAAATAAGAGCCATTACCAAAGTGGAAAACTCCATTAAATATAAACTTGATAGGGGCACCTGGGTGGCTCAGTCGGTTTAGCGTCCAACTTCAGCTCAGGTCATGATCTTGTGGTTCATGAGTTCGAGCCCACATCTGGCTCACTGCTGTCAACTTATCAGCACAGAACCCACTTAGGATCCTCTGTCCCCCTCTCTCTGCCCCTTCCCTGCTTGCGCTCTCCCAAAAATAAATACATTTTAAATTATATATATTTATACATATTTATGTATATATATATATATATGTATAGACTTGATACCATAATTGTTGACTGAACTAGCCTATCTTTTAAGAATACAAAAGCTGCAACAATTATATATTATAAGAACAAAATAAGAAGAAATTCTGAGGAAACAACCAATTCAAATTCTCTTCTACTCCCAAATGATCATAACATACGATGATCGAAAAGGTCAGCATTAATAGACGCCTCTTCTTTACCTTCCTGGGCCTTTTCATACCCATCAGGATTCATGGATGGCATAAGGTGAATTCGAGTGCTGAGAACTAGATCCGTCACTTCAGGGTCTGTTCCAAAGTTCTTACAAAGGTATTCAATGAGGTTCAACAGCAGTTCTCGTCCAACCACTTCATTTCCATGCATATTTCCAATGTACTTAAATTCCGGTTCACCTGAAAACAAAACGATTACATGGAAAAGTCTTTTTACCTTTTTTACCTTTTTATTTATCATGGACTCTATTTTTTCCCCAACACATACAAAGACCCTGAACTAAAAATTTTTTAAAAGATATATTTTGGCAAAAGAAGCAGTTAAAAGTATGTTATAAAGCAGCTTCCTTACTAACATATATGTCTAAGCAGGCTCAAAGCATACACAAACAGACACACACACACACACACACACACACACAGACACACACACACCCATATAATACGGAAATAAAAATACTATTAGGAAAAGACATGAATAGACACTTTTCCAAAGAAGACATCCAGATGCCTAACAGACACATGAAAAGATGCTCAACTCATCATCAGGGAAATACAAATCAAAACCACAATGAGATACCACCTCACACCTGTCAGAATGGCTAAAATTAACAATTCAGGCAATAACAGATGTTGGCAAGGATGTGGAGAAAGGGGAACACTTTTGCCCTGCTGGTGGGAATGCAAACTGGTGCAGCCACTCTGGAAAACAGTGTGGAGGTTCCTCAAAAAATTAAAAATACAACTACCATATGACCTAGCAATTGCACTACTAGGAATTTATCCAAAAGATACAATTTACACAAAAGATGCACAAATGCTGATTCGAAGGGGCACATACACCCCAATGTTTTTAGCAGTACTATCAACAAGAGCCAAATTATGTAAAGAGCCCAAATGCCCATTGACTGACAAATGGATAAAGAAGATGTGGTATGTATACACACACACACACACACACACACACACACACACACAATGGAATGTTACTCTGCAATCAAAAAGAATGAAATCTTGCCATTTGTGACAACGTGGATGGAACTGCAGTGTATTATGCTAAGTGAAATAAGCCAGTCAGAGAAAGTTAAATAGTATATGATTTCACTCATATGTGGAAATTAAGAAAGAGAAGAAATGAACATAGGGGAAGGGAAGCAAAAAGAAGATAAAAACAGAGAGGGAGGCAAACCATAAAAGACTCCTAAATACAGAGAAGAAACTGAGGGTTGTTGGAGGGGTGTTGGGTAGGGGGATGGGCTAAATGAGTGAGGGCATTATGGAGGGCACTTGTTGGAATGAACATGGGTGTTGTATGTAAGTGATGAATCACTAAATTCTACTCCTGAAACCATTATTACACTATATGTTAACTAACTTGGATTTAAACAAAATTTAAAAAATTTTAAAAGTACTATTAGCAGAAAAAGTCTAATCTATACATTTTATTAAATACATGGATTTTCTTCTTTTCTCGCCAAAGATTGGTTACATTTTCTTTATTCCACTTATACATTCTAAAGGTGACATTTCTAGATGAAACATAGAAATATGGTACATAGTTCTGAAAGGCACTACTGAGATTATGTATAAGACCACACAAATTACCTGGTTCATGGACACCTGGGTTATCAGATATCTCCATTACATAAAGTTCTCTTGACTCTACTGATTTTCCCAAAGAATAAAGCCGGGTGATGTTAGGATATTCATTGGCAAACCTTCTCAGGAAGATTTCCATATCAGGGAAATGGTGGTGATGAAAGTCCTTTGGCTGAATTGGCTGGTGTAAGGATTGGGTTCCAGGAAGATTATTAAGCAGAGCAACTGTGCTAGCGGTTACTACCATCTCAGTTGTGTCAGGGATTATTGAAGCCACAGTTGGCCGAAGGGAAAAATTCACCTTTGTGGCTGGTCCTTCTTTCACTATTATGTTATTAATAGTCAGTGGCATATACCTGCAAAAAAATTTTTTTGAAAAAGTGGGTGGCTTGCAGTTAAATTCAAACACACGATGCTTTTACATTATAAAAGCACAATAGCCCTTTCAGACTTTTACACTTAGTGATCTATCAAAATTCGAACGAAATACAGATAAATGGGTAAATTCAAGACTTTTAGGATACGATCTCAGAGAATCCCTGATGACATCTTTAAAGAACTATTTCTCTTACCTTCTTCTCAGTACCACACATTAGAATGCTTACCAAAAATTGCATGCCAAGGAGAAAAGAATATGAAACACAGAGGTCATTCACCCACTGCATCCCATTCCTTGCTGTGCCTTGTCAAACTGACTTTCCAACTACCTTTCTAAATAGGGAAATTCAGAATTAAATGAAAGGTTTTCAGTTAAATCCTTAGCAAGCCAAGCTTGCAGAAAGGTGCTCAGGGGAGGTCAGAAACCACTCATTTCATATATTAGAAAGCAAATGATAAGACAGCTCTTTAAAATGTCTTTTTCAGAGCTCTGAGTTTGTTCTACTCTGTTATTCATTAGTGTTGAGGCAACGTTTTACACAGCTGACCATCTTTTGAATCAACCTTTTAAACTGGTCCTTCCTCACAATTTTACAACCATACTTCATATCCAGTTGTACTGTTAGACTATGTGACAAAAGCCTCCACAATACTATATTCTCATTATACAAGGAAAAACAAAGGCCAGATAGAGCAAACAACATTTCCTAGACTATATTTCTGTCTTAGCTATAAACAGAGGCTTGATATTTTTAGAATCTAGTTTAAAATTTTTTCTTAATGTTTTTGTTTATTTTTGAGACACAGCATGAGCAGAGGAGGGGCAGAGAAAGAGGGAGACACAGAATCCGAAGCAGGCTCCAGGCTCTGAGCTGTCAGCACAGAGCCTGACACAGGGCTCGAACTCACGGACTGTGAGATCATGACCTGAGCCAAAGTCAGACGCTCAACCAACTGAGACACCCAGGCACCCCTAGAGTCTAGTTTAAATTCTTACCCAGTTAAAACTGCTGTAATGTTGTAAGTTCCAGGAACAAGTAATCTGTGGAAATCACCAAATCTGCCTGTTGTGATATTATGATTAATACCAGCCACTGAGATGGTTGCGTTCTCTAAGCCAGATCCCGTTACTGAATCTTTAACAAATCCTTTAACTCCAATGTGGACCTAAAAAAACAAGAATCAAAGTAGACTGCTCAAAGATAATTCAGAAGGCAAGAGAGCATAACCCCTCTGCATTGATGCTAGAATTTCTTTTTTTTTTTTTTAAGTTTATTTATTTTATTTTGAGAGAAAGAGAGAGCGTACATGAGTGAGGGAGGGGCAAAAAGAGAGAGGGAGAGAGAAAATCCGAAGCAGTCTCTGTGTTGTCAGAACAGAGGCTAATCCCACAAACCATGAGATCATGACCTAAACCAAAACCAAGAGTTGGATGCTTAACTGACTGAGTAACCCAGGTGCCTCTGATGCTAGAATTCCTAAAAAAGTATGTTACTACTATTACCCTGAAATATTTTTCAATGCCTCCAAGTTAAAATAAAATATAGACAAAAATATTAAATCCTTAAACTTAAGTCATATGTGTCTGACATCTAGACTAGTAATAGACTTTTGAAATTCCCTTTCCTCTAAACCAGACTTCTAATTTTCTCGACAAGCAATAATTTCTCATTAAGTAATAATTGCTGGTATATCCAATAGTATATTATCCTGCCTGATGTTTAAATTAAACTTGCGTCCATGGTTCATACAGCGGTAAAGCCTCTCTAGCTCATATGATCACATGACATTGTAAGAACCTGACAGTACAAACCTGATTATTTCAGTTTATAAAAGTGTTCTAGGACAATCAGAGAAAGCCCTCTGGAGGACATGAATGGTTAAAGATTGCTACTTATATGCAATTGAATTTCTCCCTTATATCATCCATTATTTCTGTACCCCACCCTTCCAGTCAGCTACTTTTACCTTTTCAATCAATGTGATCAAAGACTCACGATTGTTCTCCCATTCTTGTCGAAGCTGTGAAGCAGGGGGGTACTTGCAACAAGACAGTTCTAATGTGATCTCAAAACAGTTGGCCCATACATAATTGTAATCTTGCATGCCACCTGTAACATAAAGGAAAAAAAGTAAGTTTACTCTTGGAATTTTACTCTCAGAAAGACCAAAGAAATTAAATCAGTCATCTCTGCATGTATAAATTTTCTTTTCATAAAATAGTTTGAAATTGCAGAAAGCTCTTGGATTATAGAGGAGACTAAGAAGGAAGGATAAAGGAATATACACCAAAAAGGAATATGCATACGTAAAGCAAATGTATTTGACTGGTGGGATGAACAGTTAGGAAGAGCATAAACACATGGGTTAATAACAATAGCAATAATGCTAACAGCTCTACAATTTGAGTGTTTACCACATGCCAGACCTATTCTATGAGCTCTATGAGTATTAACATTTAATCTTTACAACAAGTGTATGAAGCAGGTGTTACCATCTCACCCATTTTACAAATGTAAGAAGTAGGATACAAAGAGAGAGGTTAAGATTTTTGATAGCATGAGCATGAAAGATACACATGACCTTAAAGTTGTGAAGGATGTTCATGCCAAGCATTAAGTGCCTACTATTCTAACTATACTCCCTTTTATGAAGAAGGTGGCAAGAGAAAAAAAGAAAGGCCAAATCCAGGGTGGTGCAGTTCCACAAATCGGGGGCGTGGGGGAGCAGACACAACAAACCCTTTCAAAATGTGTTCAATGGGAGAGGGAAGTAAAAAGGGGAAGAGGCATCCATAGCCAACTACTTTCACCACTTCTACACCCATATAAGCCCACTCACTCATTCCGTAGAAAGCTTATTACCTTATCATTCCTGTCACTCAATTTTTAAAAATAGACTTTATTTTTTAGGGCAATTTTAGGTTCACAACAAAACTGAGCAGAAGGTACAGAGATCTGCCATATACCCCCTGCCCATTCACAAGAATGGAGCCTCTCCTTATCAACATCTGCACCAGAGTGGTACATTTGTTACAACCGATAAACCTACATTGTTGACACTTCCTTACCACTCAAAGTCCATAAATTACATTAGGGTTCACTCTTGGTATTGTATATTCTAAGGGTTTTGACAAATGTATAATGACATGTTTCCATCATTCCAGTATCATATAGTGTAGTTTCACTGCCCTAAAAATTCACTGTGCTCCGGGGCACCTGGGTGGCTTAGTCGGTTGAGCATCTGACTTTGGCTCAGGTCATGATCTCATGGTTCGTGAGTTTGAGCCCCATGTTGGGCTCTGTGCTGACAGCTCAGAGCCTGGAGCCTGCTTCGGATTCTGTGTCTCCCTCTCTCTCTCTCTGCCCCTTCCTCGCTCATGCTCTGTCTCTCTCTCAAAATAAACAAACATTAAAAAAAAAAATTCATTGTGCTCCATGTATTTATCCCTTCCTCTTCCTTAACCTCTGGCAACTACTAATCTTTTTACTATTTCTGTATGGTTTTGCCTGTTCCAGAATGTCATATAGTTGGAGTCATACAGTATGTAGCCTTTTCAGATTGGTTCCTTCCATTTAGCAGTAGGTATTTAAGGTCTCTTCATGTCTTTTCATGACTTGATAGTTTTCTTTTTAGTACTGAATAATATGCCATTGTATGAATGTACCACAGTTTATTTTACCTGATCACCTACTGAAGTGTGTGTTGGTCGCTTCCAACTTTTTTGGAAACTTTTTTAAATGTTTGTTTATTTTGAGAGAGGGAGATGGAGAGAGAGAGAGAGAGAGAGAGAGAGAGTAAGTGCAAGCGGAGGAGGGACAGAGAGAGAGAGAAGAAGAGAATCCCAAGCAGGTTCCATGCCCAGCATAGAGCCTGCTGCGGGCTCAACCTCACGACCATGAGATAGTGACCTGAGCCGAAATCAAGAGTTGGATGCTCAATCGACTGAGCCACCCAGCTGCCCCATTGCTTCCAAGTTCTGGCAATTATGACTAAAGCCACTGTAAACATCTGTGTGCAGACTTTTGTGTGGACATAAGTTTTCAACTCCTTTGGGTAAATACCAAGGAGCATGGTTGCTGGATCATATAGTAAGTATGTTTAGTTTTTCAGAAACAACCACACTGTCTTCCGCAGTGGTTGTACCATTTTGCATCCCCCTACCAACAATGAAAGAGAATTCCTGTTGCTCTACATCTTCGTCAGCATTAGTTGTTGTCAGTGTTCTGGATTTTGGCCATTCTGCTAGGTGCGTAGTGGTAACCTATTGCTTTCATTTGCATTTCCCTGATGACATACAATATGGAGCATCTTTGCATGTTTATTTGCCACCCGTTTAACTTCTTTGTTGAGGTATCTGTTAAGGTCTTTGGCCCATTTTTCAATCAGGTTATTTTCTTATTGTGGAGTTTTAAGATTTCTTCATATATTTTGGGTAACAGTCCTTTATCAGATGTGGTTTCTTTCTGTTTTGGGGCAGAATAATATTCCATTGTATGTGTATACCACATTTTCTGTATCCATTCAACTGTCAGTGGACATTTAGGTTGTCTCTTGGCAACTGTAAACAATGTTGCAGTGAACATGGGTGTGCAATTATCTTTTCAAGATCCTGCTTTCAATTCTTTTGTATATATACTTAGAAGTAGGATTGCTGAATCATATGGTAATTCTATTTCTAACTTTTTGAGGAAGCTCCATACCATTTCCTATAGCAGCTGCACTATTTTTATATTCCAACCATGCAGGGTTCCAATTCTCCACATACTCACCAACATTTGCTATTTTGTCTTTTTTCAATAGTGACCAACCCAAAGAAGTGTAAGGTGATAAGTCATTGTGGTTATGATTTGCTTTTCCTGATGATTAGTGATATTGAGCATCTCTTCATATACTTATTGTATATTTTCTTTGAAGAAACGTCTACTCAAATGTCTACTCCCCTTTTCACTCAGACTAAAAGCCAAAGTCTTTACAGCAGCCTAAGGCCCTACATGATGTCTTCCACCATTTCCCTTCCCCCTTTAACCTCCTTTCATACTCTCTCCATCACTCTGCATCCACAATGGCCTCTCTGCTGTTCAGTGGAATTTGGGTCTCTGCTCTAACTCTTCCCTTTGCCTGGTATGTTGTCTCCCAGATAGCCGTGCTTGACTAACGCCCTTACCTCCAGCTCTTTGCTCCAATTTCAACTTGACAGTGAGGCTCGCCCTGACTTCCCCATTTAAAGTTGCTACTTACTTTTTCCCCACCACTATCCCCAAGCCCATCCCACCAATGCTTGCAATTCCCCTCACCCTTTTGTACTTCTTTTTTTTCTACAGTACTTAACAATTTACCTATTAAGTTTATTATTTACTGCCTATTTCTCCCTGCTAGATTATAAGCAATGTAAGAGCAGAGATAGCTGCTACACTCACTGATGGACAGTCCAAATACTAGAAGAGTATCTGGCAAACAGTAGTCTTTCAGTATACATGTGTGGAAGGAATGAAACTAAGTAGCTAATTAAGATTACTGTTTTGAATGTATTAAAATTGAATGCCCATTGAATATCTATGTAGAGATATCAAACAGACTTGTCTTCCTAGAATATAGGCAAGTTCATAACCACCACAAGCCCAGTAACTTGGTCTTTACCTTTTTCTTAGAAGGCAACGTATCCATCTTTTGGCTTCTGCTTATTGTCCAGCATCTTGGTACTCACTTTGGGTCTGGCATCTATGATTATCTTTGGTTAACTCTCATTTGTATGTACACATGTGGACATACACATACCATTCATCATACATAATATTTATTAATCTTTTCCAATTCTTAAAAAAAATTTTTTTAAATGTTTATTTATTTTTGAGAGAGAGGGAGAGAGACAGAACACGAGTGGGGGAGGGGCAGAGAGAGAGAGAGGGAGACACAGAATTCGAAGCAGGCTCCAGGCTCTGAGCTGTCAGCATGGAACCCCATGCAGGGCTCAAACCCATGAACCACGAGATCATGACCTGACCTGAAGTTGGATGCTTAACCGACTGAGCCACCCAGGGGCCCAAATCTTTTCCAATTCTTACTACCATATTGGTCATAGTACAATGGTCATTGTGTGTAAGACATTATACTAAGATTATATGGATTTATAAATAAGAGACATACTTTTTTTCTTAATGTTTATTATTTATTTTTTTATGATTTTTAATGTTTGTTTTTGAGAGAGAGAGAGTATGAGTGGGGGAAGTCCAGAGAGAAGGGGGCACAGAGGATCCAAAGCAGGATCTGTGCTGACATCAGCGAGCCCAATTTGGGGCTGGAATTCACAAACCGAACTCATACACCGTGAGATCATGATCCCATGCGAAGTCTGATGCTCAACCAACTAAGCAACCCAGGCATCCTAAGAGACATACCTTCATTCAGAGTTTAAAGTCTTGGTGAGGAAGCAGAACACAGAACACATAAAAGTAACAATTTCAGAAGAATGCAAGTGCGACTAATACAATTTTTTTGCATATGTAACACTTACTGGCTGTGTTAAATTGCAAACATGGACAACTCACACTTGAATTATGCCAGAAGGCAGTGAAGTAGACTGCTTACAACACTATAATCACCAGGCTTGAGTTCTGGCATTCTTTTGTCTGTCCCTTAATTGTCTTACTTCAGTAGCAATTTAAGAAATACTAGCTAAGAGCAACAACAAGACCATGTTTACAGTAATATTTTGGAGTATTATCTAATCAGCTTTTTACACTTAACTTTAATAGTACTGTAATTAGCCAGTGCCAATAAATGACACATATAAATATATTCCTGGAGTCGGGGGTGGAGGGTGAGGACAGAAGTCTTTAAGAAATAAGACTTCGGAGCACCTGAGTGGCTCAGTCGTTGAGTGTCCAACATTGGCTCAGGTCATGATCTCGTGGCTCATGAGTTTAAGCTCCACATTGGGCTTGCTGCTATCAGCAGAGAGTCAGCTTCACATCCCCTGTCCCCCTCTCTCTCTGCCCCTCCCCTGCTTACGTACATGCGTGCGCTTTCTCTCTCTAATGTTTAATAAACATTTAAAAAGTTTATTTTTTATTTTTATTTTTTAAATTTTTTTTAATGTTTATTTATTTTTGAAAAAGAGACAGAGTGAGAGGCGGAGGGGCAGAGAGAGAAGGAGTCACAGAATCCGAAGCAGGCTCCAGGCTCCGAGCTGTCAGCACAGAGCCCGACGCAGGGCTTGAACTCACGGAGTGTAAGATCATGACCTGAGCTAAAGTCAGACGCCCAACCGACTGAGCCACCCAGGCGCTCCAAAAAAGTTTATGTTTTGAGACAGAGAGAGACAGAGCATGAGCAGAGGAGGGGCAGAGAAAGAGAGGGAGACATAGAATCTGAAGCAGGCTCCATGCTTTGAGCTGTCAGCACAGAGCCCAATGCAGGGCTTGAACCCACGTACCATGAGATCATGACCTGAGCTGAAGTTGGATGCTTAACCGACTGAGCCACCCAGGTGCCCCCCAAAATAAAATTTTTTAAAAAGTAAATAAAAATTAAAATAAGACTTCAAGAAAAGAAACTATATCCAGCAGCGTCCAATCCCACAAAGCACACACTATAGCCATTTTTAAAAACCATATAACACTAAAAACAATCCAAAACTAAAGGTCAGATTCACGGAGACAAAATTCTTTTTGTAGGTCCCATAGATTTGAGAAAATATTACAGTGAATGTACCTAACTGTAACACATCTTTGTCAAGTTAATGTTAGCTTCACAGCATAGAATCTAGTGGAAACACAAAATATGAATTAAATCTTGGCATACATTCCCCAAATGTTCCTTTGATAAGACACTAACAGAAAGCCATGTAAAATAGTATTGGAAATAAAAGGATGACTATACTACATTAAAAAAATTCAAAAATCAATTCCTTTCCCATATTTTAGCAATAATCAGAAAATATAATGGAAAAAAAAGATTTCAGCAACAAAACCCATAATACATATAGGATTAAATGTAATAAAATACATAATCAATAAGTTAATGTAAAATTTTACTGAGGGATGTAGATTTCACACTTCTAGATAGGAGGCTTATACAGATATCAATTTCCCTGAAATTAATTTACAAATATTACTCAGAAAAATAGATTCTTATTGGGACTGAACAAAATGATTTAGAATCTGAAAAAATAAATGGATGACAACATCCAAAAACCTTAAAAAATAAGAATGATAATAGGGACTTGTATTGCCACATATTAAGATATCATAAAACTATACTTACTAAAGCAGTGCATTAAGATCAAAATAAATGGACCAATGGAACAAATTAGAAAGCCCAGTAACAGAAACAAAAGAATTTGCAACGTGATTAAAGACACATTTAAAACCAGTGGGGAATGAATTAGTTGGCAACTGTTACATGAACAACTGATCAACTATGTGACAAAAAATATAGGTGAGTTTAGCTCATATCATACCAAATAAATGCTTAAACTCATATGGAATTTGATGTAAAAGTGAAACCACAGACAAAACTAGAAGTTAACATAAATATTTTTATACTTTCAGGATGAGGAAAGTCTTTCTAAGTATGACAGCAAAGTAGTAGGAAAGCATAAAAGGAAAAAAATGATAGATTTAACTAGCTAACAATTGTAAAATATTTGTTGATTCAAAAACTACCCTACCTTTACAACCATTTAAAAAAGAAACTAAGAAAAAAAATCCATAAAAATAAAGGGAGTATAGAACATTCCTGGGTAACAAATGAACAATTATGTGTATAGAATCTTCAAAAAAGGCACAACCTTAACACAGAAATGTCTTTTCCAGGAATTTATTCCAAGATAATTGCTATGGGGAATGAGGACTGTAGTGTTTAAACTGAAGGAGAGGGGCATCCGGGTGGCTCCGTCAGTTAAGCATCCAACTCTTGATTTTGGCTCAGGTCACAATCTCACACTTTGTGAGTTCAAGCCCTGTGTTGGGCTCTGTGCTGACAGAGCAGAGCTTGCTTGAGATTCTCTCTCTCTGCCCCTCCCCTGCTTATGCTCTATCTCTCTGTCTCAAAACAAATAAACTGAAAAAAAAAAAAATAAAATAAAAATAAACAAATTGAAGGAGAATAACACTGGAAACAACGTGAATACTCAAAAGTGGTGGATCAGTTTATAAATTATCATATAAAATGGGCTACTATGCTACTAGTTAAGGTGTGGCAGACACACATTTATGGGAATGATATTTACCATGTAATAACAAAAAAAAAAGGCTATAAAACAGCATATGGAGACAAATCTTTTTGCATGATACTTTAAATTCTACTCTTTGAAACATACAGAGTTTCTCAGTTCCTCTATACTCAAGTACAAGTTAACTGATTCAAAACAATTTTGACAATCTCTCTAATCAACAAGCTCCTTTACAGTTTTTTTTTTTTAAGTTAGGTTTATTGAGGTATGGTTTATATACTGGAAAATTCATCCCTTTTAAGTATACAGTTACATGAATGTGTACATTCATTAAGCATATGAATGTACACATTCATGTAACTGTATACTCCACCACAATTAAGATACAGAACATTTGTATCATCCCAGAAAGTTCCCTTCTCTCAGCACCAATCTAATTTCTTTGCCTATATTTTTGTCTTCTCCAGAATGTCATATAAATGAAATCATATAATGTAAAGCCTTTTGTATCAGACTTCTTTCACTCAGCACAATGCCTTTGAGAATCATTTATATTGTTGCATATGTAAATTCTCCTTTTTATTATACTATGTATTCCACTGCAAGGATGTAGTACAATTTGTTTATCCATTCACATGATGGGTATTTGAGTTGTTTTCAGTTTTTGCTTATTATGAAGAGTTGTGTATAGACCTTACTGTGGGCATATAATTGCATGTTTTTTGGATAAATATCTAGGAGTGGCATCGCTGAATCATACAGCAAATATAAGTTTAACTTTATGAGAAACTATCAAACTGTTTTCCAGAGTGGCTGACCATTTCACATTCCTACCAGCCATGCATGAATGTTCCAGTTGTTCTTCATTCTCACCTAACAAACTGCTCAAGCAACTGGTCAGACTTTTTCGCTTTAAGTATTCTAGTAGGTGGGCTGTGGGATCTCATTGTGGTTTTAATTTGTAATTTCCCTGACAATGAATGATACTGCATATCCTTTCATGTCTTTATTTATCATCTATACTGGGAGACCTTAGAAACTAGGGGCTGTTGGTAGTACTGTATAGAGGAGGGACCTTAAGAAAGGGATCCCATAAAGTTGTCTATGAATCCCTGGGCTCAATCCTGAACAGCACATGAGTGGGCATGCCCCTAAAAAGCATACCAAAGGCACTGAGAACTGAATTACAAAACAGACCACTTCCCTGGTCCATGGGAGGTAAGTACACAGAATAGATCTGAACAGAACCACAAAGGCTTTGAAAATTGACATTCAATCACAGCCCACAGGAGGCAAGTCAAAACGTACAACTGAATGCAACTGGGTCACTCACTGCTAAAACAAACAAAGAAATCATCATTTTTTAAAATAAAATTTAAACAAGGTTCAGATTTCATAATGTAAGATCCAAAACGTCGAGCCTATACCCCAACATTATTTGACATTCAGAGAACCAGGAAAATGCATGGGGGCCTGGGTGGTTCAGTCGGTTAAGCCTCCGACCTTGGCTCAGGTCATGATCTCACAGTTTGTGACTTCAAGCCGGGCATCGGGTTCTGTGCCAACAGCTCAGAGCCTGGAGCCTGCTTCGGATTCTGTGTCTCCCTCTCTCTCTGCCCCTCCCTGTTCACACTCTGTATCTTTCTCTCTCTCTCTCTCAAAAATAAATAAGCATTTAAATAAAAGAAAAAAGAAAAAAAGAAACGTTAAAGGAAGTTCTTCAGGCTAAAAAGAAATGATACCAGAGAGAAACTTGGGATTTCCAGGATGAAAGAACAACACAAATGGTAAATATCTGGGTAAATAAAATAAACTATTTTTTTCTCTTAAGTTCTTTATGTACAACAGTTGAAAGAAAAAAATCATAACATTGTCTGGTGGCGTTTTCAATGTATATACACATAATACATATGACAACTACAATATAAAGTGGGGGAGGGTAAAGATGCGGTGGTAAGATGTATGCATTCCTCCTGACGTGGCAAAATACCAATCCTAGGTAGAACTGTGAAAAGTTAAGCTGTAAATTGTAATCCTAGAGCAACTACCAAAACAAACAATACAAAGGAGCTATAGTAAAAAAACAAAACAAAAACCACACAATAGATAAAATACTAAACACTCAAAGAATCCCACAGAAGGCAGGAAAGAGGAAGCAGAATTAAAAAATAAAAAAGGGATAAACAGAAAAATAATTTTAAAACTAGGCTTAAATCCAAACATATCAACAATTATATCCAATGTAAATGGTATAAACACACTAGCTAAAAGGCAAATTGTCAAATGATTAAACAAGAGCCAATTAACATGCTGTCCATAAGAAACTCACTTTAAATATAATGGTATAAGCAAGTTAAAAGTAAAAGAATGGAAAAAGATATGCTATGCAAACACAAATCAGATGGGAAAATGGAAGGGCTTTATTAATATCAGATAAACTAGACTTTAGAACAAGAAAAAGTGCCAGGGATAAAGAGGGATATCACATAATGATAAAAGGGTCACTTGACCAAGACAACATTACAATTCAACTCCATCACCAACAAAATCTAAATGATATTTATAGCATATCCCACCCAACAACAGCAGCATAAACACTCTTTTCAAGTAGAAATGGAACATTCATCAAGACAGACAATATCCTGGGTTGTAAAACAAACTTAACAAATGTAAAAGAACTGAAATCATACCAGGTGTATTCTTTGACATGATGGAATTACATAGAAATCAGTAATAGAAAGCTATATACAGAATATCCTTTTCTTGACGAAATCTTACAAAAGCACATTTTCTTTGAGTCTATAATAAACTATTCTCAGAAAACAACTTATGAGTTGTGATATCTACTGAATCTACCTATTTCTAAACTCATAGGAGCCCTCCAATGTGAATAGTAGCAAAGTAACTTTTACTTGCAAGACAAAAAAAACCCAGATAAATCTCTCCCATCTTTAGAATATCAGAAAGTTTTTATTCACCAATTTCAAATTTCAGTTTAGAAATTATTTCTTTAAGGGTGACCGGGTGGCTCAGTCGACTAAGTGTCCAACTTTGGCTCAGGGCATGATCTCACGGCTAGTGAGTTTCAGCCCCATGTTGGGCTCTGTGCTGACAGCTCAGAACCTGGAGCCTGCATCAGATTCTGTCTCTGGCTCTCTCTGCTCCTCCCCCACTTGCGCTCACATTCTCTCTCTCTCTCTCAAATATAAATAAACATTAAAAAAATTTTTTTAATCATCAAAAAACTGGAAGCAAATTAAGATATCAACTGAATTATGAATAACTTAAGAATTTTTTTGCAAGATGCCACAAATAAGCATTATTTGTTATCTGTGTTAAACTTAACATTTATTTTTCCAACACTAAATGTCAAAGACTCTATATAATGAGTAATCTTTACTGAGTAGCTGGTTCAGATCCTGTCATCTTGATCTTTTCCTCAACAAAAACCTACCTATACAAAGCTAGAGTTCCCTGTAATAGAGAACAGCCATTCATCTGGAGATAAGCCTGATGTTACTGACAGCTGCAGCTACTTCCAGATTCAGTAATACATGTGCTTTTTTTTTTTTTAAGTGGATGTCATGTGGCTCAACATAGACTAAAGGATTAAATATCAGACTTCAGAACAATATCTTTATCCAGTCAAAACAAATTTTAATTTGGGGAGTAGAGTAGAACATTCATTATTGGCATGCCTCAAAGCAATAAAGCACCATACTAATAATATAAAGGATCTGTTTTTTGTCCAACTTATTAACAATCATAAATAAGCAAGCCTCTATTATCCATTCGTCTCTCAGGGGGCTATCTAAACCCTTCAAACTTGTTTACTCAAAACAAAATAATTTGGAAAAATCATACAACACTTCACATATTTTTAAAACATTTTTTAAAGTTTAATTTCGAGAGAGAGAGAAAGCGCAAGTGGGGAGAGGGCACAGAGAGGACACTGTCAGCGCAGAGCCTGATGCAGGGCTTGAACCCATGAACCATGAGATCATGACCTGTGCCAAAGTCAGCTGTTCAACCATTTGAGTCACCCAGGTACCCCACACTTCACATATTTTTAAGTTGATATCTAAAAGTTTTCATCTTGGGGCGCACTGGGTGGCTCAGTTGGTTAAGCATCCAACTTCAGTTCAGGTCATGATCTCACAGTTCATGAGTTCCAGCTCTGCATGGGGCTCTGTGCTGACAGCTCAGAGCCTGGAGCCTACTTCGGATTCTGTGTCTCCCTCTCTCTGCCCCTCCTCCACCTCTTAAAAATAAACATTTAAAAAAATTAAAAAAAAAATAAAAGTTTTCATCGTAAGTTCAAATAGTTGCAAACAATGTAATTTCCTGGATAGCATATATTTTTATATTTTTTAAAGTATTTTTTTAATGCTTATTTATTTTTGAGAGATAGAGAGAGAGAGAGAGAGAGAGACAGAGAGAGAGAGAGACAGTATGAGCACGGGAGGGGCAGACAGAGAGGGAGACACAGAATCCAAAGCAGGCTCCAGGCTCTGTGCTGACAGCACAGAGCCCGATGTGGGGCTCAAACTCACAAACTGCGAGATCGTGACCTGAGCTGAAGTCAGATACTTAATCGACTGAGCTACCCAGGTGCCCCTAAATTTTTATATTTTTAAATAAAACTTTTACACTGTATCCAAATAAATAAAACTATAGATTTAATTCCTGGAATCCCTTTTAAAAAATTGTGTGAACATTTCTTTAACATTGGGAATTTTACATCTTCCCTTTTTCTATTTGAGCTTTTATTTCCATTCCACTTCATCCATAGATTATTTGAGCATGATATACTTGCATGGTTCAAAGTCTTTCACTGATCATCCTATAACACTTCAGTCTATAAATATGTATGTATGTGTATTTAAATTTTCCTTAAAATTTTTTTTTAATGTTTGTTTATTTTTGAGAGAGAGACAGACAGAGCTTGAGCAGGTTAGGGGCAGAGAGAGAGGAAGACACAGAATCTGAAGCAGGCTCCAGGCATGAGCTGTCAGCACAGAGCCCGACGCGGGGCTCGAACTCAACGGACGGTGAGATCATGACCTGAGCCGAAGCTGGATGCTCAACCAACTGAACCACCCAGGCGCCCCTCCTTAATTTTCAATGACTTAAATGTACTAAGTATTAATTTTTGTCTTCTAGATTCAATTATTACAATAACTACTGGCATAACACTCATCAGAAAGGCAAAATTATAAATTTTGATAAACAATAAATGGAACAGGTAATAATTACTAAAAATATCTTTCAAAAATTTCTTATTAAAAATAAGATTTTTTAATGTTTAATTATTTTTGAGAGAGAGAGAAATAGAGTGTGAGCAGGTGTGGGTCAGAGAGAGAGGGAGACAGAATCTGAAGCAGGCTCCAGGCTCTGAACTGTCAGCACAGAACTGGATGCAGGGCTCAGACTCACAAACCGTGAGATCATGACTTGAGCAGAAGTCAGACACTTAACTGACTAAGCCACCCAGGTGCCCCTTAAAATATCTTTTAATAAGAAGTTTGGAGTGATGCTTTATGTATGTATGTATGTATGTATGTATGTATGTATGTATGTATATATGTACGTATGTATGTATGTTTATTTTTGAGAGAAAGAGAGAGACAGCGCGTGAGCAGGGGTGGGGGAGAGAGACAGGGAGACACAGAACCCAAAGCAGGCTCCAGACTCCAAGTTGTTAGCACAGAGCCCCACAGGGGCTCAAACCACGAGCAGCATGATCATGACCTGAGCTGAAGTTGGACGCTCAACCGATTGAGCCACCCAGGCATCCCTGGATTGATGCTTTTATAATACCATTAAAGTAATAACCAAAAGTCACTTTTGTTTTGGTGCCCTAGAAGTTTGTAAAACTGAGTCAACATACCGTAGTGTGGGGTGCCTGGGTGGTTCAGTTGGTGGAGTGACAGACTTCGGCTCAGGTCGTGATCTCACAGCTAATGAGTTTGAGCCCTGCCTTAGGCTCTGTGCTGACAGCTCAGAGCCTGGAACCTGCTTTGGATTCTGTCTCTGTCTCTCTTTGCCCCATCCCAGCTCAGGCACTGTCTCTTTCTCAGGTATAGATAAACATTAAAAAACAAAACAAAACAAAACCCAAAACATACCACAGTGTGCTTCACATGGGTAGAAAAGTATGCCTATGTTCAATCAAGAGGGAGAAGAGGATATGTGATTGAACCCCCACAGCAAGCATCTCTTTCAATTTTTCTAGTAAAGAGTAGGTATGGAAGGCCTGGAAAATTTATTTCCTTTAAAGTTATCAAAACAAACAGGTCTCTTCCTTCTCCCCACACATACCTCAGTTTGAAAACCACTGATTTAGATTACTTCCTCTACTCATAAGGAGAAATGGCAAAGAAAGAAAAATGGTATAAAGTTTGCTTTTAAACCTACCTACCCAGGCATCTGGCTGGCTTAGTCAGAAGATTGTGTACCTCTTGATCTTGGAGTCATGAGTTCAAGACCAGTGTTGGGTACAGAGATTAAATAAAGTTTTGAAAACTTAAAAAAAAAAAAAATCCTTACTTACTAATCCAGAGCTTTCTATGCTCAGAAAAAACTGAATGCAATGAACCATAAACCCTATAATGCTCTCATTCCTTTACTTGTATCAAAAAACAAGCCTAAAAGTGTAACCATTAGGAATATGTCCAGTAATACAAATTGTGATCACTACTTATTGTTAACAGGTAGCTAAGTGTTCTGATAGAACGATCAACTCATACCCATTAACCTCCTTCATTTGTCTAACAACAAACTTTCATATGCTTTAAGACACTCAATTCATTGGGGCGCCTGGGTGGCGCAGTCGGTTAAGCGTCCGACTTCAGCCAGGTCACGATCTCGCGGTCCGTGAGTTCGAGCCCCGCGTCAGGCTCTGGGCTGATGGCTCGGAGCCTGGAGCCTGTTTCCGATTCTGTGTCTCCCTCTCTCTCTGCCCCTCTCCCGTTCATGCTCTGTCTCTCTCTGTCCCAAAAATAAAAATAAACGTTGAAAAAAAAATATTTTAAAAAAAAGACACTCAATTCATCTTTACCAAGGAACCAGTCCCTATTACTGTTCTCACTACAGAGAGATCTAGTTCTGTTGGGGGAGGAGAGGTACTTAAAGACATTCAACTGTTCATTCAAAAACGGGACACTCATGAATGACTCACTCTTACCTCATAAGCAGAAAGTCAATAGAAAAAATACAATCAATGCTTCAGTGTTAAGACTTAAACATACCAAGATTTTTTTTTTTTAACTTGCCTTAGTAGGCCAAACTACAAACTATCAAACTGTATCATAGAAGAACCCTATAAATCATTCACAGAAAACAACTTCAATGTATTTTTTTATTAGGACGAGCATTTTAGAGTGTAGGAACAGAGATAGGCAATTTCTACTCTATTTTTAAATTTGGCGCTATTATTTCTTTAATAAAACTACTTCAAAGGATAGTGAGAAGTTCTCACAACTTTGACATCCGTGAATAATTTCTTTATAGATAGTGACTTATTAAGTGATAATCTTGCACTCCCTGAGATATTTTTAAAAACTAATGAGCACAGGGCTCCTAAAAAATTTTAAGTGGAACATCTGAGTCAAATGAGTGGAAAAAACAGAGGTTGCTCTTGAAAACAATTTCCCTCACTTTGACCAAATTGTAACTGAACTTAGTCTTTGTATTCTCAGCAACTTTATCTTATGAAAATCTATTTCCTTCACCACTCCCACTGAATATATATTTGCTAATGATATGGTTCTACAAAGTTAAACTAAATTACACAGTCCTGCATCTGTTTTCAGTTTTGTTTCAGTTGGTCAACAGGATCTCCCACACAACTTTTGAACTGCATTTTCCTTCTTTTTTTAAGGTATTTTCCCATCCTCTACTGCCTGATTTAATTAGAAAAAAGAAGAAAAAGCACATCTAATTTCTAAACATCAGACCTGAAGATTTAGGGACCAAATCCTGAAGTAGTGATTAATGTTTGATTCTCAACCTTCACGTAAGTCTATTGCCACATTACAAAATACACAACTGCACCGCTCCTAAAGGTCAGATTTTATATCAGGCTATATTTCAATTTACTAAAGCAAACCCCTGACTCAGGTAGAAGCAAATATTCTGTTTGAGAACAGTTTTACCTTTTTGCTTTCCTTTTAAATCAGGCAGCACTCAGATTAAAAGAGAATGAGAAAAAAAGGAAGAGGTCCAATCAACTCCTTAGTGTACAAGATCAGGTAAGACCAAAAGCACATTTATTAATGCACATTTGACAATCAATAGTATTCTTAAAGCATGAACGATGGACTGAGAATTAATATCTGAACTTCCAGCATTACTTAAAGAAAACATCTCAGTGCAAAACCAGAAGTACATTCACTTTGGAGGTAAAAACAAAAACAAAACAAAACAAAAAAACAAAAACCCACCCATCTGCTCATTTATATATGCATTCTGTTATATATATATATATATATATATATATATATATATATATATATTTTCTAGTTGAATTTCTGGCTCTAGCTCTAAGCAATTAAATTATGCCAGGAAACAATATCAATTCAATTTTCAAAAATCATATATACCGCATATGCTTTCAACATCTCAAAGGTCCTAAATCTCTTTATCATCTTGATTTCTCTCCCAAGCTCCAGAGCCTATTTCCCAACTGCCCATTGGGTACTTGTAACATCAAGTACCATCCCCAATCTACACTCCTCTCCCTACCTAGAGAGAACACACACACACACACACACACACACACACTCCACTCCTCCAATTAGTTTTCCCATTTTCATTATCATTCTTATTTTTCCAGGCTCAAAACCTCCAAGTTATATCTTTGAGTCCTTCTTCTGGACACTCTGTTCTACCGTCTAACTGATGGTCAATCCTGTAATTTTTTTTGTAGTTTCTTATATTCATCCTCCCTTTTCACTCCCACAGAATCCCTCTAGCTAGAGCCCTTATCTCCCAGAAAGACCTTGCTCCAAATAACTGTAAAAATCTCCCTAGTCTCTCTTCCTCTAGCACTCTTTCTGTGACAATACATTTTGTATAAAGATAACTCCAAATAAATGGTACCACACTGTCCTTATTATCAAATAATTCACACTCTAGCAGAAGACACAAAAACCTATTAACAACATAAATGGATAAACATTATATTGATGGTATTAACAAAAAAAACCCTGGGAAGGCAAGAGTGACGGTTACTATACTGGAGGTTTCAGGGAACTTACAGGGGAACTGGAGAAAAACAATCCAGAAAATAGCCAAAAGTTCATATTTTAGGGAAAGGACAAGGAGTACAGGTGTGAAGTAGGAGAGAAGACCAGAAATGTAGGCTTGGGTCAGACTCTGGGACTTGTAGTGTCATAACAATAAGTTTAGACTTGATATTAAAATGTGAAATAAGCAAAGGTGTAAGAACGCTTTAGGTTTTTGTAGGTTTGCTACTTTGCTTGTAATACATAATTTTAAAAACAAAGTAATACGAGCGCTAATAGAACCAGACACATCTTCCATAAGTGTAACTCGTGGTAAATTACCTATCCTCTACACTTCAGATTAGTAAAGACTCTGCATGAAAATTAGATGTGAGGACAGTATTCTATACATGTTCATTAGGTCAGGTTGATTTATTTATGTTATTTAAATCCACTGTGTCCTTACTGATATTTTTGTCTTTGTGACCCAACAAATACGGAGAGAAACATGTTTAAAATCTACTATATTTATGAATTTGTCTATTCTTAATATCAGGTATTGCATTTTTTTCAGTTTTACACTGTCTATTTGATTCTTTTTTTGTTTCAAACAGATTCTGATTTTCTGGTGTCATATGATTAACCCATAATGCCCTGGGTTTTCATTTTTGTTTTGCTTTTTGTGTATTTATTTGAGTATAGTTGACACAAAATGTTACATTAGTTTCAGGTGTACAACACAGTGATTTGGCAAGTTTATACATTATGCTGTGCTCACCACAAGTGCAGCTACCATCTATCCCGATACATCTCCATTATGACATCATTGACTGTATTCCTTATGCTGTGCGTTTTATTCCTATGACTTTTTCATTCTATAACTGGAAGCCTGTATGGCCATTCATGTCACCCACTTTGTTCAAGTCTCACCCTCCTCCCCTCTGATAACCATCAGTTTGTTCTCTGTATTTATAGATTTGATTCAGCTATTTGTTTAGTTATTCATTCGTTTGTTTAGATTCTACTTATGGTATTTGTCTTTCTCAGTCTGCCTTATTTCCCTGAGCGTAATACCCTCTAGGTCCACCCATGTTGTCTCAAATGGCACAAATGCATCCTTTTCTAATGGCTGTGTAATATTCCATTGTGTATATACATACACATACATATATGTATACACACACACACACACACACACATCTTTCTTATCCATTTGTCTATTGATGGACACTTAGGTTGCTTCCATCTCTTGGCTATTGTAAATACCACTGCAATAAACATAGGGATGTGTGTATCTTTCCAAATTAGTGTTTTTATTTTCTTTGGGTAAATACCCAATAATGGAATTATCGGATTATATGGTATTTCTATTTTTAACTTTTTGAAGAACCTCCATACTGTTTTCTACAGTGGCTGTACCAATTTACATTCCCACCAACAGTGCACCAGGGTTCCCTTCTCTCCACATTTTTACCATAATGCCCTGTTTAATGACACAGAAAATGCTCCTCAAGAATAAGCTTTTCAGTTCATTTTTGGAGCAAATATAACTTTCATGCTGTTCAAAACAATTTGGTAATTGTTTTTCCCACGTTTTTCCCTTTCCACCAGCAATCTACTTCAAGCCAAATGTACCTCAATATTTAGAGTACATCAGTGCTGCTCAGTCTGACCTCCCCTTTATGCAAAGAATACTTGTCCACATGATCAAAGATGTTTATACTCATAAAAAAACTGAATTTCTTACGTTATATGCTATCTGGTCACATTTCATAACTCTCTGCCCATAAAAGGAGAAGGGGAAAAAAGTCTGAAATAAAGTATAAAAGGAGAAAGAAAAAAGTTTGATAAATCCACACAACATTTTCTTCTTCCAGAGGAGAAAAAAATTCATGATTACCAGTTTGAAAAGACTCAGTCCCAAGTTAATAGTGGTTCAAAAAGACGTAAGTATAAAGCCTCTGGCAGCTGGCTTAATTAATCATAGAATGCATAGACTCACATGAACACACACAGGCCTGACAATATTTCTGACCAATTTCCTATCTCAGCACTCATCCAAATAACACAGAAAACAATCTAAAAGTAAGTCATTTCAGAGAAACATGTATGGCTTAGTCCTCACTGGAAATGGCTGACATATAAATAAGACAGGGCAAAATAAAAAGCCTAAATAGTAAGTTACCTCATGCAATTTATAAGGTGTTTTGTTCCTACTTAGAATTTGCAAATAAATCAACTTTACCATAGAGTGACCAAAAACAATGCATTTTTAAACTATAGGCCATGACCCATTTGTGGATTGTGAAATATAGAAGTAGGTTCAGATAAGCATTTTTTGTTTAATGAGCTGGTAGAGACTGGAAAACAACAATACCAGAATATGCCACAAAGTTAACTATTGTTTCATGAAATGTTTCAATTTTATACATATATGGAATGTATTTAAATGACTGAAAGGTATTTTACATTGTAGGTCACAATAAAAAAAAAAAAAAAAGTCTGAAAAATACAGATCTCAGATCTACCAGTAAGACAAGCTTATTTTCTCAGAGTGGGAATGAAACTAGGAGGAACAGTTTTATAAATTTTTGTAAGATTATCTCATCTAAAGATCATCTAAGATTTTAAATAACTGTGTACTCATTTTTCAGGTGCTGAGAATTCACTTATTCAAAATTCAAAAAAGGCTTATTTTTTCCCTTCTATAGACCAGGCATAGTTCTATGAGCTAGAAATAGAAAACTGAAAAAATCAAGTCCTGCCCTCATGAAGTTTAAATTCTACCAGAGAGAAGTTAGCCATTGTGCCAGCTGCTAGGCTCAGTGCTTTACATACATTCTCACTTGGGCCTCATAATACTATGAGGTAGATAGTATTTATCCTCATTTTATATATGCGGGAAATGAGGCTTAGAGAAATTACTTAACTTGTCCAAGATCTCTCTTCTTCTCTGTCTCTCTCTCTCTCTCTCTCTCTCACACACACACACACACACACACACACACACACACACACACTCTCGTATGTGGCTAGTCAATAGTAGAGCTGGAATTCAAACTCAAGGCACCAGGATTCCAAAGCTCTACCCTTAGCCACTATACTACTCTGCCTTCTAGAGTTCTTCTATCGGCAAGAAAATGAAATGTAACAGCATTCTGCCCAAGTAAATTTCTAAAAGCTACATCAAAGGGTGGCTTTTGATCATATAATTTCAATTATAGGTGGTCTGGGGTTACATGCCCTCTTAAAAATTTTATAAGTTGAAAGAAGTCAAGTCTTAGAAGTTGACCTAGAACTACAATTCAGTTTCATCAGTTTGCTTTGGAATAAACATATTAAACCATCAGATGATTTGTATGTCTTCTTAACTGTTTAGAAAGAAAATAAGAATGGTAGACAAATGGCATACAAATCAGCACACTGTGGTTAAAAAAAAAAAAAAAAAGTAAGCCTGTTCCATGAATAAGTTCAGTTTAGGCTCTCACAATAACAAGGCTTTAGCAGCAGAGCATGACTATTCATTCAGAGGCCTTATTAGGATAGTCATTCCCTAGAGGGATCCTGCAGGTTTAAAAGACATGTTGAGAGAAGCAAGGCCCACCCCCTTAGTCAGCTAGACCTGCTGAGTCAAGCCCCGCAACCAAGGTGAAGGTGGTGGGGCCAGATGACCCCATACCTCATACTTCTAATACACTGCCTGATCTTGAGAGCAGAAATTGTTCCTGTTTTGCTCCCATCACCTAATACAGTATATGGGATGTGGCAGAGACTCAGTAAATATTTGCTAAAAGAATAAATGATATTGTACAAGTTATTTCCTCTCTGGGGTCTTGATTTCCTATAAAGCAAAAGGATTGGAATAGATCAATATATTCACTTTTAGCCGTAAAAGCGTATACCTCCTTGGGCTAGAATTTCTAAACACATCATAAGGCATCGGTAAAGTTACTCCAGGACATCCGGGTCTGAATATATGCCTAGTCACAAGGTTTCACAACATCTTACTCACTGCAGTCCTGTGGAAGATAAACAAAATTAATCTGCCCTGTTGAAACTCCCAAAACTGCTCAGTATTACTGGAGTAGGAAGAAAGATATGCTAGTTGTTGTAGAAATAATAGAAAATATGTCTGACCATCCAGCTAGAGAAGGAGGAAAGTTGAAATTCATAAAAACAATAATAATGGCAGCAGCAAAGTTTAGCTTCTTCAGATGTTTGAAGAATCAGGAAAATCTCATATCTGGTTTCTCCAAACAATCTTACTTACTGTGAAGGCAGCACCCTTGTTTTTTTAATAGTATAACACAGATTTACCATCCTCGATCATCAACTAGAAATTATTTTCTAATCATTTATGATTTTCTCCAAAAAAGAAAAGTAAATTATTTTTAGCACATTATTTTAAATGATATCTCAAATTAATGAAGCAACTGGACTACATCTTAATACCCCCAGTTCCTGAACAGGCTTTATTAAATATGTTTGCTGAAGATTGAAATGGGATTAAACATCAAACTATGTCCTTTATCTATAAAAAAATTTAAATGGTTTTCAAATCACCTGTAGTTGTTACGGGCAGAAATGGCTTCTAATTATTTTAAACCTCTTTATGGATGTTTGTTACACACAAGAAACATTGGTAGACACTGTAGGGGAATCAAAACACTCTAGAAAGTATCAAGTCCTCAAACTTAGGACCCAATTTGGGTAAACACTGCTTGACATAAAAAGTCAAAGAATAATACAAAGTTTTAAATAAAGGCACATTAAAAGAAATATCATAAGACACTTTATAATGTGACTAGTGGCCAATAAAAAAGTAAGGAAGAGCTAACAAGGCATTTTACCATGTGCAGATTCTAAGAGGAGAAAATGTTTTTACACATGACATTTCCATGAGTTAACTTCTTCCTTCTGTTTAGTCTTAATTAATCTAAGAGTTTATAAAAACAAAAAAGTTATTATTCAAAGGACACAAAAAGTTTAAAAAGCACAATAGCTGTTTACATAACATTTAAAAAGAAGGTAAACAAGCTTACTTTAACAACTCTTTTAAAAATAATATGCCATGGAAAATAAGAACCCTTGTATATTACTGGTGGGAATGGAAAATGGTACAGCCACTGTGGTAAACAATTTGGTGGTTCCTTAAAGCTCAACAGAAAATTACTATGTGACCCAACAATTCCATTCTTGAGTACACATCCAAAAGATTTGAAAACAAGGACTTAAACAGATACTTGTACACCAGCATCCAAAGCAGCATTATTCACAATAGCTAAAAGGTGAAAACAATCCAGTGTCCATCAATAGATGTATGGAGGGGCACCTGGGTGGCTCAGTTGGTTAGGGGTCCAACTCTTGGTTTTGGCTCAGGTCATGATCTCACTGTTCATGAGATTGAGCCCCACGTCAGGCTCCACGCTGACAGCACAAAGTCTGCTTGGGATTCTCTCTCTGCCCCTGCCCTGCTCACGCTCTCTTCCTCTCTCTCAAAATAAACAAACTTGAAAAAATAGATGAATAGATAAATGAAACGGGGTATATACATACAATGGAATATTTCTCCGTCATAAAAAAAGAATGAAGTTTTGATACATGCTACAAAATGGATGAACCTTGAAATCATCATATTAAATGAATGCCAGATGCAGGACAACATTATATGATTCCAGTTATACAAAATATCTAGAACAGGCAAATTCACAGAGATAGGAGATTAGAAGGCAATGGAGAATTATGACTTAATAGTTACCAAGTTTGTTTGGGGTGATGAAAAGGTTTTGTAAGTAGGCAGTGGGGACATGGTTGTGCAACACTGTGAATGTAATCAATGCCACTTAATTCTATATGTAAATATGGTTCAACTAACAAATTTTATGTTATATATATGTGTGTGTGTTCAACCACAATTAAAAAAACATTCTACGATTGGGGTGCCTAGGTGGCTCAGTCAGTTAGATGTCTGATTTCATCTGAGGTCACGATCTTGTGGTTTGTGACTTTGAGCCCTGCATCAGGCTCTGTGCTGACAGCTCAGAGGCTGGAGCCTGCTTCGGATTCTGTCTCTCTCTCTCTCAAAAATAAACATTAAAAAATTTTTTTGTAAAAAGTCCACGGTCACCTCACAGATTAAAATATAAAAGGAAAATGTGCCCTTATCTAAAAATGGAGAGAACTGGTAGTCATTCCATTAACTAAGATGTCCACCATGGCCACATGGCACACACACACTTTATGTGCATCCTGATGTGATGTGATCTATATAATAGTCTTGCTGGAAAATTTCACCAGATCTACAATATGGGATGTTCTATAGTACAAGAACCTGAAAAGCCTGAACTCTTCAAAGGATTCACCATCATTAAGAAAAGAGAGTATTGATACAACAGTTCTAAATTGGGGAAACTATAAAAACACAAGAGCCAAATGCAATGCTTGAACCTTGACTGGATCTGATCTGATCTGGAAGCAAAGGAGCTATATAGGATACGTGGGGAATAATAAAGGAAATTTGACTTATGGACAGAATATAGGATGGTAGTACTGAATTACTGTCTTTAAAAAAAAAGTTTTTAATGTTTATTTTTGAGAGAGTATGAGTGGGGGAAGGGCAAAGAGCGAGAGAAACAGAATCTGACGCAGGCTCCAGGCTCTGAGTTGTCAGCGCAGAGCCTGATGTGGGGCTCAAACCCACAAACCATGAGATCATGACCTGAGCCGAAGTCGGACACTCAACCAACTGAGCTACCCAGGCGCCCCCTGAATTACTATTGATTTCTCAGTTACAGTAATGATAATATGGTTGTACACAATACTGTTTCTGTGCTTGGAAAATACATGCTGAGGTACTTACAGGTGAAGTATTAAGGAATCTGCCACCTATTTTTGGATGGTTTGGCAAAAGAGAATGTGTGGGAGGAAAGGACGGGAGAGGTGGAGCATTTAGGGTAAGATAACAGATGGGGAATTTAAATGAAGGATATACAGTCTTTCATTGCAGTGTTTCAATGTTACTGGGGATTAAAAATTTTAAAATAGAAAAAGGAGATTTTTAAAAATTAGAATTCTTCGAATTTTCCTCTTTTCCACTCAGAGTATACATAAGAAAGCTAAATGAGGGGTACCTGGCTGGCTCAGTTGGTACAGCATGCCACTCTTGATCTCAAGGGGTCATGAGTTCAAGCCCCATGTTGGGCATAGAGCTTACTTAATTTAAAAACAAAAGAAAAGAAAGAGGAAGGAAGAAAGCTAAATGAACAAGGGGGAAAAGATAGCAAATTCAGGCCTTTCCATACCTTCCACGTCATACCAGTGTGCGCCATTTGTGATCCCATCTTTGAAAGTTTCGTCTTCATCTCCTGGACAATGAGGTGCACCAGTTTTCATTATGGGATGGTTTGATGCGTAGGCTTTTGCCAAGTATTTAAAGACTTCATCATCTGAGGTTTTGCTATAGATTCCAGTGGCCTTATGTTCTGGAGAATCATCAAAAGGATAGCTTGCTACCACAGAGCCACCATGCAGATTTCCAGAAAGCACAAACCTTTGAAAACAACCAAATCATGTATCACCAAAAAAAAAAAAGGCACAGAAAATGCCATGTATTTAAAAATTCTACATCTTTCATAAATGAACTCAGGTATCTCTCTTAGAGACCCAGAAGACGACTCTATCAGCTATTACAAGCAGAACAACCAAAAAAGAAAATGAAAGAAAGCATCATCAATTTAACAAATTTCAGTCCAATGGTTTTTGTAATTCAACTTCACCTCAATCAACTTTAAAGAATTTTCCCACCATTAAAAAATTAGCTGAATCACAGTATAAATTAACGTTTCAGAAGACATCTTATTCAGGGAATTCAAATTTGGCGTTAGGTTGAACAATATGAACTTCCAAGTATTCAGTCACTTTTTGAGCTACAAAAGTGGCAATTTCATGTAGTTCAACCTAAGACTTGTATTTTGTAACATGTTAACATTGTAGAAAACATGGCTTGTATAAATAAATACTTGTTGAATACATGAGTTACGTTAGTAACTTTCATGATTTTTTATATTTACTATCCAAAAATGTTTCAGGTAGGAAGTCTAATTTAAAACAGGATGTGTTTTGCCTCACTCCAGTTTCACAATATACTGAATACTAAATTCACATTTTCAAAAGAGAAGCCACAGTTGAGAAGACTGGGGGTGGGGAGAACCTGATACAGCGAGCTGCTTTCAGAGAAAAACAATATAGCACATAAAAGATTAGTCCTCCATTGCGTCACCATAGAAGCAGCTCTAAGCCCAATGTTTCTGATTGGCCCACTAAAAAATAAACTGACATGCAGACAGGGCTGCTCCCATAAAAGAAACATTTTTTTTTTTTTATGTTTCTACTTCTAAGCGAACCAATTTATAATTTGGTGAAATTTATAGATACTGAAATACTGAAGAACTCCTTTTATGGTGAAAGCTAGAGGCAAAAACATGCTCAAGTCCTATTTATACATCTGTCTCTCATGTAACAGTTTAAACTATTACTGTGAGTACAGATTAAACACTCTCCTCTTGGCCCTCTAAACTGGATTTTCTTGCTTCTGCCTTTTTGTGGCTGAAATGAACTGACCTACAGAAGTTCTATATATAACATTTCATTGCTTCAAAGAAAATCAGATCTATCATATGTCTAATTTGAAAGGTTATTTTAAGTATCATCAATACCATCCCAGAGAATATCAAAAAGTGAAAATTACTGGTAACACAGAATCTGGTCATCAGAAGACAGAACTTAGCCAATGAAAACAGTGATTAAATACTAGAATAGACTATGAAAAGAGACTAGTTAAAAACTAATATAATTATTATTAGCAACCTTCCAGACACCAGAGGATGCCATTTGGAGTAGCAGCAATAGCACAAGCTCTGGAGCCAGGCAAATATGGGGGAGAACATTCAGTCTCCCAGACTTGTCACTACCCAGCAACAAAATAGGATCAGAAGTTACTGCCTCTAAACTCATTGAACCCCAGTTTCTCTCTCATCTGTAAAATGCGGATTAATGCTACCTGCTTCCCAGGATTGTTATAAGAATTAACACACATACAACACCTTCCAGCACAACAGCTTTATATCCTCTGCTCAACAAATGTTCATTCCTTTGGAGCTATCTAACATCCTAGTGACTAGGGAATCACTGCCTTCAGGCTTTCATTTTATTCCCCACTACCAATGTTAGCCCTTGGGTGACAGAATGATATAGAAACAAAACCTAAGTATATATTCTAACATTCTAATTCCATTCTACCCATCTGGCACCCACTGCTAAGGTATTATCAATTTACTTTCTGATACGTATGCCTTAAATAATTTAAGTGCTTTTCTCTCCCCCTCTGATTTTGGGAGAGTTACAAGAAGCCTAGCCTAGTTCAGGCAATCCATTTAGCAACAAATTTTAAGTGTCAACTATGTGCCAAACGTTCTAGGCCCTAGGGAATACATCAGTGAACAAACATAAAAATGCCCTCATGGCATTCATATTCTAGTAAAATAAAATGGATAACTGCATATTCGAAATAAGTGAAGCATGTTGTTTTAATTGTATGTTTTTCAATTAAAACTTTAAAATCCAAGATTCTTGGGGCACCTGGGTGGTTCAGTCAGTTGGGTGTCCAACTTCGGCTCAGGTCATGATCTCACAGTTTGTGAGTTCCAGCCCTGCGTCGGGCTCTGTACTGACAGCTCAGAGCCTGGAGCCTGCTTCAGATTCTGTGTCTCCCTCTCTCTCTGTCCCTCCCCTGCTTGTGTTCTGACTCTCTCTCTCTCTCTCTCAAAAATAAATAAACATTAAAAAAAATTTAAAGTCCAAGATTCTCTATTAAACGCAGTTTTCACTGTTTGGCATTTTTTTTGCAATGCTTTTCAGAAATATTAAAATGGCCTAACCATGGGGCGCCTGGGTGGCTCAGTCGGTTAAGCGGCCGACTTTGGCTCAGGTCATGATCTCATGGTCCGTGAGTTCAAGCCCCGCGTCGGGCTCTGTGCTGACAGCTCAGAGCCTGGAGCCTGTTTCAGATTCTGTGTCTCCCTCTCTCTCTGACCCTCCCCCATTCATGCTCTGTCTCTCTCTGTCTCAAAAATAAATAAACGTTAAAAAAAAAAAAAAGGCCTAACCAAATACTTGTAGAACAAAATGTTTGCAATCTACTTGAGTGAAAAAATTCACTTATTAGATCTTCCTTATTTTACTTACGTAGTCTTAAAAGTATGAATGCTACTCTTATAAGGATTTCAAGACAAAGTGATACCTATTACAGTAGCTAGAAATTTACCGCTTTTAGTCTTTATCAAACCAACTTTGTATGTCAATCCAATTTATTTGAAAGGTATTTTATGGCTCCATTCAAATCATTTCTTTTAAGTGTTTTTCATACTTGACTTTAGTATCATATATTATTTCTTGCATAAGATTTAAAGTAGCTGCTAAATATAAATATTATAAACGAGAATCTATAGATATTTAAAAGTTAATCTCTAAGTTAACTCTGTTATGCTTTCCGGATAACCCTATAACTTTTAAAAATTAAGAGGACTTGAGTCTGATAAACTAAATTCTCAAGATTCAGGAAACTGTACATATAATACAAGCTTCTCAAAAGTAAACTGTACCCACCCCCAGCAATAAGATAATGCTTTTCACAAACATACCAAATAATCATTTATATGTTAATCTCCTATATAAGTCTAAGCAGGTATATTTAATTAAAGAAGCCTAGTGTGCTTTCAAAAATGGGGGTGAAGAAAACTATAAAATCTTTATTTTAATAATGGGGTTAAAACCTTGTATATTTTCCTAAGTATATGTGTCAATTACCAATAATACAAAAATACCTATTGGATGAAGTATAAAGTGAAACAAAGAAAATTCACTTTCTTAAGCAGACGGAAATAAGTGTTAAATTCTTACATATCCAAAATAGCAACAAAAATCTATTCTAATATAGCTAGGTGAGTAGCATATCAAGAAGTTACTCGGGGCGCCTGTGTGGCTCAGTCAGGTGAGCATCTGACTCTTGATTTCAGCTCAGGTCATGATCGCACAGTTCCTGGGATGGAGCCCTGCATAAGGCTCTGCTCTGTGCTGACAGCACAGAACCAGCTTGGGATTCTCTTTCCCTTTCTCTCTGCCCCTCCCCCTGTGCTAGCACTCCTCTCTCTCTCTCTCTCTCTCTCTCTCTCTCAAAATAAATAAACTTTAAAAAAATTACTCAAATGATTTCAGAAAATACACTGAAAAAGGTAATTTTCCCATACAGACTAATGTGTTCAGTTCTTAATTTTCCAATTCATAAAGCTAACTCTAAGCATCATCTCAAATTGTGTGTGTGCTTGTGTTTTTCATTTTATTCACATATCTGTGTCCTTTATTATTAATTTATCATTAAAGAGTATGCATTTTGAGTTGATATTTGAAAGCTGAAGATGGATGGATGTACTTTTCATGTACACCCTATGTAGGTAGTCACCTACTTTCCCTTCTGATGAGAGTTATGTGTTTGAAACCTGGTTGGGTACGATCGGGATACTCCACAGCCACAGAACAAAATGACTTTCTGCATAATACCAACAAACACAGATGAACTCAAAATCGTCACAAGCTCCAATCATTGAACTAACCAGCCCAAACCACAACTTATAATTGTTAAATACTGTAATATGAAAAAGTTAACCAGGGAGCAAATTTTTGGCTCCACATTTTAAAGTTTAAAGCTTCTGGTATAGCCTCAAGGTGACTTGCACCAAGGCAAAGCTCATTTTCATTTCTGGTCACCCATCGCAGAACTAACACTGAAGAGAAAAATCTCATCATGGAATTCATATCATATCTGCAAGGGTCATGACGGGGCGTTTTCATTTAAGCAATGCAAACAACGCATTTGATATATCATCTCAGAAAAGCCTCAGCCACCCCTGCTTCTGACAACAAGATATATATATTAAAGTCATGTTTCTTAGGTAAATGTTCAGAGATCATGACATGGTTATCTTTAAAAGAAAAAAAAAATCTTCCCAGAATATATGTGAAGTTAAATATCTACAAGGGAGCTCAAAAGGAGGAGTAAAGTCAAAGGTGGAAGATAAAAAAAAAAAAAGTAGGATTGTCATAATGCCTATGAATTTTCTAGGTCTGCTATACGTACTGAAATCTTATAGAAGCGAGGATTCCCACAGAGAAACTTCTCTGTTCATTATTACCTTTATTGTATCTGTCACTTAGAAATCTTCAAATCAAGACGGCAAGTAACTGTTTATTCACAAGCCTTATGAAAGACACAAAAATGGGGATATGCTGGCAAAGCTGATGCTTGAAAAGGGAAGAAGTACATGCTCACTCCAGACATTATTCCATCTGGAGTAAGTTCTCTCTCCTTTTATTCCTCCCCTCCTCCTTTTTGCTGAAAATCCTACTCATCTCTCAAGACGCAGTTCAAGTTCTACCTCTTCCACAGAGGATCCTTATTATTGCAGCCCACACACATTTTGCCAGTAGGAACAATTCCTGTAAAGTTTAACTGGGTATATAAACACACCTCATATGTATTTATAATATTCTCTTGTTACACACTATTTTCTTGAGGTCCTCATGCTTTTAATTTTTTACATCCCACATAGTGCTTAATAACACTTATGGTATGTATTAAATGTGACAATTAGCCATTCAGCTCTGGCCCACTAATAGTGTGCGAAGGGCATCAAAAACCTTCCAGAGAGTCTAAAATGAAGCAGCTCACAGATGAAGATACCAGCTCTGTGCAAGTTCTCCAGCCATAGCCATATGCTCCCTAGCTGAGTCAGAGGTAAAGACTGGAAGAGGACCAGTTTCTGTCAAATAACCAAGAAGACCCAGGGAGTGTCATTTATCATTATTGGGCTACAGTCTCCCTCTATAGCTGTTAAAAGCACTGACAAAGAGTCAAAGAATCTAAGTCCCAGCTACACTTCCCACCATAGAAATTACTTAACCAATCTGACCCTCAATTTCCTCTATATGCAAAACAGGGATTTTAATGATGTCTATTGCATGAGGTTGTGGCCAACATAAAGTGAGATCATGCAGCCCAGGGAAAGAGCTTACTTAGCAGGGTGCCCACAGCAGTAACAGCAATAGCGACAGCTTATCTATAAAATGAGTGAGCTGACCTAAGTTATCCTTAAGTTCTCTTCTATTGCTCATATTCTATGGTCTTGTGACAACACGGACCAGAATGTCAGAAAGGAGTCTCTCTTCCAGCCAAAGAGCTCTTTGCGTTGAACAAATGACAGCCTCTAGACAGCGCTTCTTGGACTATTAGCGGGATAAGAGGCTAAGCGGCCTGGGCCCTGTCCAGGTTACGGCGTGTCGCTCTCCACCTTCACTACCCCGGTCCCTTAGGCCTGCAAGCACTGTTTGAGTGTCTACTGAGTGCCCGCCCCAGCCCCTGCCCGTGGAGGCCCACGTGGATGGGGGTGGGAGGAGAAGGTTCACGACACTCACTTGTTCCTGCGGATCCAGTCCATGAGGGCGCGCACCTCTGGCACTTCATCCAGGGCAGGAGGCTCGCCGGTGCTGAACTGGTCGGGAAAGCTGCGGTTGAGGTCACGACCGCGACTGTTGTCGCGACCGCTGGCCCCGGGAGGGCCACTGTCGCTGAGGCCGCAGTCGCCCTCGTGGGCGCGCTCAAAGCCGTCGGGGTTGAGGCTGGGCAGCACGTACACGTCGGTGGTGTTGAGCAGGCGGACGATGCGCGGGTCTCCGCGGCGGTAGCCAGCCGCCAGCTCGCGGGCTAGGTAGATCAGCACCTGGCGCGACACGGTCTCGTCGCCGTGCATATTGCCCACCAGCTTCACCTGCGGCCGGCCCGGCAGGAGCGGCCCCGCCGCGTCGGGCCCCGCTTCGCCGTCAGGAGGCGGCGGCCCCAGGCCGGCGGTGAGGCGCAGCACCCACAGAGGCCGGCCCTCCACCGAGTTGCCGATGCTGAAGAGGCGCGCCAGGCCCGGGGGCCCCGCGGCCGCCGCCTCCCTCAGCGCCGAGCCCAGCTCCTCTTCGTGGTAGTAGCGGTCGAACTGGCCCTCGTCCGCCTCGGCGCCCGCGCTGGTCGTCGTTGTCGTCGCCTCCGCCTTCTTGATGTGCGCTGCCCGGGCCGGGTTCCGCAGCAGCAGCAGGAGCAGGCACAGCAGAAGCGGGAGGCGCCCCGGCCGCCAGGGCGGCCGCGCGTCCCAGCCGCTCGCCATCTTCCAGCAGCGCCGCTAACCCCGGCTCCGCTCCCGCAGCTCCGGGCTCCGGGAGGCGGGGGCCCGCCGGATCCCCTCCGCGCCTAGCAACCCCCTCCCGCCCTCCGGCCGCAGCCAATCGTGGACGGGCCTTCTGTGGCGTCACGCAGCGGGCGGGGTTTTCCTTAAAGCCCCAGATCCCCCTCTGGGCGTGCCTTCCTCTCGTCCCGGACGAGTTTGGTCGCTCTCTTCCTTCACTAAGATTCCTCTCGCTCGCTTTCCCTCCTCCGCGTTTCCTCTTCTGCGTTTACTCCGCTTTTCCTCTATTCGTCCGATCTCTCCTTTATGGCTTACCCCTTAAATTCTCACCAGCTTTTCTCTGAGTACTCTTATTAGTTCCTTTCCCATCTTTGTTGCAGCTATCTCCCGCTGCGCTTTAACGCTTAGAACCGAGAATCGAAAGAATCAAAAGGTTCCAAAGAATCAAAGGACTCAAAAAAAAAAAAAAAAAAAATCAAAAGGTTCGAAAGAATCAACCTTGTAAGAGCCGAAGGACGCCTTAGCTCTTTCCACCCTGCACGCTTTCCACCGGAGCCGCCCTGCCTTGGCTTGAGCCCGGTGCTCTGTAAGCTGTTGAAGACAGTGGGACACTTGAAGCTCACCTCACAAAGCAGTCCGTTCCAGTTTTTAGTTTCTGTGTTGACAGGAGGTGTCTCCTTTATGTTTAATGGAAATCTGCTAGGTAGTAGGCTCTCTTTGTGTTAATGTGTAATAATGTATAATGTATATTTTGTCTTTTGGTGTCACTCCAGGCTATTTCGCTGCCACTAATTCTTGTGTGTGCTGGTCTCAGCCCTCTGTAGGGAGATTTCATTTCATAGTTCACTTTCTCACCTCTCACACTTATTCCTGAACAAGTTATTTGTTTAACCGTGGCCTTAGAATGACATTTTCAAAGCAGCAGGTATGACATTTCTGGAAACGCTTGGTGAGTATAATTCCTGAACTCCTTAAGGTTTTGTCAAAGCTGGCAAATAATACGGTTTTTATCGTTTAGAGAAAGGGCCTTTTAAACTGGTCTTTAAAATAAGCTTCAGGGGCGCCTGGGTGGCGCAGTCGGTTAAGCGTCCGACTTCAGCCAGGTCACGATCTCGCGGTCTGGGAGTTCGAGCCCCGCGTCGGGCTCTGGGCTGATGGCTCAGAGTCTGGAGCCTGTTTCCGATTCTGTGTCTCCCTCTCTCTCTGCCCCTCCCCCGTTCATGCTCTGTCTCTCTCCCAAAAAAAAAATAAATGTTGAAAAAAAAAAAAAAAAAAAAATAAGCTTCAGGAGCGCCTGGGTGGCTCAGTCGGTTGAGCGTCCAACTTCAGCTCAGGTCACGATCTCACGGTTCGTGAGTTCGAGCCCCACGTTGGGCTCTGGGCTGATGGCTCAGAGCCTGGAGCCTGTTTCAGATTCTGTGTCTCCCTCTCTCTGACCCTCCCCCGTTCATGCTCTGTCTCTCTCTGTCTCAAAAATAAATAAACATTAAAAAAAAATTTTTTTTAAATAAGCTTCAGTCACTTTAGCTTGAAGAAACATAAAACCTCACAATTCTTTTATCAAGTGTGAAATTCTACTCATCTTACAACATAATTGCAATAAGTGTTGTATTTCCTTCTTTCAGAACCAGGCATTTCAAGGCCGTTTCTTGAACTATGATTGAACACTAATATGACTAGTGAAGAATTAATTCATTCCTTTGTCAAATATTTATTAACTACTGTATGGCAGAGCTAGGTGTTGGTAAGATAGAGATCAGATACAGTTGGTGATAGTGCTACAATAGAGATATTCAGGTGAGGGAAATCTCATTCAACCTGAGGAGGAGAAAAGGAGAAGAGAAGCTGGAAGGGAGAGGAGGAATTCTGGACAGCAGGAGGAGCAAGCCCAGAAAGCTGCAAGGCTTGAGAGCAAATACTGCATGTTCTGAGGACTGCATGCAGATCAAGATTACTGATCTGAAGGCACTCACAGGTGTGGAGGTGACCTGACAGGATGCAGGCCAGAGAAGCAGGACAAGAACCCGAATAGCCTCACAAGTTAGGCTCTGGGGAGCATTTAATCCAGAAGACCATGGTGAGCCACTGATGGATTTTAAACTAGATGGATTTTAACTTGGAAAAATCTCCTTCACAGTAACACAGAGAATGGAGTGGGAGGCCTAAGACTCTGAGACCGAGAAACCTGTAAGAAAGATATAATCCAAGAAGACGTGATGAAGCTCTTAACCTTTCAAGGGCAGTGCCAGTGGAGGTGGAGAGAAGGAAATGGATTTGAAAGACCTTCAGGAGAGAAAGTATACAGGATCTGGGGACAGAGAGAGAGGATTGTAGGCTGACTCCAAGTTACAGCCTAAGCAACCTGGCAGGTGTTCGCCGAGATACAGGACAGGAGAAAGTGCAGGCTTAGGTGAAGATGATGAGTTTAGCACAGTCGCTGTGACCGGTCCTGTGAATGCCTCTTTCTCCTCCACGCCCCATTTGGTTTACTCCACATCATGCACAGCAGCTGCGACTCATCAGGAACATAAGCCCCAACTCTGTACAAAGACCACTTCCCCCTGGGGAGTGCTTAATCATTACACTATGCACTTTTACAATAATCCAAATCAAAGAAGCCCCAGGGGACATGTTAACCTCTAATCAAATATTTCCTTTTCTACTATTTTCACTCTCCTTTGAAACCTCTTCCTGCCACCTCACTCTGGTAGCCTCACCCAGTGTGGCAGACTTGAAATGTAAATAAACAAGCCTGAGTGCAAGACAATGTGATGTAACTTGAGTCAGCGCCCTTCCAGGAATCCCCAGGTCTCTATAGGTCTGGAGCCTCTATTCTAATCAGGTACCCTATGCCAGAAGTTAGAAGTGAAACTCAAAGCTCCTAACCCTGGTCACTGCTCACTGGAGAGGAAACCTCCAGCTAGATACCTCCAGCTGTCCCAGAGAAGTCTTGAACCTTGTGACAGGTGTCCCTTTCCTCCTCCCCGACAAGGAGAGTCTTGGCCTCACAAATGAGGAAACTGAGGAAAAGCTTGAAGGTGAAAAGGCTTCCTGTTCGCAGAAGCAGAGCAGTAATGACCTGGATTTTTAAAAACAAGGCAGAGCTATTGGATAGCCTTGTTGACTTTAGTAACTACTTTCTTAAAAAGACTTAGAAGTAACTGAAGCACAGCATAGACCATGAATTTGTAAATGTCACATTATTTGGCACAAACATCCATATACATACAAATTCAGCTTGATAAATATTTATGGAACACCCATTCTAGTGAAAGGTCTGCTTTGCTGGGTGCAGGAGGACTGGAAGCTGAATAAGAGATTCTCCTCCCCCTGGAGGTCAGAGTCTAGTGAGGGAGATAGAGCATAGCCAGGACAGGATATGTCCACAGGGCCAGAGCTAAAGGCACTGTGCTTAGCCCTTTTCATTTGTTGACACATTTAATCCTCACAGCCATCCTGAGGTGGGTACTATCATCATTCCCATTTCAAAGATAAAAAGACTGAGGCACAAGGTCTTATAGCTGGCAAGCCACAGATCCAGGACTCAAACCCAGGGAGTCTGGCCTCAGAGTCTCTCTGTTTAATCTCTATAATAAAACTGCTTTTATGTAGTGAACTAAAAATACAAAACAAAACAAAACAAACAAAAAAAACCCCTGCTATTGGAACACAGGAAAAGACAACTAATTGTGATGAATCAGAGAAATTTTCACCGATACCATCAGATCATGAGCTTTGGCATCAGAACCAAGTTCAAATCCTAAGTCAACCATTTTCTAGCTGTTTTAACTTAGGGAAATTTATTTCATTTTTCTAATAATTAAATGAGATAATACATGTATAATATTTATGTCATATTTGCATATTACAAGCTTTCAGAAATCATTATTTTTGTTTATTTTTTTAATAATAAGAAGAATTCTCAAATAGGAAAAAAAAGTGGAGAAAAGGTCACTCCAGGCAAAATAACCAGCAAGGGTAGAGGGATAGAGGCAGGTGGTGAATGGTGGGAGGAGGACTACGATGACAACAATTTCACAAGCTAGTGAGAGTGACCAGGTAGATGGCCTTGCTATTATCTAAGACAAGAAAGGCAGAAGAAAATCTCCTTGAGATGAGGACTAAATTGGATTGACCATTGTTTAGCAATGCACAGGTTCCTCGTGATGTTTATAAGAGCAGTCATGGCTCAATGGTTCAGGGAAAACCAGAATGGAGTGGCATCAAGAAAGACTAGAAGATGATGAGGTAGAGCTGGTGAAGTAATTCTTTTGAGGAGTCCTGTTATAAAAGAAAGGAGAAAATTGGGACTAAGCTGGAAGGGGGCACAAGGCCAACAGAATTTTTTGGGTTTGGGTTTGTTTTTTTGTTTTTAAGATGGGAGAAATCATAGTTTGTTTGTGTACTGATGGGAATGATCTCGTAAAGAGGGAAGATTTGATGATGCGTTAGAGAAGGTGGAGAATTGCTGGAGCCATGGGATCTAATCCACCAGTGGAAGGGCTGGCCTTAAGTAGGAGCACAGACACTTCATCCGTAGACACGAATGGAAAGGCAGAACATATGGGCATAGGTACAATTAAGTGGGTAGGCAAGGTGTTGTTGGGAGCTGGTGGATGTTCTCTGATTGCTTCTATTTTCTAATGAAATGGGAAATAAGACCATTAGCCAAGAGTAAGGATGTTATAGTAGGTGTCAGAAGTTTGAGAAAAGAGAGAAAGGTATGAAATAATCCTCTCAAAGAGTGGGAGAGAGAAATGGAGAGTAATAATAGTTTTCAGTCATTGACACTTAATAGGAACTGGCTGTTTTTAAACACATCCTCTAGACCTGAAAGCTAATGGGACATGGAACAGAAGGGTTTGTTTGTTTGTTTGTTTGGTTGGTTGGTTGGTTGGTTGGTTGGTTTTTTGATAAGGAGATTGTCTGGGAGCCTGAAAGGTATAATTAGAGTCCAAAGAATTGGGTTCTGAGAAGCCAGCTTGAGGGGATGTGAGATTCCTGAGAAGATAAACAGAGATGAGGGCAAGACTGGATCACAGTTAAATTCTCCATTTCATTTGAATTTTGCTCCATGCCCAGGTCCCCCTAGTGTTAACTCACCCAAACAAGTGACCACTTGCTCTTCGTCATCTCTGCAAAAGAAAGTCAAATCCAAGAAACTTGCAGTCCAAGAACCACTAGTAAGAGATCAAGTCATCTCATTCTGACCAAAAGCAACCATCTGAAAGCAAATTGGGGATTTGAAAGATACCATGTCAATCACAGTTTGCATAATAATACCTCCTTACATGTGATTTCTCACGTACATATGTTATCTTGCTCACAACTCTGAGGGGTACCAAGGTTGCCTACAAAGATTCTAGCTTTAAGCTGTCACCAACCAGCTCAGACAAGTCACACAGCTAGACACAGGGCAGAGCTGGGAACTCCAGCCCTACCTGCAAAATCTTTCCAGAGCTCCTGCCGCCACACCCCGGGACTCACTGCACTTAACTCACTCTGAGCTGTATGTGTGTGCTGTGTGTACATCTAACTTATAATGAGAAAGATTGAAAGAAATAAGCAACCAAGCCTAAAACAGAAGTAGAAATGTATGTTGGTGAAAACTCTTTAAAGAATGTGGAAATAATCTTAAGGTGTTAGTGATCAATAACAAAGAAATGAATGCTTTATTCAGGTGACCAGACACATGGTTAGTGCCTATGGGAGAAGAAACTGAAGAATTAACTGAGGCCCACGGAGACACATTCATTTAAAGAAGAATTAGAGAAACCGACAAAAAGTTGTCTATAGGTGACAGGGATGATAAAGACATGAAGCAATATCCAATTAGAATTTTCACAAATTTGCTGACATGTTCTAAGTAGCAAAACACAAGAATGGCTTAATTTCTGAAGAGCAATTTTTAAAAATGGAATGAAGTCTCAAGGTGGGTGAATCAAAGGAATTTTCAAGAGGTTTGACCACATCAGTTCTTGCAGGTGCTGTTGGTTCCCTGCCCAGATTCTCTGTACCAAGCCAGCATACCCCTTCCCTAGCTGCTGTTACACCTGCACCCTTTTCTGGAAGATTTCCCTTAGCTGACAGGAGATGCTTTGCCCAGAAATCCCTGCCAAGTTACACACACTGCCTGTATGCACGCCCCCTCCTCGCTCTGCTCTCCCACTAGACTCGTCCTACTGTTTCACAGATGCAGGGTGCCTTGTCTCTGGATGGGAGAAACTTTGGAGCAATTTATGCTCCAGAGCTCTCTGTGGAATCAGGCTGAGGTAAGAGTTCTTTCATCTCTACTTAGCTTCTTCCCCATCATGCTTCCTTTAATCCCTTGTAGGTTTCTCCTGAGGGCACTTCCTCAATAAATCATTCATCCAAGAACCCCTGTCTCAGACTGTGCTTCTAGAAAACCTGCCTTAAGCCAGCCGGATCAGATGTAACTCCACAGTATGTCTCTCTATGGATTAGATAGAACACATTTTGCTTTATGTTTTTGTTGTTGTTTGCTGTTTGTTTTTGTTTTCATAAAGTTTGCTGTTGCTTCCTTGGGGTCTGTATCTTTCCAGGCCAAAGAGAAATGAAAGATGTTTATTGAAATCTCTTCTAAAATTTGCCCTTGGTTAGGTAAGCCTCTTCTTAAAATTTTAGTTAGGCCTGTTTCTAGGGCAGAGATAAGCTGTTGTCTAATCACGAGGCTATGACAGTGATTTTGATCTGTATTGCCAAAAAATTCACTATCAGCCAGCACCAAATGGACAGCAGTTCTAGTCTCATGAGGCAGAGAGGGAGGGAAGCAAGTATCAAACACTTTCAGTTATACATATCAGAAAACCTGACTCATTCTAACTTGAATAATAAATGGAATTTATTGGCTCGGATAACTGAGAAGTCCAAAGGAGAAGTTTGGAGTCAGTCATTGCTTTTTACCCTGTGACTAAACAGTCGCCACGCACCTGCCTTCTACAGTGTTCACTTTATTCTAAGTTTGACTCCACTTGTGGTCCCAAGAGAGCTCCCTGAAGCTCCCCAAACCACACTCTTTCTCATTTATACTCAGCAAGAAACAGAAGATGCCCTTGTCCTATTAATATTGCTGAGTTTCACTTAGATTGGCTCAGCTTAGGTCACATGCCTACCCGTGAACCAATCACTACAGGGAAGATGGCGTATAATGATTGGCTTAGTTTAGGATATGAACGCCAGGGATGGACTCTGATCCCGAAGAATTGCATGGATCTTCACCGGGAAATCAGGGCCTATGGCAAAAGGTAAGTGGAGAATGGGAGCTGGGAAGACAACCAATCTATACCCACCTGCTTCACCAGACTAGCAGCAGAATATTTTATTCACTCTACATTTATGACATGTATCTGTGTGCCCTGTTCTGGCACGAGGGGTGGGGTGGGAGCCATGTTACTGTGCATGAGAGGAAAGGAAGAAGGAAGAGAAAGTGCTGCAATGAAGTGAAATAAGCAACATGGTGAAATAAGTAAGAAATAGGTGAATAAGTAACTATGTATGCACACGGTGATGATAACTAATACCAACCTGGGCCTTAGAGCTTCCAGTATGCTTATCATACAGTTTGCTTGCTAATCCTCACAATTTGAAGAGGGACATTTGTCCTTATTTCTGGCTGCCCTGTATCTGAACCTCCTCCCTTATTTTAGGGAATCCTCCACCTTATGAGTCTTAGTGGGAGGCAGGACCTTCTCTCACTACACAGGGTGAAAATGCCAGGATGTGGGCACACACCCTAGGTTTGGCCAAGCAGGTGAACCCATGACCAGCTTTGAATTGTGACACAAGGAGACGGAGACTATGGGAAACTCATTTTGGTTGTACTGGAGCAAGGGTGGCAGCAACCTGTAGTTTCCATGCAACAAAGCAAACAGGCCCCCCCCCCCCCCCCCCCCCCCCCCCGCCACTCTGAGTGCCAGCAGTAGTGGCCATGGTGACAATGGTATGTGGTGATGGTAGCAGCAGTCCCCTAAATTTGACTGTTTGCTTTGGGGTATTGTTCCCTGCTGGGTGTAATCTCTGGTTTTCCAACCCTCCTAGCAATTCTGTGGACCAACCAATATCCTTTAAATAAATTCACCTTCAACCAGAATCAGTTTTGTGGCTGCAGCTTATTGAAATACAACCTTTTGGGGTCAGGTTTTTTTTTTTTATTAAAAAAAATTGTTTTAATGCTTATTTATTTTTGAGAGCGACAGAGACAGAATGAGAGTGGGTTAGGGGCAGAGACAGAGGGAGACACAGAATCCGAAGCAGGCTCCAGGCTCTGAGCTGTCAGCACAGAGCCCGATGCAGGGCTTGAACTCACAAACTGTGAGATCATGCCCTGGACTGAAGTCGGACGCTCAACTACTGAGCCACCCAGGCACCCCTGGGGTCAGTTTTATCATCCTCATTTTTCAGGTGAGAATATACAGGCTCTGAAAAAGTAAGTAACCAGTGCTGAGGATCACACTATCTTCCAGCTAGTTTTTTCAGTACATGCCTCATTCGTAGGTAATGGAGAAACTGGGAAAGGCCCCTTCAGTTCCCAAACAGTCCTACCCTCTCCCCGTATGTCTAGGGCCTAAAATGTACCATTTGAGATGGGTTCCTTGAAATCTGAAAGGCTTTTCACAGGCATGCATGGCAGGGATCTTGTGATCTTAGCTGAGACAAGGGATGGGGCAGGAAAGGTGGGGATTCTTACCGTAGAGAGGATTGTCTAACAGCTGCTTGAGAGCGGGGCCCATGAGAATGGGATATGGGTGGGTGGCACAGGAGAAGGAGAGAAATACTAAAAGAAGAATAAGGTTGCCATGTGACTGGAGCCAAAAACAGACTTTGTCCCCACATTTCTTTATATATATATATATATATATATATATATATATATATATATTTCTAAGAGAGAGAGAGAGAGTCACAGAGGAGATGACAGAGGATCCAAACTCTGTGCTGACAGCAGAGAGCCCCATGTGGAGCTTGATCTCACAAACCATAAGATCATGACCCGAGCCAAAGTTGGACGCTTAACTGACTGAGCCACCCAGGCGTCCCTGCCCCTGCATTTCTATGGAGGATCTTTGGCTTGTCTGCTTAGTCTGCCTGGGTAAAGCCTGGAGGTGTCTTGGGGCGCCTGGGTGGCTCAGTCAGTTAAGCGTCCAACTTCGGCTCAGGTCATGATCTCACGGTCTGTGAGTTCAAGCCCTGCGTTGGGCTCTGTGCTGACAGCTCAGAGCCTGGAGCCTGCTTTGGATTCTGTCTCCCTCTCTCTCTGCCCCTCTCCTGTTCATGCTCTGTCTCTCTCTGTCTCAAAAATAAACATTAAAAAAAAAAAAAAAGAGTGGCGATGTCAGTAGGGGAAGCCCCAGGGAAGACAGGATTATTTGATACTGATGGCTCTCAACCCTGGACACCTTTTAAAATCACCCAGGGAGGGGTGCCTGGGCGACTCAGTGGGTTGAGCGTCTGACTTCAGCTCAGGTCATGATCTCACAGCTCGTGAGTTGGAGCCCCGCGTCAGGCTCTGTGCTAACAGCTCAGAGCCTGGAGCCTGCTTTGGAGTCTGTGTCTCCCTCTCTCTCTGCCCTTTTCCCGCTCATGCTCTGTCTCTCTCCCTGTCAAAAATAAACATTTAAAAAAAAAGAAATCTTTTAAAATACTACCACCCTGCATCCCCTGAGAGGGGGGAGGGTAATAAAGGGTGGGTATGAGGGTGGAGGAGTCTCAGAGAGAAAAGGGCTCTTTTGGATTGGAGGAAGCTCTTAAGAAGTGAGACTTTTAGGGGCAACTGGGTGGTGCAGTTGGTTAAGCATCTGACTCTTGATCTTGGCTCAGGTCATGATCTCATGGTTCATCTCATGTGCTGACATCATGGAGCCTCCTTGAGATTCTCTCTCTTCCTCTCTCTCTGCCCCACTCACATGCTCATGGGTGCACATGCTCTGTCTCTCTCTCTCTCAAAATAAATAAATTAACTTAAAAAAATGAAGAAGTGAGACTTGAAGAAAGAGAATGTGCTCTGTAATAGTGAGGTAAGTTAACCATACCTTACTTTTCAAGGCTTTTATGGGAGTTGGATTTGGATTTCTTTTGGATGTGATTCTGTGCTGAGACAGGGCTAAATACAGCCTAGTTTTATTTGGGTTATACCCTATACCTATTTTACAAGTTTGCCCGAGGCTGGCCCTTGATTCTAGCCACACATTCAAATGGGACCAAGTGCTCCCTTGCCCAGATGTGGTAAGGTATGCCTGAATCCAAAGATACCCTCCAAAAAAAGAGCAAGTAACTGAGACTGTGCACTCTTGCATAAAGCCTCAGAGCACAACTCACACCCCCTTACCAGAAAAGTATTCAGTAACCAGGGATGCTCTGGCAGCCAGCAACTTCAGCCTCTAATTTTGATGAAAATACTTGCCGAGACTGAATTGGCACAAACAACGTGCATTCACACCCAGCCAGCTGGACTCCATCTCAAGAGTACACGATAAAGCTCCAGAAGGTGAAGAGATTGATGCTATTTATGGAACAATCTGCAGTCATCTTTCTGTTATAGGTCTGGGTGGAAATGGTGCAAGAGCATATACAAGCTATAAGAAGAAAGCAGCTACTGAAATGGTGCAAGCCCACCCAGGAGCCAAAGCTCCCAGGAGATCCTGAGCGCCAAGGACACAGAACAAGGCAGTGGGTTTGCAAAAGGACCCTTGTGAGAAGCAATTGCTAGCTCATATGCTCACTAGAGAAAGGAAACACTTTTTGCAACACCCAAAGAAAGGAAAGAACAGACAATGAAGCCAGATAAAATAGGGTGAACCGATGCAATCAAAGATACGACGGAATGAGTGGAAATTATAGCAAATCTCTAGGGGCACCAGAGCAGATGTTCCCACCAGGTTCTTGAATGCTGCTTCCCAGCACCACCCCACTCCTCGCTCTAATCTTTGTCTCCTTCCCAGCACTTTATTCTGTTCTGCAGACATTCCATCCATTTGTTAGTTCATCCAACAGACCTTGACTAAACACGGTCTCCATGCCAGACCTAGTACAAGGCTCTGGACACAAAGAAGTGAAGAAAACACAGTTAAGATCAGATTAAGAAGACCCTTGGGCCTTAAGCACTGAAGAGATTATGGTGTCCCCTCCCTGAAAGAAAATTCAAAAAAAAATTTTTTTTCAAAATGCCACAAACCTTACATATGTGCTAAAATTAAAATAGCTTCTTTCTAGATTCGAGGATTACAAAATTCTGATTCCATTAGTTAAAGGTGAACATTTCTCTTGCTTCCACTTTGGTGTTCTTGCTTTGCTGGTGTCTTAAGGGGTGGCCCAGTTATGGATATTTTCCCTGCCCTTCAAAAGCCCATGGGAGGATGACCCTTGCTTTTCCGGTTACCATGACTGCTCTTCTCTTTCCCAATTTCTGGTAGTCATCATGGTTGTTAATGAGTGAGAGGAAGATGGGGTGGCAGCAAGGGAAGAATTAGCATTCTGGAAAAAGGACCAGCCTGCTTGCTGACAAAATCCCACAAAAAGCATTGGTCTCTTGTATGAAGGTACTGAAAGAGCTTTTGGTAGTTGTGCTTCAAGGTGTGGAGAAGGTTTGGAGCACACTAAGTATAGTTTCCATCTTAGAGTGAACTAAGTCATGTTGTACTTTTACCACTAGCTAGAAATACAGAAATTGGGGGGTTATATGACCCCAGGCACAAAGATATGGCTTCAACAAATGTGCCTTCTTTTTTTTCCCAACTTTTTTTTGGGACAGAGAGAGACAGAGCATGAACGGGGGAGGGGCAGAGAGAAAGGGAGACACAGAATCGGAAGCAGGCTCCAGGCTCTGAGCCATCAGCCCAGAGCCCGACGCGGGGCTCGAACTCACGGACCGTGAGATCGTGACCTGGCTGAAGTCGGACGCTTAACCAACTGTGCCACCCAGGCACCCCAACAAATGTGCCTTCTTTACCATAGCCTTGAGCACTAGAATTATGGTCACTTCTCGAAGCTGAACTCAGGTACCAGTGGAGCCCAGAGACTAAAGCTTGGGGATGATGTTAAACCAGGCAGAACTTGGTGGATAGCAGGTCCAGAGAAAAGCAGTATAGGAATGGGTCAAGGCCATTAAAAAAATAAAGGCAAGATGAAGTAGCCAAAGGAGAATATAGGAAGAGGGAATGTGAACATGCTAGCAAGGGAGGGTAGGCTGTTAGGAGGCCTGGATGGGATTTTGGCTACTTGGCCCAACAGAATGTTGTTTAAGTGGAACCCCCACCTCCCAGTTTTTAAGTTAGCCTGAGAGATCATACAGGAACGTGCCCATGTATGCTTAGATAAACTCATAGCTGAGAAATGTACAAGTTAAGTGAGATTAGAAATGTCTGGGCTATATCTCTGATTTGTGGTTGTCAGTGAAGTGAAGAACAAGGACTCTAAAAGACTTTTGGATATCATGAGAATACAAACATTCTTAAAAATCAAGATGAATATACAGACATGTATTGTTTTACCTCCCTCAAAGAGTATTCTACTTCTTTGGAAACTGCCCCTTCCCTATTCCAGACATAGTTATGGTGGGGTAGTCCAATCATAGTTTCCCCATTCTCCTGCTACAAGGCTGGCACACAACCCAGGTCAGTCTCCACCATAAATATGGTGATTGCTTCAGGGACAGTGTGTACTCCAAGCTAGACTAATCAGGGGTTTTTTTTTTTTTTTAATGTTTACTTTTGAGAGACAGAAAGACAGAGCACAAGCGAGGGAGGGGCAGAGAGAGAGAGGGAGTCACAGAATCTGAAGCAGGCTCCAGGCTCTGAGCTGTCAGCACAGAGCCTGATGCGGGGCTTGAACTCATGAACTGTGAGATGATGAGCCAAAGTCCGATGCTTAACCAACTGAGCCACCCAGGCACCCCAGGAGGGATCTTTTTGAAATGAAGAAATGTAAGAAGGACATAGCCTCAGGATAAAAAACAGTTATTTCCCCAAAATGACATTTGGATATGTTCTGCCACATTATTCTTACTCTTTTTATTTCATTGCTGATTAATTTTTTAAAAATGTTCCCAGATCAGGACCGATTTGGAGACCAGAGTTTGGAACTAGTAGATACTACAAAGTAGGAATTGATGGCACCACCAGTGATAGAAATCCTGAGCTCACCAAACCATTATTCTTATCCAATATGACATTTCTAGTGTCCTGAGAGCATGCTTTCTTTCATATGGAAGAATCTTTTTTTTAATGTTTGAGTTTATTTTTGAGAGCACGCAGGCAGGGGAGGGGCAGAGAGAGAGGGACAGAGAATCTGCTGTGCTGACAGCAGCGAGCCTGATATGGGGCTTCAGATCATGACCTGAGCCAAAGTCTGGACGCTCAACTGACTGAGCTACCCAGGTGCCCCTCACATGGAAGAATTTGATTAAAAAATGGCCCAGAGACAGCTACTGAAAGACTGAGACCAGAGAGGCCTCTTCACGAGAGGATGACAGTGAAGGCTGGGCAAACAGTATTTTCCTAACCCTGATACCATTAGATAGCACATTCGTGGTTCTCCTGCACCTATGCTCTAATTTGCATGCTTTTAATGGGTCACCTGCTTAGCCAGCAAAAGCTTCTGCAGCTGCGGCTTCCCAGAAGCCAGGAAGTGAAGCAACCCAAAGTTGACGTAGCCAGAGAGGCTGAGTCTGCGTTGGTGGTGGCAAGGTGAGAAGAAAATATAGCAAGTGTGAAACCACAAGGAAATTCATAGTTGGTTCCAAGGTTCAGCCTTTGCAGCAGAGTCCCAGAAAATCCTGAGAGCCTGAACGCTGACTAAGCTTCATGCACCTGCCTAGGAAAGAGGTCAATGGACATGGCAAAGTGAGGTGGTCCAGGAATTCTCAATGTCTGCAGTCTACCCCCTTCATATTTTATTAAATTAGCATAATTAATGACATTTATGCTGATTTAATAAAATAGCATCACAAAATTCCTTAATGGTATAGCCAAAAGTATTTACATATTAAAAAAGACACAGTTGAAAGGAATCTGTGTCATGTGATTAATATGATACTCCCAGCATTTGTATACATATATATCAAATAAGACTTTATTTTTTAATGTTGATTTATTTATTTTGAGAGTGAAAGTGGGAGAAGGGCAGAGAGAGAGGAAGAGAGAGAGAATCCCAAGTAGGCTCTGCACTGACAGTGCAGAGCCCAACACGGGGTTCTAATTCACAAACCATGAGATCATGACCTGAGCCGAAGCCGGACGCTTAACCAACTGAGCCATCTAGGCATCTCTCAAATAAATAAGACTTAAAATATATTTTCTACGTTTTTTCCTTCTAGGTAAGTAGCTTGCAGCAGAAAAAGGTCTATGCTAAAACACATATAGAGAAATAGTCACATGGGGCTCCTGGGTAGTTCAGTCAGTTAAGCATCTGACTCTTGATCTAAGCTCAGGTCTTGATCTCAGGGTCATGAAATAAATCCCAGTGTTGGGCTTCACGCTGGGCATGAAGCCTACTTTAAAAAAAATCACTTGGGGCGCCTGGGTGGCCTAGTCGGTTAAGCCTCTGACTTCGACTCAGGTCATGATCTTGTGGTTCACAAGTTTGAGCCCCATGTCAGGGTCTGTATTGACAGCTCAGAGCCCGTAGCCTGCTTCAGATTCTGTGTCTCTTCCTCTCTCTGCCCCTCTCCTACTCACGCTCTCTTTCTCTCTCAAAAATAAATGAACATTAAAAAGAAAGCTTTTTTTAAAATCACGTACTGTCAGAAGAATCACAAATAAGGACTCATTTTTATGCACTCCATTGGGGATTCCCTCTCACCATGCTCAAGCTCTCATACTCTATGCCAGTCTCTGCTCCTATGGAGAAGCCCTCCTCATCCTACTTGGGCTCTGACACCATCATCAGATCACCTCCATGCGTGGACACCTTCCCCATCTGGCTCAGACTCTGACACCCTACCCTCAGCCACCACCACCACCACACCACATGGACACCCTTCTCACCCTGCATAGGCTCCAACTCCTTGAACTCAAGCAGCCCTCCAACTCCAGTACCCTGCACAGATTCTGAAACCCACCCTGTGTGGGCCTGCTCCCCTGCATGGATGCCCTCCTTGCTCCACTCAGGCTCTGACATCCTGTGACGGGACACACCACCACATGGATGTCCTCCTCACTTTCCATGCCAGCTCTTCTTTGTTCAAACATGAAGGACCTATTTTGTAATTATCTGTATTGTTTTGCTTTATTTATAGATTTACATAGATTTGACTTCATGATTAGTTCTGTATAATATTTTCCCCATTCCCTAGTTTTTTATTCTGAAATGTCTTAATTGGCTGGATTTCATCGTCAGGTAGCTTTTTCAAAAAGTGGTCTCAAAAGAAGTTTGAGTGGGAGAGAGCCAAAGCATAAGAGACTCTTAAAAACTGAGAACAAACAGGGTTGATGGGGGGTGGGAAAGAGGGGAGGGTAGGTGATGGGCATTGAAGAGGGCATCTTTTGGGATGATCACTGGGTGTTGTATGGAAACCAATTTGACAATAAATTTCACATATTAAAAAAAAAACCCAAAAAAACAAAAAAACCAAAAAGTGGTCCCATATGCCGTACCTTCGTTGAGCTTAAGCACATGTGAGACTATTTGTGGATTGCCTTCATACACAGGTAGAAATTTGGCTGGGTATAAAATTCTTGGGTCACACTCATTTTTTTTAAAACTCTGTAAACATTGCTCTATCATTTTCTGACATGGACCATTACTATAGATGAGTTTGAATCCAGCTTTAGCTCTTCCTATTACAATTGACTTGTGTTTTTTGCCTAGATATGTGTAGGGTTATTCACTTGTTTATCAAGTTTAGTCATTTCATGTGACTATCATGTTTTTATGCCTCTGGCATTAATTTTTCTTATGACACAATGTATAATTTAAATTTGTAGATTCTGTTCTTCATTTCAGGAAATTATTTCTCTCTTTGAATATTTTTTATTCTGCATTTGCTCAGCTCTATACTTCAGGTACACCAAGTATATATGTATATGGTAGACTTCTGTTGTCTTTTTTCAATGTGTATCATTTCTATGACTGCAAAATTCTATATAGACATAAAATGTCTTAGTTTGAGCTGTTGTAGCAAAAATACAACATAGTCTGGGTGGCTTACAAACAGAAAATTATTTCTCTTAGTTCTGAAAGCTAGGAAGTCCAAGATCAAGGTGCCAGTAGATTCAGTGCTTGGTGAAAGTCCACTTCCTGGTTCATAGATGGCTGTCTTCTCACTGTGTCCTCACATGACAGAAGGGGCAAGAGAACTCTGTAGGGTTTCTTTTATAAAGACACTAATCCCATTCATGAGGGCTCCATCCTCATGACCTTATTACCTTCCAAAGGCCCCACCTCCTAATGCCATCACCTTGGAGGTTAGGATTTCAACATATGAATTTTGGGGAGACACAGACATCCAGTTTATAACATAAGCATAATTATTATTATAGGTATGATCCAAATATGGGAATGTTAATGTTATTTTTCAGTTCAGGTCTTAGATACTAAAAACTTTGTGGATAATCTTTAGTGTGTGTGTATGTGCTTGTGTGCATGCATGGGAATGTGAGTACATTGTTTTCATATGAAACATTAAAAAGAACCAAATGTGTGCTACATGGCTGCTACTGTTTATAGTAATATTGAAGGGGAGAAAACGACACTTATTTTGGGACAGATATAACACAAGGTCCAAGTTTTATAAGTATGTGAATGTGTAGTTTCTGATATAGTAGGCTGAGGTAAAAGATATCACAGCAGCTAATTTGTTTTCCAAGAACTACAGAGACCAGACAATAATTAGAACCAATTTTTATTTAATGTTTAAATGATGCTTAAAAATTGTACAAGGCAAGGACATAAGTACTTTATGCAGTTTATTTGATTTTCGTTTGTACAGTAACTATGTAAAATTATTATTATTAAGCCATCATTTAATGACCCCCCATTTAATAATGGGGGGACTATCTTAGAAGGGTTAAATAAGTCTTCAGAGTTGCCTTACTAGTAAGTGGTAGAGTGGGTTTGGAAGCTGAGTTTCCCAGAGCGGTGTCTCCACATTAATCTGGATTCTGGATTCACTCCCTTTCTGCTACCATAGAAAGTCCTGAAGGAGGAAGAGAGATGCATGTGCCTCTAAAGGGTACTCATATTTTAAGAAGTCAAATCTGTTGGTTCCCATGAATACATATTATCTTTACAGAAATATGTTGGAACTGTAAAACATATGGACTGGAAAGACATTTTTAGTTGCTGTCACCCACTCACTTTTTTTCAACTGCTCCTTTGATCCTCTCTCTTAAGGTCCCAAAAGGCACTCAAGTTCAACATGTTTAAAATTAAATTCATTGTTTTATGCTCCAGTAACTTTTTCTTCCTCAGTTCAATCATTGACACCTTCCTCTCTTTGCTTTCTACATGCCATCAGTCACCAAAGCTTATTGCTCATCACGTCGTTTTCTTGAATCTGTCCCTTTCCATTCAAAATGTCACCACTCTTTATTACCGCTGACGTGGAATGTTGCACACCACAGGTGCCTGACAGGTCTCCTGGCCTACCATCTTTTTGCCTCTCTCTTCCGTAGGTTCAGACTTCTCTTTCTAAGCAGTGGTTTTCAAATTCTTTTGAAAGCACACTCTCCCAATAAAAATGCTTGAGCATGAATTTCCAGTATATTTCTTTATTTCTAAGCAATGTATACATGTGACTAAACATATATGAACACTGTAAAATGGGCATAAGAATATAAATTAAAGGGGCGCTTAGGTGGCTCAGTCAGTTAAGTGTTCGACTTGATCTCAGCTCAGGTCATGATCTCATGGATCGAGCCCCAAGTCTGCATCCCAAGTCTATATTGTCAGTGCAGAGCCTGCCTGGGATTCTCTCTCCCTCTCTCTCTACCCCTCCCCCCCAACTCATACACACACACACACACACACACACACACACTCTCTATCTCTCTCAAAATAAATAAGCTTAAAAAAAAAAGAATGTAAATTAAAAGGGAATAGAGAGGAAATGAATATTTTTACCTAAATTTGTATTTGATTTTTCAGAGTTCAAAAACATTTTTGTTCTCTATACACCTGAATAAATTTCACTGTTTTTTAAAACTTTATTTATTTATTTTTGAGAGAGAGTGCAGGAGGGGCAGAGAGAGAGAGAATCCCAAGCAGGCTCCACACTGTCAGTATAGAGCCTAATGTGGGGCTCAAACTCACAAACAGTGAGACCATGACCTGAGCCGAAACCAAGAGTCAGATGATTAACCGACTGAGCCACCCAGGTGCCCCAGATTTCACTGTTTTTGTTTTAATGTTGGTTTAATAATTTGTGACTCAGAGATTCACAAATATATTTCTAAGTTCAGTTTATTTTGGAAATAGGTTTTATTAATTGTCATAGCTGAAAATGATACAAAGTAATATAGTATTAAAATGCACTAAAACTACATTACTAAATCCTAATATTCATTTCCATCCACCAACTATGTGAAGTTTTATTGAAATTCAGCCAATACATTTACTGATGTCAAAGAGTTATTCTTGCAAGCCAATTGAAAGGTATTGTAAACCTATGTCTGGAATATTAATAGATTCGAGGGCTGTGTTTCCAATTTTTTTTTAAGCATGAAGATACAAATGTTTCTTAGGTAGTGTTACAGCTTTGTCAATTTCAGGAATAAAATAACAACAGATTTCCAAGCATCCATTTTCAAAATGGTCTCAGTAAAAAGAGTTTCTTTGCAAAAGCATTTATTTTCACCTTCACTATTAAACACCTTTTTTTTAAAAAGATACTGTTTAAATGTATTTGTAATTTTAATATCTACTGTGTAGCACAGTATTGAAGGTCACTTGGCATAAGAGAAAAGGTCAGAAATTTTGGAATCCTAGTCTTTTTATAAGAGAGAAAAATGTGTAATTCATCTCTAAGTTGGCAATTCTTTTAAGGTCTCTACTCCCAAAATGACCTATGAACCTGTCTGATACAATTGATTTTTATGGTCTCTCCCTATTTCATTACACAATATTATAAAGATTCTACTACTTAGGGCCACAGTATGTAGAGCATGCGACTCTTGATCTCAGAGTCATGAGTTTGAGCCCTGCCTTGGGCATAGAACTTACTAAAAACAAAAACAAATAAACAAAAATCAAACAAAACAAAACAATCCCCCCACAAGATTCTACTACTTAAAAGTCTTGGGGGTGTTTGGGTTTTGTTTTTATAAAAATGGCCCTAACAATGATACCCTACAGCACACAAATTCGTCTCAGGAGACTTCACTTAAACCATTTAAGACACTTAACTCACATACAGACAAGTGTGCCTGCCACTATCAATCCACATATTAGATATCAGAAAGGTTTCATTTTTTTAAAGAAATATAAATAGAAGTTATATATTTTTTTCTGTACTCCAGGGCATCCCCAGGGATGAGCACACATACCCCCCTCTGATCCTTCACTTTCCTGCCAAGAAACCAACATCACCAACTCACTGTTTGTCCTGAGCCAGTTTTTCTGCTGGGCACAGTCTGACTTCAGCATCTTAGTTACCAGGTACAATTTTCCTGCCTTGTGTCCTCATTCCTTCGTGCTTAGGTTTGAGTCCCAGACTTAAAAAATTTAATAAAATAAAATAAAAGCAAGTGCTACAGAGTTTATTCCTGGCCTAGTATTGTTCTGATAAACATATTTATTTAGTCATCACAACTCTATGAAATAACATTACTATCCCTGTTTTACAGAATATGAAACTTAGGGATTACATAACTTCTCCAGAGTTAACACTTACCTAGTGATGGAGGTGAGTGGGTTTGAGTCTAGGCAGTTGAACTCCAGAGGCTATGCACATAACACCTGATTCTTCTGCCCTCTTTCGTGCCATGGCCATGTGCCATGTGCCATGGCTAACTGTGGAAGGGGCAGAGAGACATTTCTAAGCCAGACAGCTTTCAACCCATAGCATGGCCAAGACTAGAAGTCCAATACCAAATTCAATAGGAGGCCATGCTGCTTCTGAGTAGATCAGATACTATAGTTCAACAACATTGGCACTGGCTGGGAGCTGAAATACAAAAGACTAGGAGCCAGAGGTGGTTCAAAAGCTAGAGTGAAAAACAGGGGCTGTTGCTGACTCCAAGGAAAAGAGCCTGGTAGCCAAGAAATGGACTGACACAGGAATATGAACAATAGCAACCAGTTATTAAGACACTGTCTTAACCACTTTATGTTCCTTGTTCATCTAACTCCCACAATGACCCTGTAAAAGAGATACTATTATGCCTTCATTTCCTAGACAAAGAAAATGAGACTGAAAAAACTCAAGTAATTTTCCTAAGCTGCATAACTAAATTAAGTGGCTCAGCCAGGATTTAAACCTGGCTATGTCTGAATTATATATGCCAAAGAGTGACTTATTGTGGAGGAGTTCGCCACCACCAGCCCCTCCATAATCTCCATTATATGCCCAAAGCCACCCCAAGTAAATATACATCTAAGGAAAACCAATTGTTAATGCTGTAAATGCAGTTTCAACACAAGACCTCCTTCCAACCAGATTGCTGCACCTTGAACTTCCCCAGTCTTATTCCAAAGGTGGGCTGTGAACAGGGGAGCTCTATACCCACTCACCACTGGGAAACGTCTACAGGTAAGAGAGACAAGAGGAGAAGTGAACTTGTACCCTCCTTTCTCCAACTTTGGATTGAGAGCAAGTGATACAAAGAATCGGGAACTGGTTGTGGTGCCTGGTGCCTGACAGTAGTGGTGGCAGAAACATCCATTTGCAGGGGCTACACTTTTAGCAGTGGGGCAATGTCCAGGGCCTCTGGGGAACATTGTCCAATCTCTGTCATTCGATGGCTCAGCAGTCATAGTCATAATACCTTCCTGGACTGATTTATGGTAATATTTAGGCTGTGGTTCTGGTTACTGCTGGGACACCCCTTGTTTTGACTATTTTCAGAGCCTATTTCTCCATCATTCCCAGCAATATCACCTTAGTAAATTTTCTTTTGTGCTTAATCACTTAGAGTTAATTTCTGTTGCTTGCAACCAAGAACACTGACTGAACAATGATTAAATTTGCATTTTCATTGCCACTATCACATTGCACCTTATTTCCAAAAGTTTTAAAGAAAGAACTAGTGGCTCAAAAGTAGTTCATTAAAATATTAATACAGTCCACACATAATGGTAAGAGACTGAAAACTTTCCTTAAAAACACGAATAAGCCAAGGATGTCTGCTTTTACTACTTCTGTTCAACATTGTACAGATGTTCCATTTGAGACAATCAGACACGAAAAAATAAATGAAAGGCATTCAGATAGGAAAGGAAAAAGTAAAACTATATTTTCAGGTGATGGAATCTGATCTTATATACAGAAAATCCCAAGGACTCCACTAATAACTATTAGGACTAATAAACAAGTTCAGCAAGGTTGGAGGACACATGATCAGCATGCAGAAATCACCTGTCTTTTGGCACCCCTGGATGGCTCAGTCCATTAAGTGTCCAACTCTTGATTCCAGCTCAGGTCATGATCCCTGGGTTGAACATAGAGCCTACTCAAGATTCTCTCTCTCCCCCTCTGCCCCTCTCTCCTGCCTGCGTGCACACTCAAAATAAATAAAATAGGGGCGCCTGGGTGGCGCAGTCGGTTAAGCGTCCGACTTCAGCCAGGTCACGATCTCGCGGTCTGTGAGTTCGAGCCCCGCGTCAGGCTCTGGGCTGATGGCTCAGAGCCTGGACCCTGTTTCCGATTCTGTGTCTCCCTCTCTCTCTGCCCCTCCTCCATTCATGCTCTGTTTCTCTCTGTCCCAAAAATAAATAAACATTGAAAAAATAAATAAAATAAAAAACAATCAACTGTATTTCTATAAAGTAGCAATGAACAATCTGAAAGTGAAATTAGGAAAACAACTCCATTTACAATGGCATCAAAAAAATTAAAACTCTTAGGAATCAATTTAACAAAAGAAGTGTAAGTCTTGTACTCCAAAAACTACAAGACATCTTTGAAAGAAATGAAAGAATATCTAAAAAACTGGAAAGACATCCCATGCTCATGAGTTAAAATTGTTAAGATGACAATACTCCAAATTGCTACACAGATTCAGTGAAATTCCTATCAAAATACCAGTGTTCTCTCCTGCAGAAATCGATAAGTTGATCTTAATGTTTCATGGAAATTCAAGGGACTTGGAATAGCCAAAAAAATAATCTTGAAAAAGAAGAACAAAGTTGGAGGACTTATACTTCCTAATTTCAAAACCTAGTAAAAAGCTATCATCATCAAAACAGTGTGGTAATTGCATAAGAATGGACATATATAAATCAATGGAATGGAATTGAATGGCCAGAAATAAATCTTCCCGTTTTTGGTCAGTTGGTTTCTGGCAAGGGTGCCAACACCATTCGGGGAAGAAAAAATAGTTTTTTCAACAAATGCTGCCCACACAACAAGATGTCCATATACAAATGAATGAATTTAAATTCCTATCTCACACTGTATGTAAAAAATTAACTCAAAATGGATCATAAACCTAAATATAGGAGCTAAAACTGTAAAATTCTTAGAAGAAAACATAGCAGTACATCTTTGTAATTTTGGATTGGGCAATGTTGTCTTACATATGACACCAGAAGCTTATACTTGACATGACAGAGAAAAAAGTAGGTAAATTACACTTCTTCAAAATTAAAACTTTTGGGGGGGCCTAGCAGCCTCAGTTGTTGGAGCATGTGACTCTTGATCTCTTAAGTTCGAGCCCTACATTGGGTGTAGAGATTACTTAAAAATAAAATCTTTTTAAAAAAATTTAAAACTTTTGTGCTTCAAAGGACACTACCAGGGAAATAGAAGGACAGCCCACAGAATGGGAGAAACTATGTGCAAATCATGTATCTGATAAGGAATTTGTATTTAGAACATATAAAGAATCTTAGAACTCAACAATAAAAAGAAAAACAACTCAGTTGAAAATGGGCAAGATTTAAGCAGATGTTTTTCCAAAGATAATGTACCAAAAGCACATGAAAAGATGTCCAACATTGTTCAGTAGGGAAATGCAAATAAAGACCACAATGAGATTGCTAAAGGGAATGGAGTTTCTTTTGAGGATGATGAAAGTGTTCTAAAACTGATTGGGTGATGTTTGCACAACTGTGAATGTATCAAAATCACTTTATTCTAAACTTTTTAAAATAGATTTGATTTTGGGGGCACCTGGATGGCTCAGTCAGGTAAGCATCCAACTCTTGATTTCAGCTCAAGTCATGATCTCACGGTTCATGAGGTCCAGTCCCGTATCAGGCTCTGTGCTGACAGTGCAGAGCCTGCTTGGGATTCTCTCTCTCCCTCTCTCACTGCCCCACCCTCTGCCTCTCTCTCTCTCTCAAAATAAATAAACATTAAAAAAAATAATAAATGGGTGAATTGTATGGAGGTAGATCGTATCTCAATAAAGCTGTTAACCAAATATCCACAATGAGATGCCACTTTACGCCCACTAGGATGGCTAAAATAGAAATGACAGACAATAACAAATGATGATGAATACACAGAAAAATTACAATCCTTGTACATTGCTGATCGTAAAATGGCACAGCGACTTTAGAAGCTTCTCAGAACGTTAAACATAAAATTACTATAAGACCCAGCAATTTGTCTCATAGGTATATACCAAAGAGAAATAAAAACACATGTCCACACAAAAACTTTTACATGAATGTCCATAGCAGTATTATTCGTGATAGCTAAAAAAAGTGGAAACAATCTAATTGTCCACAAACTGATGAAGGGATAAGCAAAATGTGTCATATCCATATAATGGAATAATATTTGGCCATAGAAGGGGATGGGGAAAAATGATACATGTTACAGCATGGATGCGTCTTGAAAACATCATGCCAAGTGAAAGAAGTCACACAAAAGACCACATATTGTGTGATTACGTTTATTGCAAATGTCCAGAATAAGCAAATCCATAGAGACAGAAAGTAGATCAATGGTTTTCAGGGGCTGGAGGGAAAGGGGAAATAGGGAGTGATTAATAATGGGTAGAGGGTTTCCTTTTGGGGTGACAAAAATGTCCTAAAATTTGATAATAGTGATGGTCGCACAACTCCATGAATATTCTGAAAACCACTGAGTTACACACTTTCAAAGGGCAAATTTTATGTGCATTATATCTTAACCTGTTATTAAAGTTTGGTTTTTTTTAATTGTTTTTTTTTTTCATTTTTTTTAATGTTTATTTATTTTTGAAGGAGAGAGAGACAGAGTGTGAATGGGGGAGGGGCAAAGAGAGAGGGAGACACAGAACCCAAAGCAGGCTCCAGGCTCTGAGCTGTCAGCACAGAGCCCGACACGGGGCTCGAACCCACAAACCATGAGATCACGACCTGAGCCAAAGTCGGACGCTTAACCCCTGAGCCACCCAGGCGCCCCTGTTATTAAAGTTTTTTAAAAAATCACAAATATAGTAATGTGACTACCACAAGTAAAAAATAGCATTATAAATAGTGAACAGGACTCTAGTGAAAATATAAAGTATGATTCTGTATGTTATAGGATAAACACCTGAAAATGTGATTATTTTGCACAAGTGGGCAAAAAAATAGCAGGCAAATTCTAAGAGGGATAGTGAGTACCTGAAAATTGGATGTTACTGGGCTAGCAATTTATTCATCTCTATTCCTCAATGTATTATTATGAACTTGTTCATATATAAGCATAAAGCCACCCGTGACTTTTTACTGGCTTTTTTGAACAAAACACGGTGATCCCTCAGTAAAGAAATAATATTTTTTCTAGAATAAGAGCAAAATAATGCTTTCCAAATTGATGAATTTTGTTTCTAAAGGCAGACAGAAAATATCATAACTATAGCAACATGATTGAAATCTACATTTCTGCAGCAAAACAAGGCTATAAATCATTCTATTGCCAAAAAGGTATAAATCCAATTACGGAGCTAATGACACATTTTATGCTTGAGGAGAAAGCAAACAGAAGTCCTTTATCTAGTGATGCTCTAGGCCGTTGCAAAAATTCAACAGCGTACAATGTAAAAGGGCAATTACTATTATGTGTGCATCCTGGAAGATACTTCCCTAGACATAGGAAGGAAACAGCTGATGTTCTATGTACAAAACAGCCTTTGGCATACATGTGCTACATATAGTAATGGGAAGATGCTCCATGACACTTTATTCTATTCATCACTGCAGATTCATGCTGTGGGAGAAGAGAGTTTTCATCTGTAATAATTATTACATGAGAAAATACATGTTGGGGTCAGTACTGATGGAAACCTGGCCATATGCTTAGCAAAGAAGAGCGTTATTCTAGGAATAAAAGGTTGCACCTGAATGCCAATCCACGCACTGCTTCACTCACAGAGAACAAAGCAAACAACAGATGCCCGACCTTGAATCAGGGACGAAAGAAGGAGAGGAGATTGCAAATATGCAATACAACCAATGAGGAAATGTCTTTTCAGCATGTTTGAGAAGGAACAAGATTCTGCTTTTCTAAGTGGAGGCATGTCATCTGTTGAGGAAAGGCGTTCCCACACATTTTTTTAAGATATAGAAAGTGATTTATAGTATTTCTTTGTGACACTCATCCTGCCTGTAGAGATACTTCTCTAATGTCAGCTCTGTGTTCACATTCTTGCATGGCCTGAACTTGGCCCTTCAAGACTGATATAGCACCAAGTTTTAAAAGTTGAGCATGGGATTAAACTAGCAGAATTTCTTAAGACAGAGTTTCTTAAGAAGATGTAAACAACCTATATTGGTTATTTATTGCTGTGTAGAAAATCACCCCAAGACTTAGCAGTTGATAGCAATAAACATTTATGATCTCACAGTTTCTGTGGGGCAAGAATCTGGGAGCAGCTTAGCTGGGTAACTCTGGTTCAGGATTCTTCACAAAATTGTGGTCAAGCTATTGGTGGGGGCTGCAGTCATCTCAAGGCTTGACTGGAGAAGGATCCATTTCCAAGTTCACTCAGGTGGCTGTTGGCAGACCTCCATCATCTCTGGCTGTTGGCTGGAGACAGCAGTTCATTGCCATATGGGTCTCCCCATGGCAGCTGGATTTCCTGATTAAGTGGGCAAGATGGCAAAAGAGGGAGAGCAAGACAGAAGCCACTGTCTTTCTGTAACCTAATCTCAGCAGTGACATCCTATAGCTTTTGAATATTCTATTTGTTGGAAATGAGGCAGTGAGTCCTGCCCACACGCAAGGAGAAGTGATTACACACAGGTATGGATACCAAGAGGGAGGGATCATTGAGGCCTTCTCTAAGACTTCCTGTCACACTATCCATATACTTCTATATGTGTGACTTTACCTGGACCAACAGTGCCCCATGATTCACAAGGTTTTGGTCAGTGAAGCTCTCTACTCCTCCATCTGTCATGGCCTGAATTCTCAGTGCTCTGTGATCCAGAGGCACACCTTGACCAACCATGTTAGTCACTGAAGGTAGATGCAAGGTCCAATGCCCTTGGGTACACATCTATTATAGAGCTGGTGGGTTTCCCGCTGCCTCCTTCATTGGCATGGCTATTTGGTAGAACAGGTCTAAGTCTATTCTTCTTTGCCATGGCAGGGACAAAGGTTATCTTTAGATAGTAGGCCCTCTTAGCCAGGATACATTGAGGAACTAATTATCCCTATCTTTCAAATGGAGTCGGTCTGACCTGACCTGAGAGGTCAGTGGGTTCGACCTGAGAGGATGCTCTATCTTTATGGCTTGGAAGTTGGCTCTCAAATAAGAGTGGCCTGAATTGAGGCAATGAGTCTCTTATTGATCTGCTTCATCAGGGAGTAGAGACAGCTGGTTGTCCTTCAATTTCCATTTTCCTTGGACTTAGTAATAAAATCCCTGATTATTACCTGGGCACATGGCTGCCTGGAATAAAAACAACAAGGATCAGTCTTCTTGCAGTTAGATGCAGTCTTCATGCATAACCATGTTCTGGCCAATGAGATATAAGCAGTAGTTGGTATGAGCAATATGAGCAGTTTCTAGGAAACAGCCTTATAAGAAAGCAGTATGCCCTGCTTTGCCCTTCTTCCTTTGTGTTGGCTATAGTAGGGATACGATGACTGGAAGTCTAGCAGCCATGTTGAGATAACCTTGGGAACCGTAACCATGCAGGATAAAGCAATATGCAAGAAGGACACTATGGCATATCTTACCAATCCTGAGATGACTATCTCTGGACTTCTTAAATATGAGAGAGAAATAGATTTGCATATTTAAGTTATTTCCAGATTTTTCTGTTACTTCTAACTGATTCTAAATTTTTTTTTTTTCAACGTTTATTTATTTTTGGGACAGAGAGAGACAGGGCATGAACGGGGGAGGGGCAGAGAGAGAGGGAGACACAGAATCGGAAACAGGCTCCAGGCTCTGAGCCATCAGCCCAGAGCCCGACGCGGGGCTCGAACTCACGGACCGCGAGATCGTGACCTGGCTGAAGTCGGACGCTTAACCGACTGCGCCACCCAGGCGCCCCACTTCTAACTGATTCTAATCCTAACTAATGATGTGGCTTTATTCAAGAACAGACAATCTTGCCATGACCTTAGCTCCCCCACTATTTCCTACAATATTCTTCTAGTAGGCAGGCATTGTCTCTAAATATAAGGCAAAGAATTAAAGCAAACATTGTTAGGTTTCCACTGGCAATTCTGCAATCTGCAGAAAGCCGGATGCTCCTGCTGAACTGTAGGGATGGGGCTAGGTCAGGTCAGGGGCTAGTCCTTGGGGTTCTCGTTAGATAGAAGGACCAACAGGTGCCTGTGGGGCTCCAAACTGAGCCCTCCTGCCATCTGTCCTGGGTGTTGCCTAAGTCCAAAGGCCTGACAGGTTCAAGATGTGTAGGTCAAGTCCTTGTCTAACTGAGATATGCAGAGCCAGCAAGTACCTTTAAGAATAAGGAGTGGGAGGGGCGCCTGGGTGGCTCAGTAGGTTGAGCGGCCAACTTCAGCTCAGGTCATGATCTCACGGTCCGTGAGTTCGAGCCCCGCGTCGGGCTCTGTGCTGACAGCTCAGAGCCTGGAGCCTGTTTCAGATTCTGTGTCTCCCTCTCTCTGACCCTCCCCTGTTCATGCTCTGTCTCTCTCTGTCTCAAAAATAAATAAACGTTAAAAAAAAAAAAAAAGAATAAGGAGTGGGAGTTGCCAGGGATGAGGAAGTACAGATAAAAGACAAGTGAAGCTGTCTTCTGGAAGACGGTGGGGACTGGACAAAAACAAAAAGCCCGTATCAAGCACCAACGTGGACAGTGTTTGTGTTGTGTATGCAATGCCAGCCAGAGGGCTTTGGGAAACAAAGGCCATGTCTGTTTTCCTTTCATGGCCTCTGCTCCACGGTGTCAATTACTTTCTCTAATGAAACCCACACCAGGCTTATGCCAGGGCTATGCTCAGCTCCCACTCTCCTTTTTACTGCATGCCAAGGAAATAACTTGGCTCTAAGCATACCTAGGAGGCATTTCTGAGGTATTTTGTGCTGATAGAGAACCCAGAGTACCTACCGGTTTCTTCTTCTTTTTTTTTTTTATGTTTTTATTTATTTTTGAGAGAAAGAGAGAGACAGAGCACAAGTGGGGGAGGGGCAGAGAGAGAGGGAGACACAGAAACCAAAGCAGGCTCCAGGCTCTGAGCTGTCAGCCAGAGCTGGATGCAGGGCTCAAACCCAAGAACCGTGAGATCATGACTTGAGCTGAAGTCAGACATTTAACCGACTGAGCCACCCAGCCGCCCCTACCTACCAGTTTCTTAAGCCCATAGCACTCCTAATGTAGAATTCAAGTCCTGCCTTGTAGAGAGGGCAGGAAATCACCTTAGGCATTAGGAGAATTTCAGTAATTATAACCTGCTATCAGAATTCTGGACTGTGCACATTTTTTAATGCTTCTGCACTACACTTAACTTTAGTTTGATAAACTCACTCCAATATCTTGAGACTGTTCTCTGTTGGTATATGCTGGCCCAAGAATGCCTCTAGTTCAAAATCCATTACCCAGTGCCTACTATTTTTAAATATAGTTCCCAAAATTAGGCAGAGGGACACTCCCTGACCCAGAAGTGGTCTGTGTGAGAGCCTTAGTGGAAATGGTATGGATTCTCAAGTCAGGCAGACCTGCAGTGAAACCAAGACTCTCACAATGGAGTTCAAAGATATTATCTGTAGTTGTGGAACGAGAAATAAAGGAGTATGTGCATTACTTAAGAGTTACAAAGGTGGCCAGCTGAGGAACTAAAAATATCAATAAGGCCTTAATGGGAAGCAGTTGGGGAGGTGAAAGGGAAATGTTAGTACACTAGATCCTTATCTTACATAGCAGAAAGCCAACTGATAAATCAAGAAATGGTGGTATTTTTTTCAACAAATATTTACACTGTGCTAAGGCAATGAGGATACAGACATAAAACAAACTAAACAAAGTCACTACACTCATTATTCTACTAATAAGCCTATTGGGTGCCTACCAGAAGAAATAGTAAAAGTCTAAAAAGAGTTGCCTTGGGGGCGGGTGGAGGGGGTGGGTGGAGAGAAATAGGACAAGGGGTTGTTTTTCCTGCAAGCTCTGTTATACTATGCATATATTAAATCTGTTAAGTTACCTACAAATATTCTATTACCTATTAGCTACATATCCTTGAAAGGATTGCTTAAATTCCCTGGGCCTCCATTCTTTTGTCTGGAAATTAGGGATAGTAATGGCTTCCTCCAACTGTTTGTTACAGGAGTATCTGCATAAAGTAGGCATGAAAATGTCAGTCCCCTCCCCATGTCTCCCATGTAATATTTTGAAGCTCCAGACTTTCAGGCTAAGAAGTGACATATGTTCCTGGGTCTGGCCTGAGCAAGCCACATGACTTTTCTCTGACTGATTCTGTTCATCTGACACAAAGATGCTCATCTAAAATTTCTTCAAGTGCTGGAGGAACAGGATGCACACTGGTGAAAACCGTGCGTCTGGAAAAAACACTGGCCAAATATTAACACAATTTCCATTTGGACAATATTGTACAATATTGGACAATATTGTTGATATGGTCTTTACTGCTCACTTATGGGCAGTTAAAGTAATTTGCTGTCCTGTTTTAGTGCCTCAGAATCTCTCACAGTTGGCTACTTAGTCCCTGAGGTGCTGAAGATCTCATGATGTAAGAGACAGAACAATTGTGAATTCAAGAGAGAGAGAGACAGAGAGAGAGAGAGGGAGGAAGGGAGGGAGAGATATCACTGCCTGGGATCAAGATTCAATTAGTAGAAAAACACTGAAAAATATCATGACAGAGCAAGGAGTATTGTGGACATCCAAACAGGTTATGAACGAGAAAGTGGATAAATGTGATCCTTTGTGTGTTTACCCATACACAGATACACAGCGGGGCATGCTTGCAGTTTCTGTGATTTGTCAGTGTGGTGTGTTGTGGGGGGTGGTTGCAGGGAGGGGAGGCTTTAGGGGTGAAGCACAGGCAGTGATGTGCTGGTAAAGGTCTAAGAGCCAGTCCTGACAGTTGCCAATTTCAATGGTGTAAATACTCCCAATGTGGCTGATTTCACACTACTAACTTGCAGTAACTGAATGCAGAATTGAAAGAAATGTGCAGAATCAGCTCTTGCAGCCAGTACCAGTCAATTCCCACACACTGCTGGCTACAGGTTTCCAGCACTATTCTCTTTCAAAACAGAAAAAAATTCCCAGCTTCTTACACTCATTTGCTTCTAAAGTTGTGGGTATGGATTTATTTTTTATTCCAGAATCCATCTATACCTCCCAAACAGCACTGTTCGTTCAACCCTGATTGATTATTCACTCTTTTGTAAAGTTCATGGCTCATCACAGTTCATAGGAATTCTGGGACTGGAGTATTCCACACCCACACCCACACACACACACACACACACACACACACACACACACTCACACCCCGACTAAATCTACACAATGGTTGGCAAGACCATTTGTTTATTCAGAAAGCAGCCAACAGGATGCTACAGGCCGGTCAGTGAACCACCCTGCCTTTCAAGATTTGGCAAACTCCTTCTGGCCAAGGAAAGCTCCAAGCAGGCAAGAGGGAGCTCCCTCACTTCTTGTGCCCCCACCATTACAGCTCTTTGGAAATTAAGTGCTTGCCTGGTTGTTTGGCACACGTATGACTCTCTTCCTCATCCCACAGGAAACTCTCCCTCATTAGTCTTCAGGGCGGTTTCCCTTTGAAACTCCCCCCACTCCTTTCCTCTCTGAAATCCTGTATCCTGGAGCCAGAGGAGCTATGTCTAGGCCTGACATTTATATACTTGGGGTGGGGGGAGGCTTCTTTAAAGAAAAGAATACACCATTATAAATATAAAGCTACTAGGGTCAGGGCCTTTAGAATGGGTCTGGGCAAATGAGGGTCTCCAGAGGAAGCTTCATTAGTTTCCAGTAGATATGCCTCTGTAGCCAGACTATGCTCCAAAGAAAACTGGATGTTTGCCTGGTGATGGGGAGTGGTGGAATGTCCTGTGTTTTTTTTCCTTTTAGAGGAGGAGGAAGCCCCAAATGTTGTTCTGCTTCAAAACTCTGCCTTCGAGCCTGATACTGGAAGACATTATCCAACTTCTGAGGAAGCCATTTTATTCTGTATCACTCCTACTGTATCACATGGCTACTCCCCCAGCGCTTGGCACAGAATACAACAGAATGCCTGTAACAGGCAGAGACCTTCCCCATTGGTCCAAGGAAGTATCTTCTCTAATCCCTTAGCTGGCTAACTTCAGAATCACTGCAGATGAGAAGGGACCTCTAGTGGTCAGTCTCAAAGGTCACATCATCACAACCTTCTCCCTAGTCTCTCAAAGGTGTTCTGGTCTGTCAACTCTGGGTTGTCCATCCCAAGAGGTAGGAGAAGGAAAATACAGAATAGGTCAGAGGAATTTTTGGGTTTTGATATAGGTAGGTTATGGAAGGTAGGATGACCTCTGCTAAATGGCGTGTAGAGGATGTGGTAGATGTGTTTTTATATGCTTGCTGACAAAATCTACCCAGCTCCTAGTGAGACGGGGCCCAGCATCATGCCAGGGAGTGAAGGGTTATAGGGAAGCAGAAATGTGACTTCAACCCAAAGTAATAGATGTTCTTCATTTTGAAGGCAGAGCATAATATTGTGAAAGAGTGGATTTTAATCCCTTTTTAAAATCATGACTTCTTTGGGGTGCCTTGGAGCCTCAATTGGTTAAGCCTCCAGCTCTTGGTTTCAGCTCAGGGCATGATCTCATGATCTCATGATCTCATGAGTTCGAGCCCTGCATTGGGCTCTGTGCTAATGGCATGGAGCCTGCTTGAGACTTCTCTCTCCTTCTCTCTCTGTCCCTCCCTGGCTTGCCCCCCCCCTCAAAAAATAAATAAGCAAAAATAATAAAATCATGACTCCTTTGGGAAGCTAATTAAAAATCAGAAGCCATCTCCTCAGAAAAATAATGATGCACACATGCACACACCCATTTTTGCCTGAAATTCAGAAATTTCATTGATACTCTAAGGCACATCCACAGTGGTTCCAGAAGCCAAGTTAAACTCTGAAATAAGGCATTTGGATAAGAATGCATTGTGGAAGCCAGGAATCTTGAATGGACTCTAACCCCTTCACTTTGGACAAGTTCCTTGACCTCTCTGAACTTCATTTCCTCATCTATTAGAAAAAGGAAGGGTATGGGGCACCTGGGTGCCTGAGTCAGTTGATCATCTGACTTCAGCTCAGGTCATGATCTTGTGGCTCGTGAGTTTGAGCCCCAAGTCGGGCTCTGTGCTGACAGCTCAGAGCCTGGAGACTGCTTCAGCTTCTGTGCTTCCCTCTCTCCCTGCCCCTCCCCCGCTTGTGTTCTGTCTCTCTCTCTCTTTCAAAAATAAATAAACATTAAGAAAATTTTTTAAAAGGAAGGGTAGACAAATGTAGGATTTCCAGATAAAAGACAGAATATTTGGTTAAATCTGAATTTCAAATAAACACAGATTTTTTTTAAAAGTACAACTATATCCCAAATATTGACTTTGTCCTGAATGAACAGATAGCGGTTGCACAGGACATACTTATACTAAGAAGTATTCATTGTTTACCTGGAATTCAAATTTCACGGGGTGTCCTGTATTTTTATTTGCTAAACTGGGCAAGCCTAGACAGGTGGCCTGTTGGGTCTTGATTTAAGGCCTAAAATTTTTGGTGATGAAGGAATCCTAATGGAGATTGGGAAGTTGGAGTATCATTAATCACTGTTTAAGCTAGAAATGCTGAAGTCCTGTGGCTGAGTTTAAGCAGCTTATTTATTTATTTATTTTTTTATTTTATTTTATTTTTTTTTTCAACGTTTATTTATTTTTGGGACAGAGAGAGACAGAGCATGAACGGGAGAGGGGCAGAGAGAGAGGGAGACACAGAATCGGAAACAGGCTCCAGGCTCTGAGCCATCAGCCCAGAGCCTGACGCGGGGCTCAAACTCACGGACCGCGAGATCATGACCTGGCTGAAGTTGGACGCTTAACCGACTGCGCCACCCAGGCGCCCCAAGCAGCTTGTTTTTAAAGTTTTTTTTTTGTTGTTGTTGTTGTTTTTGTTTGTTCATTTAGTAATCTCTGCACCCAATGTGGGGCTTGAACTCACAACCCTGAGATCAAGAGTCACATGTTCTTCTGACTGAGCCAGCCAGGCCCCCTGAGTTAAAGCAGTTTAGTGGACACTGTTGGATTCTGGATGGAATAGTCACCACGCTGGCTCCCTGAATTGCTCAAAGAACACTCTATTGTTGCTTAGCTGTGACGGCCAGATTTTTAGCTTTTCTGTCACTTTAAAACCCTCAGTAAATTCCCAGTGACCCAGCTAGATGATCTGTCTGGCCTGCAACCCTCCAGCCATTTGCTGAGCTGCTGCCTCTGTCCCATAAAGCTTGGGGACAGCGGCTGTGAAGACTGTGGCTTAAAGACCTTTGGGAATGGCACTGGTTAAAGTGGCTTAGAAACTGTGCCCCTCAGACTCTTCCCACATTCTGGTTGCTTGTTTCCCTCTCCTGTTGTTCATTCCCATACAACAAGGGGTACTCTGAGTTCTGTGCACCTGCAGAGTCAGTCTCCCTCCAGCCCTCCCCAACTCCCTCCTTTCCTTCTTCCCTTTCCTCCTGTTAATGTTTCTTGAGTACCTGCCATGCAGTAGGGTCTGTGCTGGGCCCCTCCCCCTTGGCTGAAGCTCTTCCACAGCCATCACTCTCATCGACACTTGGTCCGCAGTCTGTGGTTCTCAAAATGAGAATCCTGAACATGGTGTTGGTCACCTGGGAGGCTGTTAAAGATGACAGTCCTGAGTCTCATCAGAACTGCTGAAGGAGGGGCGCCTGAGTGGCTCAGTCAGTTAAACAGCTGACTCTTGGTTTCGGCTCAGGTCATGATCTCACCTGTTTGGTGAGTTCGAGACTCCCCCACTTCCCCGCTGTTCCCCTGCGCCCCCCCCCCCCAGTGCTGACTGTGGAGCCTGCTTGGAATTTTCTGTCTCCCTCTCTCTCTGCCCCTCCCCCCTCTCACTGTCTCTGTATCTCTCAAAATAAATAAACTTAAAAAAAAAAAAGAACTGCTGAAGGAAAGGTGCCTGGAAACTGTTTCTTAGAAATGCTGTTTCTTAGGCTCACCTAAATCAGAAGGCTGTGTGGGGCACCTGGGTGGCTCAGTCAGTTAAGCCTCCAACTTTGACTGAGGCCCCATGATTTCATGGTTCTTGGGTTCAAGCCCCGTGTCTGGGCTGACGTCTTAGAGCCCGGAGTCTGCTTTGGATTTTCTCTCTCTCTCTCTCTGCCCCTCCCCCATTTGTGCAGTCTCTCTCTCTCTCTCTCTCAAAAATAAATAAATAAACATTAAAAAAAAAAAAAGGCTGTGGCTGCTAGTTCTTGGACCCCCTTCTCTGTCCAGAAGTGCACAGGCCTAATGTGGAGCCAATTGGTTTCTACTCCCAGGAATTTCCAGATGCGAGGCTGCCTCTCTCCTCTCCCTCTGGGCCTGAGCTACTTATAGAAGATGTGAAGTACTAGACTCTGTTAATACTGCAACCAGCCAAACTACTTAGGCTTAATGGTTAACTACTAGGCTTAATTATTTATGGCAAAAATAGTTTCCTCATTCTGTCAGTTTTAGGAAAGAGGAATGTTCCAGGAATGACGGTGGACAAATCTTGTCACTTCTTTGACTCTCCAGCAGGGGCACCACGATATCATTTTTAAAATCTGAAACCCTGCCCCAGCACTGAGTGTACTCTACCTGGCTCCTAACCATCATTAACTTTCCCTTCTAGACGATAAGACCTTTCAAGTTGAGGAACTTTGTTTTGCTCATCTTTGTATCTCTCAGGGTATCCACTTAATGTAGTGAAATTCAGGGAGCACCATTTATCTTGTAGACATCACAGTTTTCCACAGATGGCAGTTGAGTGACTTGAGAAGCCAAGTCTTTTATTTATTCATGATAAAGACACCATATTGGCTTGGATGGCACTGGCACTTCCAATGTTTAGAATACTCAGTACATGGAGGATACTCAATAAATAACTGCTAAATACTTTCCCCCAACATGAATATGTCAAATATACAGAAAAAATGAAACTGGATATCTATTTAACCCTATATAGATTCTAGATTCAGCACGTGTGAATTTTTGCTATACTTACTGTGTGTGTGTGTGTGTGTGTGTGTGTGTGTGTGTGTTTATTTTTGCTGAATCATTTGAAATTTAATTGCAATCATCGCGACGCTTAACCCATAAATATTTCAGCAGGTATCTCCTAAGAATTAGGACATTCTCCTAAACAACTGCAATTCTACTATTACTCCTAAGAATAATTAACCATTACTTCCTAATATAATTTAATATCCAACTGTAGAAGCTGGTGTCGGTGCCCCGCCCACATCCCCTTGGTCTGCTTGCAAACAGTTCCCATATAGCAAAAAGGTGACTTCCTGAGTGTCTCTCCCTGAACATTCATGGCTAGACCAAAAGAGTGCACTCTACCCTCATAGGATGGGCTGGAGATGCTGGGGAGTCAATACCCCAAGAGTATTCCTTAACCAATGATGGAGAGAAGTTAGTGGATAAATACCCAAGCTTCCTTCCCCTCATGAGTCGATTCTGAGGTATGTTCCCCAGAGCTTGTCAAAGGGTCCACGGTGACAGTGTCCATAGTTATAACCTATCCATTAACACATACCCTTTCTTAGTTGTCCTTCCTTCCCTGTCTCACTTCCTTACTGTGCTCCTTGAGATCACCTTTAAATAAACTACTTGCAGCCAAAGCTTTTGTCTTAGAGTCTGCTCTGGAGGACCCAGAACCAAGACATCAATTCATTGCTAAATTCACTTACAAATGATGATAGTAAAACACACTCTTCTTAGATCCACCAAGAAGCAAACTCAAAACTTCCTTAGATGGCGCTTGCAACTCAGCAACAGAAACTGCTCTTAGTTATGATTCTTACTGGAACAATGGTATATACGAAGGCTGTGTTCATTTATTATGCCCTGCCCAGCCTGTATTAATAATAATAATAATAATAATAATAATAATAATAATAGCTCCTGTGAATTAGCAGCTTACTGTGCAGCTGCTTCACATACTTTATTTCACCTAATCCTCACAGTGCCTTTGTAGGGAGGGCACTATTACTGTTTCTGTTGTATTGACAAAGAACTTGAGGCTCATAGAAGCTACACAGCTTTTTTGAAGTCACATAACTAGTAAGAAGCAGATCTCTTCTGGTATGCTTACCCATTGTGTTAAAATGTGCAGATAACCATAAATATTCTTTATCCTATTCTTGCATAAATGGGAACAATAGTAGTACCCAGATAACACTGTACAACACAGTGTAATAACACCACAAACATACATTTTTTTAACCAACCAAAAAAAATGTTATCTTCAATTGCTAATTCTTGAAAGTATAATGCAAGGATTCCCCAATCATGTGAAAGTCTCAAAGGGATAAAACTTCTCCCAGTTGTGCTTGGCTTAGTACATCTTATGCACTGGGCTGGGGTTACCAGCATTGCTTAAGTTGTGGAATCTTCCAATATTTTGGCTGCCATGTTCGAGTTAGGTAACTTTGGTAATTTGACAGCCTGAGAATGGTAATGGGGCAAGTTTGAGAAGAGGGTTGGTTTTCACAGCAGCCAGAATATTAGAAGATTCCACAACTTAAATAATGCCGGAAAAATATCACTTCCCACTGATAACCCAAGCCCAGTGCATTATCTAACTTGAACATGGAAATGTTTGGTGAAATGTGCTACAAATTTTTGCACAAGGTCAGGTTTTCTTGGAATAATTACATCACTGTTAGTAATATCTGGCCCCACCTAGTTATTTAGAGACACATGAAAACTTAGGTCTGAAGAAGATGTCTTTCCCAGTTAGTGTCTTCTCTAAGAATCCATAAAAAGAAAGAGACTTTGAACCCAATTTATTTTGTGTACTTGACCCTACTGTCATAAAGTGTTCAAATTCAAGTATTATAAAGATGGTAACAGGGAAAGGATTCAGGGTTCCCAGATGAAGAAACAAGTGGCCAACGAAGTCACCTTTTCAGAGCTTAGCAGGTAAGTGGTAAAACTTTGTCTTCTATATAGAGAGTTGTAAAAATTAAAAACAAGTCAAGTAAGGGAAATTCATTTTGAAAAGATGCTGTCTAATGTGGTAGAAGGGAAGGGGTGACATCCATCTTCCTCTTTAATTAATAGGGTAAGGTATGGTCTGCTAAGAAGCTCACACTCAGCACTTATTAGGCACCTACAGTGGACAGTGCTTGAGAAAACTCTATTAATGAGCAGATTCTGAAATCATCACTATTACGGTGGTAGGATAGAAATCTTTTTTTTGGCATAGTTTTAAAATTACGGAAGAATCAATGTTAGTACTAATTGCATCTTATTGAAATATTGATTCAGGCTTGCCAGCCAGAAAGGGTGAGTCTGGTGGGAATGAAGCTTGTTCTTGTCAGGACAGGCCTGGGGTGGGGAGAAGCAAAGCCCATCCACACAGTCGTAGGAATGTTACAGCTCTTGAAGGTTAATACTTGTAATACAGGGATGAAACTCCAAGTCACTGAGGTCTATGGAACGGCCAGGGCTCAGAAGGGATTAACAGCAGCTTCTTAAAGGAGGAGAATATCAGTCTAGGCAGTACAGTGATTAAGAGTCTGGCCCTGGGAGTCCTGGGTTCGAATCCTGGCCCTGACATTTACTGTCTTTGGGATCTTGGGCAAATGATATAATCTCTCTAAACCTTTAGAAATGACATCAAGAGGGTTGTTAGGGACTTCACTGAGATTGGAATAATGTATGTGAAGTGTTTAGTACAGTGCCTGTTGCATAGAAAGCATTCAGTATGTGTTTCTACCATATTCATAGTGGTACTCTTGAAAGGAAGTAATTAAATATATATTTTTCCTAGATGAAGTAGAGAATATCTAGGGAGATGGATGGCAGCAGCAAAAGCATAGAAGGAAAAAAGAAGGACTTTGTTATCTTTTATTCTTAGTCTATCCTGGGTTGAAGAGAACAGGTATTCTGAGGGAGAGTATGGGGGAGGGGTGGAAGGAAGCAAAGAGATTAACATGGTTTAAGACTAGAGACTAAGGGCGCCTGGGTGGTGGCCCAGTTGGTTGAGCGTCCAGCTCTTGATTTCCGCTCAGGTCATGATCTCATGGTTCATGACTTTGAGCCCTGAGTCGTTGGGTTCTGCATGTGCAGAGCCTGCTTGGGATTGTCTCTCTTCCTCTCTCACTGCCCCTCCCCACTCACTCACCCTGTCTCTCTCAAAATAAATAAATAAACAAAAAAAGTAGGGGGGCGCCTGGGTGGCTCAGTCGGTTAAGCGTCTGACTCTTGATTTCAGCTCAGGTCATGATCTCACGGTTCCTGAGATGGAGACCCATGTCAGGCTATTTTTTACTGACAGCAAGGAGTCTGCCTGGGATCCTCTCTCACTTCTCTCTCTGCCCCTCTGCCTCCCCAAATAAATTAAACTTAAAAAAAAAAAAAAGAAAAAGGACTAGAGTCTATGCTGCAATTGAGTCTTCTCTAAGGTATTAACTTTTTGAGTCTATGGGATTTGGAACAATCTCAACAACTCTCTTTAGCAGAAAGCAACTTTTACAAAAATGACCCAAGACAGGCCTTCAAGATCAGAATTACTACAGTTCAGTAGAGACTGTCTGTGAATGAAGGGAGTTTCTTTCTCTTTCTGTTAAAATGACATTCTATCAATTTCTCCAGGGAAGACTGGTTCTACCTTCCCCGGGGCTGCCCTATAGCTGCCCTATATCTTAAAGCCTATTTCCTTGTGGTTTTCTTTTTCTTGCCTTAAAAAAATATCCTGAATACTAAAAGTACTTTGGACTCAGTAATCAGAATAAGATTGTTTAATTAAAAACTAGAAATTGTACTGTTACAGCTGGGATGACTCATCTGGGATTTTATTTTAAATGCGTAACAGGCAAGAGGACGTTTCATAAACTCAGCATAGACCAAAGTACAGAACCAACTACTCCCTTTTTCCCCCCAGCAGACCAGACGTAAATTTGTTAAAGATGGCCTGGAAGATCAGTTGCCTAATGAGAATGTGCAGATTTCTTCTCTTAGTGATTTTGTTTCTGCCCTGTGAGGTGACAAGTAAGTTCATATTCTTTTGGTCTCTTTTTAAATAAAGAAAAATTTCAGATTAAAAAATTATCAGTGGGCATTGGGAAAATCCAAAATCCAAATCACCAAATACACAGTTGATATGGCTCAGAGTACAGGAGTCAGACAACATGACATAACAGTCAATGGAAAAATATTTTTATGGTTCTGGTAATTATGAGACAGAGTAAATGTTCTATTCTCTCCAGAGCCACAGCCAGAATTTTCCTACATTTTAATGCATTCCATTACTAATCACATCCCAAACAGGCTATGCTATTTATTTGAACATACCACTTACAGGAAAATCCTTCCTGTACTTGTTCTCTACCCCAGTCTGGAAGTGGATCTCACCGAACCCTTCGCAACCCCCCCCCCCCCACCCCACGCACATCCGTTTTAAAAGTAATACATATTGGGGCACCTGGATGCCCCAATCGGGCATCGGTTGAGCATCTGACTTCAGCTCAGGTCATGACCTCACAGTTTGTGAGTTCAAGCCCTGCATTGGACTCTGGGCTGACAGCTCAGAGCCTGGAGCCTGGAGCCTGCGTCAGATTCTGGGTCTTCCTCTCTCTCTGCCCCTCCCCCGCTAGCACTCTCTCTTAAAAATAAATAAACATTGAAAAAATTTTTTTAAGTAATACCTAGTCAGTAAAAAAAAATTCAGGAAATATATGAAAGAATAAAGAAAACTAAAAGTCCCCCAAATCCCATCATCCAGAGATGCACTCAACAATATTTTGGTATCTATTCCTCTAGATTTTTAAAAAATCCTAGGCTGCAAAGTCACATTATTTTCATCAGTAGTTTATGCATTCTAAAGGAAAAGTTCATGTGTTTACAGACTATATTAACAAATGTTATGTAGGGGGCAAGTCTGTGACAGCTAAAGTCATTCTTAGTTTTTGTTAACTTGCTTCTGAACTAGGAAAGTAAAAATTAAAATTCAGGTATGTTACAGTGAATGCATTTCTGAAAATCAGAGATTAAAAACAACTGTTATATATCCTGATCATCCACTCTATAACCTGTCTACCCTACAAACCAGTTGTTTAACCAACAATTATTTTACCACACTGCCAAAACAATATTAAAACATCAGAAATGCAAGACCCATTTTTCCACAATCCCATCAACAAATCAGAAATCTTTCCAAATCAACTTTTGCCCATATTCAATTGCATATTCAATTTTTATGTATTTATAGGAATTATTACAGATGTAACTTACATTCTGCCTATTCACCTAGAGTTGTGTCTTATGTATTTTTCAATTTTGTTTTCATTTGTCCTTTCCCACTCCCACCCCCTTGTTTTGCTACTTCCCACCCCTTGAATTAAACAATTTAAGTCTGGAAAGCATTTCTCTACTTTTATTAATTCTATTCAGTATACACAGGGAGATTTTTCCCCCAAAGTTTCCTCATAAATGTGTGTGTGTATGTGTGTGTAAATGAGGGTAATTCTGTACATACCCTTTTCTAACCCAGTAGTTCTCAAACTTCACTGTACATTAGAATTGTCTGAAGGTTTTTTACAAACGCAATGCCCAGACTGCACTCATATCAATTAACCAGAATGTCTGGGTGAGGAAGCCAAGCATCAATATGTTTTTAAAGATCCCTAGGTGATTCTGATGTGCAGCAAGATTTTGTAACCATCATTTTAACATTTTCCTTTTTTTAGTTAATAATACATTATTTTTATCTTTATTAATCTTTTCCCTTGTAAAATCATATAGATCAATATGACTATTTTTAATTATTGCAGAGTATTTCATTGTACTGATGTAACATGATTTATTTAACCAATCCCCTATTTCTGCTATTTAGAATGTTCAGTCTATGTTAAAAGTTTCTTCCTGCCCTTTCAGGTTCTGTCTTAACTGTGAATGATAAAACTGAGAACTATATTCTGGACACTTGGCTTGGCTCCCAAGAATCTCTGAAATGTGCTGTTAAAAACCACACCAGGGAGGAAGAACTACTCTGGTACCGAGGAGAGGGGACAGTGGATTTGAAATCTGGAAACAAAATCAACTCTAGTTCTGTCTGTGTCTCTTCCATCAGTGAAAATGACCACGGAATCACCTTTACTTGCAAGCTACGGAGGGATCAGTCGGTGTCCATCTCGGTGGTGCTGAATGTCTTTTGTGAGTGAGGGGGAAGAAATTGCAAGTCAATCTGTGTTGTCTGCACTATATTAAGTGGTACTTGAAATCTGGGTCTAAAGAGTTACATGCGTTTTAACATTTGCTTGGTATTGCCAAGTTGCCCAATTTATGCTCCCACAACGGTGCAGGTGGGGGCCTACTCCCCCACACCCTTGTGAGCATCAAGTATCCTCAACTCAAAGAATTTGCCAGCCTGGTTTGAAATTTTATTTTCACTTTCTAAATTACAAATAAGGGTGTCCACCTTTTTATAAATGTGTTGGCTGTTCATGTTTCTTTTCTGTGAAATGCCTGTTCATGTTCTTTACCCATTCTTCTATTGGGTTATTTGTCTTTTTAAAATTGGTTTGGATAAGGGCTATATATTAAGGAAATTAACCTTTTGTCATTTGAGATTATTGTATTTCTTGTATTTATTTTTGATCTTCTTATAGTTCTTTTTTTGGCCATATTGAAATTTTAAATGTTTATGTATTTAAAACCCCTGATCTTTTCCTTTGTGGTTTCTAGCTTTGTGTCCTACTTAGACATTCATTGGGAATCTTTTTTTTTAACTTTATTTATTTATTTTTACCTTGGGGGGGGGGCATAGGAAGAGAGTGAAAGAGAATCTTTAAAAATTTTTTTTTAGTTTTTTAACATGTATTTATTTTTGAGAGACAGAGCATGAGCTGGGGAGGGGCAGAGAGAGAGAGACAGTGAGAGAGAGAGAGAGAGAGAGAGAGAGAGAGAGAGAGAGAGAGAATCTGAAGCAGGCTCGCTCCAGGCTCTGAGCTGTTAGCACCGAGCCCAACACGGGGCTTGAACCCACAAACCGTGAGATCATGATCTTAGCTGAAGTCAGCCATTTAACTGACTGAGCCACCCAGGCACCCCTAAGTTTTTTTTTTTTTAATAAAAACTTGTTAAAAGTTTTATTAAAAATACTTTATTTACTTTGAGAGAGAGAGAGAGAGAGAGAGAGAGAAAGCACAAGTGGGGGAGGGGCAGAGAGAGAGAGGGAGACACAGAATTCAAAGCAGTTTCCAGGCTCTGAGCTGTCAGCACAGAGTCCGACATGGGGCTCAGACCCATGAACTGTGAGATCATGACCTGAACTGAAGTTGGACGCTCAACAGATTGAGCCACCCAGGTGCCCCCAGTGAGAGAGAATCTTAAGATCCATGCTCAGCATAGGGCTTCACGTGGGGCTCAGTCCCATGACCCTGGGATCATGACCCAAGCTGAAATCAGGAGTCAGACACTTAAGTGACTGAGCCACCCAGGCACCCTGGGAATCTCTTAACATCACCTTAACACCCAAAATGAGGAGACTCTTTGATGGTTGGATTCAGGTATTGGTAACCCATTGGTAGAACTACGTGGGGGCAAGGGAGCCCTACAAGTAATTCCATATAGGTGATCACATAGGTGTTTTGGGTGGAAAGTGGTGCTATGTGAGGGAGGTATGGATAATACAGAGAGGGGTGATGTAGGATAAGGTGACGATGTGGTATGATTTGGTGGAAGAAGTAGCTCTGGACTCAGAACCTATAATAAAGTCAAAGACATTTGACTCCATGAGCTCAGCAAACTTTTCTGTGAAAAATGGATGTCACTGCTCTTGAAATAAAAAGGTAGAAAAAAGGCTGAAGAATCCAACTCTGGAAAATACTGGCATCTTACAGTTTGGGTTTCCAGGGTGAAACATTTGCATGTTCCTGGGCAAAGGAGCTTTTTTTTTTTTTTTTCTATGAATCAGTAAAATGTGGTTTTTAGCAAGCTACCTCTTGGCTACTTTGATAGTACTCAAGGCTATCAGGGGATCTTGGAAGTCTTATAATCCTTATAATATTATAGATGAGGAAACGGAGGCCCAGACTGAGGGCCCAAATTATCACAGCTGGAGCTGAGAACAGAACACCATTCCCCAGGCTCCTCAGTGCCCTTCCATTGTCTTCCTAAGGGAGACATGGCAGATAGCGTGCAGTGGCTTAAAGAAATGATTTTCAGTTTTCCAACCTGAATGCATGTTTCAGACCATCTTTACGACAATCTCCTAAATGTGGCTGTTGCTAAGCACATATAAAAAAGCCAACTGGTCAGTGATTCGTAATGACAACAATTGGCACAAACTCATAATCAATAAATCAAAATGAGCTCATAAAAGTGATAAGAATATAATGTACAATTCTGGGGAAGTATTATTATTGTTATAAATAGCAGATTGAGAACTACATGGAAGCTTGATAATACACAATTTGGGGGAGGGTGTGCAGAAACAAGTTTTTCTCACAGAACCTGACCCTTCTTTCACAGTTGCTGCTGAAAGTATAAATTCAGACCACCTCTTGTACAATTTTTATCAAAATTTAAAGGGTGCCTACCCTGTGATCCAGTGTTTCTCCTTCTAGATGGTATAAGCTTGGAGAAACGCATGCAAAATGTACTTAAAGAAACATATACAAAGATATTTATTAAAGCATTAACATTTTAAAAATGAAAATAATGCCTACCAATCAAAATGATTCAAGAGTCTTATATTATATTGTAGCACTCTAAAAGCAATGAGCTAGATCTCTGTGGTTCAAAGTGGATATATCTCAAAAACATGCAAGCTTTTGAGAAAGTCTTTATATAAGCTTCCTAAAAACAATACAGTGTATTTCCTATTGATAAATTATATGTATAAAAAACTTTGTTCAGGGTCCCTGGGTGGCTCAGTCCATTGAACATTGGACCCTTGATTTGCGCTCAGGTCATGACCTTGTGGTTCGTGGATGCAAGCCGTTCGTCGGGCTCTGCACTTACAGTGCAGAGCCTGCCTGGGATTCTCTGCCTCCCTCTCTCTCTGCCCTCCCCCTGCTCATGCTCTCTCTCTCTCTCTCTCTCTCTCAAAAATAAATAAACATTTCTTAAAAACCCGTTTTTTCAAAAAAGATCTGCAAGGATTTATGTCAAACTCATAGCAGTGGGTATCTTTGGGGAGGAAGCAAACAATATGGAATCAAAGAGGACCTTAACTTTATCTGAAATGTACTATTTTTACAAAAGGGAATACTCATATATAGCTGATATGATTTAAAATTGACCTTCAATGGTTAAATCAAAAGGAACAACTAATAGGACATGTCCACAGGTCCTATGGTATATTTGATAATTACATTCTCTATTGTAGCAGCTTCCAACATATCCAAATACCATATAACATCCTTGTTGGATACGGATACAGAATTCAAGCTCATTCCAAAGAGCAGCAAAATGTCATTCTTCTGAAAGAGTTATTAATAGCACAGCCTACTCAGGGTCTAATTATTCAGTGTGCAGATTACACAAGCTCTTTCTTTCTTCCTTCCCTGACTCTAACTCCTTCCTACTGCCCGCTTTTCAAGCACTTCAATATTCTTCTACACCTTAACCAGAAAATGCAAGGGGCATGGAGAAGAGAAAGAGTCAGCTCAGCCTTTTCTCCCCCTTGGTGGGTGTTGGAAAGCCCTGGTTGGAAAGCCCTGGTGCAGGTGAGGGTTGGAATTATTTGGTGAAGATAAATGTGTTCAAGTATCTATGTCTCTAGGACTGCCCTTATCATGGAGGGAGTACGGACTGGCTCACCCAGAGGGACGAGAGGGACCCAGAATGTCACATTCACCTTCCACAGATGTCAGAGTTGCCACAATCAGAGCACCTTCTGGGAGGGGGACATTATTTCTAGAGAATCATTGAGGAAATGTAAATATGCATTGGGAAATGTGGCCAGGGCAAATGCGGTTAGATAAAATGTAAAAATTGAGGATGTGAGGAGACCTCAAAACCACCGTGGCAGCCGCCGCTTCCGCCGCCACTGCCACCACCATAAAAATAGTAACTAGCACTGTGGTAAATTCTTTACAGGTGTTATCTCATTTCATCTGTACAGTACCTTGTGAGATAGGTATTGTCCCACTTTTTAGATGAAGAAAGTGAGCAGTTGCTTAGCAATTAAGTAACTTTCTCAAGGTCACAGAAAGTGGTGTAAGATGGAATTAGGGACAAGTGCAATCCCTGCTTTCTTTATATTATACTGTTTTCTCCAACATATTAGTACAGATTGGTTTCAGAGAGCAAAGACTCAAGGCTTATCCTCTTAGGTAGTGCTATAAATGGTCTACTTGGTACAGATTCATCATCATATACATTTGTTTCATGGTTTATCTTCTCTACCACATGGAAGTTCTATAATGTTTGGAACTGGATGTATGTTATTTACCATTGTATCCTTGGTTCCTAGTCCAGCGCTTGGCGTAAAGTAGGTACTTGATAAATTTTTGTCCAATGAATGAATGACTGCGTGAGACAGACTGAAGGAAGATCTTGAACACTGTCGGTAAACTACTGCTTATCCACTAATTAAGCCTAAATGCTTGAGTCTTGTAGTTCCTCCTCTTCTGAGTGGAGACGACTTGCAAACCGTTGAGGAAGGCAGTGATGTGAAGTTGGTTTGCAATGTGAAATCCAACCCCCAGGCTCGAATGATGTGGTACAAAAACAGTAACATCCTGAATTTAGAGCAAAATCACCAAGTCCAACAGACAAGTGAGTCTCTTCAACTGTCAATCACCAAAGTCAAGAAATCTGACAATGGAACCTATAGCTGCATTGCAAATTCATCTCTGCAAATGGAGACCAAGGACTTTCACCTCATTGTCAAAGGTAACTCTCTTTTTAAGTAATATCCAGCACAGTGCAAAAGTCAGAATAGGTTCTCAGTAAACATTTTGCGTGGCAACAAATGATGATGCTAATTATGGTTAATAGCCAACGATTTCCTTTGGAGAATCACCCCTATCCAAGAAATTTCCACTAAGAATTCTAATTCATGGGGCACCTGGGTGATTCAGTTGGTTAAGCATCCACCTTCAGCTCAGGTCATGATCTCATGGTTCATGAGTTTGAGCCCCACATCAGGCACTGCACTGACCTGATCATGAAAAGCCTGCTTGGGATTTTCTCTCTCTTCCTCTCTCTGTGCCCCTCCCCCATTTGCACACTCTGTCTCTCAAAATGAATAAATAAACCTAAAAAAAAAAAAAAGAATTCTAATTCTTCCATTTAGGGGATCATGCCCATTCCATATGAAACACTGCTTTTTGAGCAAAGGTCCTTTCTAGAACCAAGTGGTAGCAGATAATTCTGGTTGGCTTTTAGGGAGGAGTACTTCTGTAAATTCTCCTGGGCCACTAGGTTTGTAGGAACTGGACTTTTGAGTTTACAGCCTAATGATAAACAGAAAGAGAAGTCAGAAACACATAAAGAAGGGAAGACAGATAAGAAAGTGAATCTCTGAAATCACTCCTGACTTGGGGCGCCTGGGTGGTCCAGTTGGTTAAGCATCCGACTTTGGCTCAGGTCGTGATCTCACAGCTTGTGACTTCAAGCCCTGTGTCGGGCTTTGTGCTGACAGTTCAGAGCCTGGAGGCTGCTTCGAATTCTGTGTCTCCCTTTCTCTCTCTGCTCCTTCCCTATTCATGCTCTGTCTCTCTCTCTCTCTCCGTCTCTCTCTCTCAAGAATAAACATTTAAAACATTTTAATAAAAAAATTAAAAAAGTAATACAATCACTCTTGACCCTGAAATTGTAATCTATAGGCTAATCAGTAGTGAGGGAGGGGGAAGATGGTGGAAAAATGTCTTTCTCTTGGGCTTCATGCTTCATCCACCCAGACTTTTCACCTCTTCAATAACAGAGAACAAATGAAATTTCAAATGTTCTTCCCTCCTCATATTTCTCATTCATACAAAAAGAGAAAGGGGACCTGAGCAGAGAAAGCAAGGAAGACAGTAGAAAGAAATGAGGTCAGAGAGCAAATGGAATATAGAACGGTGTTCCCACATTTCCACTTACCACGGGCAATTGTGGCAAAATTTGACCTTGAGGTGAGCTGCACAAAAAGAAACTTTCAAGAACGCAGCTGTGATGCCTGAGTAGGAATAGCCATCTTGATACCAGGGTAAAGAAAGCTGCAGTCTTAGCACAGCAGAAAAGACCTGTAGAGGATGTTGGGTCTTGGGGACTTCTTTAGACAATGCCCCAGCCGGGGGAAAAAGCAGGACGGTGTGAGACAGAATTGGCAACAATCAAGGCTGTCAATCATTCTTTGCTGCTGTTCACTGAATAAAAGTTCAAAGATAACTTCCTTTTTGATACAGATCCTGAAAGTTTGGTTAAAATATTTAAGTTTTCTTAGATAACATCTCTTTTAATTTGAAACAAACATTTAGTAAGACCCTTACATGTTAATTTTGCAGGACGCCTCGGTGGCTCAGTCAGTTAAGAGTCTGACTTGATTTCGGCTCAGGTCATGATCTCACGTCGGGCTCTGCACTGGGCACGGAGCTTGCTTAGGATTCTTTCTCCTTCTCCTTCTGCCCCTCCCCCACTCATGAGCGCGCGCGCGCTCTCTCTCTCTCTCTCATGCTGTCAGAAAAAATGTTAATTTTGATTGCTGAATATATAGGCAAAAACATACCAAAAAAATCTTTAAGTTTGTTTTCATGTTAAAACTGCAATTATGAAGCTGAGAGGCATACCCGATTATGTCATCTGCAGACTTGGGCAAGCTAAGTTAATTTTCCAGTTAGAAAGCCTTAGTTTGGGGACATTTATGAACTCCCTTCTTACTCTAATTGGATAATGTTGATCAGTTGAAATAAAATTTTATTTTTCTGAAAAACAAACAAACAATACCAAAAAAAGCCCAAAAAACAAAAAAGAGAAAGGCAAGATACCTGGTGTAGCAGATGCAGAAAATGCTCACACATTTTCTGGTCTGAGGCCAGTACGCCAAGAACAGCCAAACAAGCTGAGGCTCCTATTTCTTGTTAGAACATTATTCACTCTGCCGTTTGCTTCCCTGTGCCCACTCATTGCCTTTCTTGCTAGTTCCTAGGAAGCCAACTGAATCCCTGCCAGAAGGGTTGGACGATGTGACAGGAGGGCTTATTTCCTGCCCCTCAGGGGGGTCTGGGACACCAACAGAGAGGCTGGTGGGGAGAAAGAGGTGCTGCCAGTTGAATGCCCATTACCGTGATTACTGGCATGCTCAGTAATTTGTCCTGCAGGGCAGTGAGAGTACCCCCGGGTCTGTCCGCTTTAAAAAACCAAACCCACAAATAACCCAAGTACTCATGGGGTAGAAGCAGTGGAAGAGGCAGCTTACTGAAGCTTGTGGCTATTCACCTCCCTGCAAAAGCTCGGTAGGTGGGGCCTCCAGCCATGCCATTCTAACTGGGTGTAAAAAGCTACCCGCAGAGATCAGGGAATTATATCATCCCTCTTGGTTAAGAAGGAATCTTAAGTGCTCTGCGAGATAAAAAAACATACAACTTGTGTGGCAAGCAGGATGTCAGCTTGACAAATTGGCTTTCAGGTGGGCAGGATCCTGTTTTGGATGGAACCCTTCCAAGCCAACTTGTTTTTCTTATTTCTTCCTGCTCTATTATTTCCCAGGCTGTCAGCTGCTTTCACAGCAATAAGTGCTCTGCTGCCTGTGCTCAGGCTGAATGTGTTTGCCACGAGCCTCTCCTGGCTTCAGGGCTCCGTAGGGTAGTTTCTAAATGGGGCCATGCAAAGCTAGAAGTGTAATTACAGATCTTGAGCACGAGAGTTTACCCTGTGTGTTGGGATTTTCTTGCATAATAAATATGGAGAGGGAAAAATTACCAAATCTGGTTACAAATAAGAGAATAAAACAGGGGGCGCCTGGGAGGCTCAGTCGGTTGGGCAATCGACTTTGGCTCAGGTCGTGATCTCACAGCTCCATGAGTTCGAGCCCTGCATCGGGCTCTGGGCTAAGCTGTCAGCACAGAGCCTGGAGCCTGCTTTGGATTCTGTGTCTCCTCTCTCTCTGTCCCTCCCCTGCTTGCACACTGTCTCTCTCAAAAATAAACATTACAATATTAAAAAATAGAGAGAGAGAGAGAGAGAGAGAGAGAGTAAAACAGGACAACAGGAGAGATGCAGTTATACTGACCAAAGTCACTTTCATTAGAAACTTGAAATCCAAAGGGAGACTTAGTGGATCCGGCAGTTTATATCAGCTTGTTTAAGGAGTGAAAGCTGTCATGTGGGGCTTCATTTAATTCAGCTTGGTAAAAATATCCAGATCTTTGACCAAATTCTGATTTCTTTTCCTAATTGTCCCTCCTTTGCCTCCCCTTCATTTTGACATCTTTCCTTGGCACTGAAAGTAGAAAGGGCCCCTACTAAGGTTAAGCCTCTTCGGTGTCCCCCAGGGCTGGCTCTCACAGGGCCGGTGCTTATAAGAAGGCCCACGGAGCAGAATTTCTCCAGAATATTGGTGCAGCTCACACTCTCATGAGAAAAATTTTTAGTAACAGCTAAAAGAGAGCCAGAGTAAAGGATGCTTAATCTACTTACTCCCCAAAATTATCCTGCACAGTAACGAGACATACAGGAAAGAAGAAAACAAGTAAAAGGTAAGTGGTTTAAGTGTGTCATACGTTTACGGAGGGATAAATGCTATTTTATAATCTTGAGGGAAATAGGGCTTGGGCTTTGAAATGAGATTTATCTAAAGTCTTCTCTTCCCCTCCTTTCCACCTTTTGCCCCTCATATACTATTTCACGATCCTATGTCCTTTATAACACTGATCTCAGTCTGTGGTTTTTGTTTGTTTAATGTCTGTCTTCACTACTAGAATGTGAGCCCCATGAGGCCTTCCATGTCTGACCTATTTTTTGCAGGGCTGAGCACCATACCTACCTCACAGTAGTCATTTAGTAAAAACTTTTTGACCACACTCAATCTACAAACTCAAGGACACAATAAATAGCACACTTTTTATTTCCTATAAGTTCCTAAAATATTATCTTAGCAAAGATTGGAGCCCCGCTCCCTGCCCCTGGTCCCGGGGTGGCATCAGAATCCAGGGGCTTGGGTGAGGTCATTTAAACATCTTTGTTGATCTTACTTTTAAAAGTTTCATCCCATGTCATATCAAACTTATTAAAATGAATCACACAGAGTATACTTTTTTAGCTGTAAAAATTTTGAAAGGATGTTTGTAACTTGCATACATTTTGAGTTTTATTATCTATAAGTTATTAATGTGGTTCTTAAGGTTTAAATTTGGCTGTTGGGTTACAGTTGATATAAAGCTACATTTTATAGATATTTAAACGTTTATTAATTTTGACCAATCTGCCACTTTATTTTCATATTTTGGAACCAATATGTATTTTCCAGGTCTCAGATATTTTCATAGGCTTTTGGGAAGCTTGCAAGTGCAGGCACTGTGCCTGTAGTGCCTGATGAACAAAATAGCTCTGAGTTTACCTGGTATTCAGAAAACGATGGGCTGGGTTTTCATTTCCAGGCTGTTATGATTGCTGCTGATCTCTTTCTAACCCAGGTTAGAAGTACACTCTCTGGGACCCCTGGGTGGCTTAGTCAGTTGAGCGACCGACTCTTGATTTCCATTCAGTCACGGGATCGAGCCCCACATCAGGTTCTGTGTGACGGCACAGAGCCTGCTTGGGATTCTTTCTTTCTGTCTCTCTCTCTGCCCCTCCCCCACTCACAGCCCCCCACCCTTTCAAAATAAATAAACATTAAAGAAAAAAAAAAGAAGTAGACTATCTGTTCTTCCACGTCGTTTAGAAAGGTATGAAAATCTTTGCCAAGGTTAGGAAGGCTGGTGCTCAGAGTCCCATTTCCCTAGGGGCACCGTGCAGTCACCTTATATAATGTCCTCTCCCTGCTTAAGGCACTATCACAGTACAGCTACAAGGGTCCCCACCTCTCCTGGGGCCCACAGGCCTCTCTCCCCTTAGTCCAGCAGGCTCCTCAACTTTTCTTGCTCTTAAAGCCTTCCTCCCTCCTTTTCTCAGAGATCCCTCCCAGTATCTTTTGGGCTTTCAAAGGGCAGGAAAAACCATTGATTTCAGCCTATTTCTACCTTCTGAGTGGAAAAATTTTGGATGAAGAAAACACAAAATGGTCTGACTACCCGTTTGGGGGGGAGTGATTCATATTATAATAAATTATCCTTTCACAAAGGGATGGATTCAAAACCCATCTCTGCTAATTACTAGCTCTGTGACTCTGGACAAGAGGTTCCTCACCTGCAAAATGAGGTTACTAACACCTACCTTTCTGGGTTGTTTGGAGGATGATACATGTTGAGTGCAAGGCGCCATGGCTGGGACTTAGTAGAAGCATATAAATGAGAAACATATAGCGGTGCCTGGGTAGCTCAGTCGGTTAAGCATCCGAATTTGGCTCAGGTCACAATCTCATGGTTCATGAGTTGGAGCCCCACGTCAGGCTCTGCGCTGACAGCTCACAGCCAGGGGCCGGCTTCGGATTCTCTGTCTCCCTCTCTGTCTCCTAAAAAATAAATAAATTTTTTTAAAAAAAATTTTAAAAAAGCATATACATGTTAGTTCTTATCTCCTGTGTTTGCATTTCCAACAGATAAAGGTGTGGCTATACCTATAGAACCCATTATTGCTGCATGTGTTGTGGTCTTTCTGACATTGTGCTTTGGACTCATCGCTAGAAGAAAAAGTATAATGAAGGTATTGAAGTATTCTAAGATATTTAGGTAAAAAATCATCTAAATACAGGCAGACAACTGGCTATATAAGTGACTCTAGAATTGGGAACCATACTTGGACAATATGGTCTCTCTAAAGACCTAAAGTGGAAGTTGCTCAAAGGCATAAAAATTGTATGTATGTTATAAGGATGGCTTTAACAAAAGAGTGGAAGTGCATATAGAAAAAACCTGAATGAAAATAGCTGTGGTGTTAGGAGTAGGGGATTTGGGGCTGATTTTTTCTTCCTTTTAAATTTCCCTTTATTGTTGCTATGGTACCTCTGGTACAATAAATAAATATACAGGGAAACATCTGCTGTGGATTCAGAGACCTGCATGAAAAAGGTGGCACTTTTTGCTCACCTCCTGAGCACAGCCACAAGGGCAGCTGCAGCAGCGGGGTTGGGGCCGGGGGGTGGGGGGGGGGGGGGCGGTGACTGGAGTCTGAATTGTTGAATGGTGAATCTTCTTGGTTAGCTTGATGCAGAGTATGTGTGTGTATTGGTGAATGCCTTGCATTTGGCTCCACCAGTTAATTCAATGCCAAAGGGAGGCAAAAGTGGCAGAGAGCCTCGAAGGAAAAGCCAGTGTGGTCTAGGCTCAGTTAATTACACAGCACTATCTCTTTGAAATATATGGTAACTGCGTGTAATTCAGGGCAACAGTGTCTGTCAAGAAGAAATTCACCCAACCCCCAGTTCTAATCCAAAGCAAATTTTTCCTATAAAAGGAAAGAAGGAAGGAAGGAAGGAAGGAAGAAAGAGAATCAACTACCTAAGAATCCTGGAAGCATTCTGATTCAAGGATTATATCTCTGTAGGTTCAATACAGAAATGATTAACATGGCCAAAACACAAGATCTGGACTAGTGCAGCGGTGTCTGTATTTCCAGGCATCTCTGTATTGATGCATATTTTTCTAGGTAGGAGATTAACAGACATTTGGGTTTCCTATCCCCTGAACCACCTTGATGCATTCAAAATGTTTATCTGCCTTAGAAAAGCATGCAAACTCATTGCCCTTGTGTTTGCTTTTAGCTCTGCATAAAGGATGAAGATCCTCAAAGAGAAACAGCTTTGTAAGTATTCTGGGCTGGGGCCAATGATTTCCCATAAGCAGATGGGTAACAGTGGTGTGCAACATAAAGGCCATCCTAGGCAAACTCCTCCTGAGATGGGAGGTGCTGGAAGGTGAAGAGAAGAAGGTTCTGACAAGAATGGAGGGTGGAGGAGAATCTGCCTCCACTTCACAGGAAGACAGGCGAGGCTAGGTTGGAAGGTTTTCTAGAACAGGAGAGTACCATTGGTCTTAAGCCTGCTCTCCATTTAGGAAGTTTTGGGCTAATGCTTAAGCCGCACCTTCATTGTACTGCCACGTGATGTAAATGACTGAGAGGGTCTATCCTGGGGGAAGCCATGCTACATTCTCCCTCACAACAAGGTCAGAAGCCATAGTCCTCATTCTAAATAATGCCTAGTCTGTCGGCTCCAGCATTGGAGAAGTAAGCAGTGGGTTAAAAGAACAAAGGCATTCCTTCCAAGGGCATGACTCTTGTTTTGAATTTTTTTCATATTGCTATGATCATTGTTATAATTGATTTCTTGGTTCATTTCAGATGAGAAAGCTGAGATGCCATCTAACACAGCAAGAGTTTTGCATCAGGACTTCCTTGATTTATGTAGTCCCATCTGTATTTATTGCTATTATTAAATTCACTCCTGTCAAATTGTCAGAGGTTATGAAGAAGTGTTTCATTAAGCACTGAACAGTAGTTGTTATGACTAACTTGATATGCTTGCAGAACATTTTTATGAAGAACACTATTAAGAATGAAAAGTAAGATTCTGTTAAGGCTTCTTCTTGAAAGGTATGTTAATTGAGATTTGTTCCAGAGAGATTGGTAAACATTTAGCATATATTTTCTAGGGAGGAGATTAATGGACATTTGGGTTTCACAAATAAGGTGCAAAACCAAAATCAAAAGGAGAGCTGAATATAGAGTGATCGATATTTTAAGTTCACCAAGAAAGCACATAAATAATATCAATTATCATCTACTTTAGTTGCTGTTTCATAAAAGAAACGTTTTAGGACTCAAAAAAGGAAGGATGCAATCTCAGAATATAAGGCACTCCTTTAAATGGAATAAATTTAGCGTTATGAAAAAGTCAGCATATGTCCTTATTTTTCTCAGTTCATCGTGGTTTGGTGACACAGTTGCAGACCTGGTGAGCTTTATATGGTGACGGAGACAAAACCTGCAGGGCGCGGGGTCTAGCCAGCGGTCTGTTCACAAGCAGCCTCTGCCCTTGTGGAGCAGTTACTTGCCTAGATCCAGGGACATTAATTATGAATCAACCTGTACTCCTTCTCATACACCTGTTTTAAATTGCAGCTCTTCTAATTTGTCTTCGACTTTGCCCATTTCCATTCTTTTCCCTTTAGAGTCTCTGGTTCGCTTTCCCACACAGGTGGGGTGTGTTAGGGAGAGAGACCATCCTGGCCAGAACCACCTTTTTTTTTTTAAGTTTATTTATTTGTTTTGAGAGAGAGAGTGTGCATGCGGGAAGAGGAGAGGCAGAGAGAGAAGAGAGAGAGAATCCCCAACAGGCTCTGCACTGTCAGCTCTGCACTGTCAGCACGGAGCCCAATGGGGGGCTCAAACCCACAAACCACAAGATCATGACCTAAGCCGAAATCAAGAGTCAGATGCGCAACGAGCGGAGTCATCCGGGCGCCCCCAGAACCAACTTTGATGTCCCTGCTGTGCTCACCCTCTCATTTAGAAAAAAAAACAATTTTTTTTTTCTAATATGGCAGTGGCTAAATGTGCCACAGCAAGAGAGAGAGAGATCTGCTATCGGACAGGTGGTTAAAAGCTGGTGGTTAAAAGCTTCTTATTGACATGGAAGCAAAGAGAAGAAATGGACGGAATGTATGAAATCTCAATTGTCTTGTTCGGAAGAGAGACCCCCCTCCCCCCAATCCTCCTGTTAGGCTTCTCTCTGCTTCCTTGGAAAACTTCTGCATGGAATGGAGAGAGAGACTGTTAAAGACTATGATTTACAGATTTCTCTGTCTTGTTGGAGGCCCCAGCAGGCTTTTGTGGGATTTCAAATTATGTTCCTCATTCAGGATTTCTCAAAGTAGAATTTGGAAGCCCTGCTAAAAATGGCATAAGAACAAAGTAGGAGGAGTGTGAAAATCCAAAAGTTTAGACAATTAAGGAGAAGCCTGGAGACCAAATGGAAAAAACAGATCTCAGGCAATGGTGGGTTGGGATAGTTTAAAGTGGAAGAGGAAACAGGAAAAACTTACTGAACTCTATCTCACTGGACTTCGGATACAAGAGACCCGAATTGCCGTCTTGACTGTTTTAATTTGGGCATAGTCCTTTTCTCTCTCTAGGGCTTTTGGAAAATTAGAAGAAGGATTGGGATTTATTTTCATGTTAAATTTCATGTTCATTCATGTGATTCTAGAAAGATTCCCAAATAGTTTAGTTAAATGCTGGAAGAAGTTGGCAAGAAAAGCTGAAAATGTAATACCTTTGCCCTACCTGGTAGAAGTATGAATCAGCTTTGTTGTAGGACATATAGCAATTCTTGAGTATTACAAGTCATCAGTAGAGAATTTCGTCACCCTTATAAACTACAGTGACCTTGTACATTAGCATAGGTGAGGAACATTAACTAGTTTTAACAGAGCGTAGCAATATTACAAATGGTCACTGCATTTCATTTTACCTTGCAGTTTTGAAAAAAAAAATGAGTCTTTATTAAAAACTGTGTCTATTATTTATTTATTTATTTTGAGAGAGAGACAGAGTGCGAGCAGAGTAGGGGCAGAGAGAAAGAATCCCAAGCAGGCTCTGTGCTAACAGCACAGAGCCCAATGTGGGGGCTTAGTCTCACAGACCAAGAGATCATGACCTGAGCTGAAATCCAGAGTCGGATGCTTCACCAACTGAGACACTGAGGGTGCCCCCCAAAACTGTGTCTATTATTTAAAATTAGAAGTTCAGTCTAGGGCACCTAGATGGCTCAGTCAGTGAAGAGTCCCACTTTGGTTTAGGTCATGATCTCGTGGTTCATGAGTTCAAGCTCCACATTGGGCTCTGTGCTGATAGCTCAGAGCCTGGAGTCTGCTTTGGATTCTGTGTCTCCCTCTGACTGCCCACTACCTCTCCGCCCCCCCCCTCCCCCGCTCATGCTCTGTCTCTCTGTCTCAAAAAATGAATAAACATTAAAAAAAATTTTTTAAATAAGTTCAGCCTAGAACCTGACTTAGAAGGACATGAAATTCCAGAACTTAAAAGAAGCCCCCAAAGCCTTTCCCTAAATGTGTTCTATATCTACTATGAAATACTTGAAATGCCAACATTCATTATTAGTCTGTTTTTGACACTTTGGACTACAAATACCAGTGGAGAAGTGACAGACAAAGCTACCAATAGGGACACCTTTCATGATTATCATTTCTCTCCTTCTTGGGCCCCATTTTTTGAAAAAACTGGTCTACCAAGCAGCTTGTATTTATTAAATAATAGCAATCTGCTTGCCCAATTTTTAAAACATCAGTGATATCTACTCACCGTCTGAACATCTTTTATGACAACACAATTACCCAGTTGATGTAATTTCATTTCAAAGCAAAGAAATCTGGTACTTTATTTAACCTGGGCAATCTTTCATGGGTTAACAATATAATCACTGCCATTAGGTTTTTGAGTCATTGAAAATAGTTTACAAACTCCTTTGCTCACCAACTTTACCCCTGTTATCGCTACGATCACCACCTTCTTGAACCTACTGGCCAGGAGTCATAAACTCAAATTCTGACCGGGTCAAGCAGAGCTGTTTTACAGGACAGATCTGTAAAACAATAGGGAGTGGTGGAAACTGTGGCAAACGGAGAGCACATCTTTCTCTGAACAAGGGCTAATAGCTACCATTCGGGATAGATCTTCTGATTCTTTGAGAGAAGTCAGAATTTTGAATTTGTATGTATAATTCTTCTAATTAAAAAAAAAAGGTGTTTTTTTTTTTTTTTTTTAATCCTGGATGTCTAGGAGTAGAAGAATCCTCTCACCCCAATATATGCTAATCTCTGTTAGTTGAGTTACAAACCAGTGTTGCCTTGGGCTTTCATTGTCCTGTGGAGATTTTTGTGAAACAACTCTTATAATTTTCACAGCTATCCTTTTCTCCTCCAAAGCTCAGGCACGATCATTAAGAACTAAGTCAGAGGACAGTTACTGATACCATACTGAGGACTTTACCTACATTATTCGATTCTGTAAAAAAACCTTTAGGAAGTACTCATGGCTGTTCCAACTTTGATGATGAGGACACCTGGGCTCAGAATGCTTAACTGACTTATAGAGAGTGACTAAGCTACAATTCATATTGGACTGATCCAAAGCCTGGGGCCTGGAATGGGGGAGAGGATATCACAGAAGGAGCAAAGGTTGAATAATAAAGACAAAGTTCACGTCCAATCCTACTCCTAGTGACCTATATACAGATCATGTATTTTAGTCAGTAAAGGGAATTTAAAACCATCTTGGTTGGCGAGTATTTTGCAGATGTTACAACACGCCTTGAGATAATTTGAGATGTCCTACAGTGTTGTAGTGTTGGAGCTGAGAACTGCTGCCCTAAATATTTGCTTGTCCTTCTGATGATAATAATCACCAAGTATTACTCTTTGCCAAAGGGTTTGCCTAGATAATTTCTTATCATTGCAACAACCCTAAAAGGTAGGTGTTGGAATCCTCATTTTACAGATGAGGAAACTGAGGATCAGAGAAACAAAATAACTTGCTCAGACTTGCACAATTAGCATGGGGTGGAGCTGGGATTCAAACCCAGGGCACACGGACCTCACGGTTCATGCTCCTTCTCTACACTGCACCGTCCTGGGGTGAGACACCAGGGATAAAGGTACTGGAATATGATTGAGAGCATCTTACTGACTGGGAGCTTGGGAGTTGTGGCAGAGATCTGTCATTAACTGAATATCCTCATGCACGTCACACTTCCCTGACCCCTTTGCCATTAGCTAGTCCATGAGACTAGTCATAGTCAAAGCACTGTGGATAGAATTAACCGTGTCGCTTCTGGGCAAAGCAAAACAGAATGGGCACATGTTCTTTAGGTTCTTGGTTCCCCTGACATGGCAACTGTGGAGACACAGTAGAGCATCTGTCAGCCTGGGATTCTGAGTCACTATGTGGACCAGAGCTACCTACTCACATATAAGTGAGAAATAGACCCTTGTGTCAAACCACTAGATTTTAGGATGAATTTGCTACTGCAGCATAACTTAGCTTATCCTAATTGTATTTCATTACAGTAAGAAATCAGGAGAACATTTAATCTACTTTAATGAAATGATGCTTAATTTCAGGCATAAGTTCATAATAATCCCCAACCCCTCCCACCAGGGACCCTGAGTCATTTAAAATGCTGAAAAACCTGCAATAAAATCCCATTTTCCCCAGTGAATTAATTCTCATCTATTGAGAACACATCTTTAAGGAAATAGGGCAGCAGTAGAGCAAGCCAGAAAAAAATTAACCTGTCTCATTAAAAAACCCAGGGACACCTGGGTGGCTCAGTTGGTTAAGCTTCCAACTCTTGATTTTGGCTCAGGTTATGATTTCATGGTTTGTGAGATGGGGCTCTGTGCTGGGCATAGAGCCCACTTAAGATTCTTTCTCTCCCTCTTCCTCTGCCCCTCCCCTGCTCGCACACACACTCTCTTTCAAAAACATTAAAATGAAAAAAATTCAAAATCCAAATAACATTTAATCTCATGCCAGCAACTATAGAAAACAAAACTTTTACATGAATAACAAATTGTTTAACATGCAGGACTTTTCTCAAGAGTCTATTTCTGCAACACCAAGGTTATCATTTACCAAACAACTTTGAACATGGGTAGTTTTCACTTACAGAATACTGGAAAACATGGAAGACATCAGTGTGCATTCCCAAAAACCTGAATTCTCAGAGAATTGTGTACATGGTAAGGGAAAATTGGAGATCTGGAATCCCTGCCAACAGATTCCTACAGTAAAGCTTTGCCGTGGCAGCACACGAAATATGTCTTTATTTCTTCAGACACTCTTGACAGCAATAATAATAGCTTTGGCCTTCTTTTAGATTATGGGTGTTAACAACATTCTCTTACACTTTCAAGCTACCTTATAGTTTACGAAACATTTTTACGTGTATCTTATTTGATCCTCACAGACACAGCCACTCTTTGACATAGGTAGCGCTGTCTCTCTTTATGATTTGCAACTGGAGAGACTAAAGTTCAGGGGGTTTAAGTGATCTGTCCAAGGTCACATAGCTAGTAAGAGGAGTCATCCGTCCCATGACCCTGCCTATGGGCTCTACATAAGTGCTACAATTGCTTTCAGTTTTACATAAGACACTTTTGCCTTATACGTGATCACTGTATGCCAAGAAGGGAGACAGAAGATGAGAAATTACACTAACACACGCAATTAATAGACACTGTCAAAATTGAGTTCTCTGAGTAACCTAAAGTGACATCACATAACAACAGTTACACTCCTACACTGACTGTGCTCTGTCCTAATCACTTTAAATATATTATAACTCACTTAATCCTAACATTCACACAACAAGGGTCCTGTTTTTATCATACCCATTTTATAGGAGAGGAAACTGAGGCACAGAGACGTTAAGTCATGTGTGTCCTTGGTCATGCAGCTTTTATTAGTGGCTGAACCAGAGTTAGACCCAGGCAGTATGGTTGCTGAGTTTTTAACCACTAGGAAAAATTACCTTTACATTAAGAACTGACTTATACAGTACTCTCTATATGGCAGGAACAAACACATATAGACTGATTTAATCCCTATGAGTGACACATTTAACATTTGAATTCAAGCAGAAAGTGGATGCAGAGAGACAGGGAGGGAGGGGAGAATGGGTAAAAAAGGGCTGGGGTGAGGAAGGAGAGACAGGTAGCTTTTGAGAAGCCTGCCTTTCAACTCAGAGAACACGTGCCCTGATGTGAGCATCAGATGAGGAGGAGAATCAGCTCTCCTGGCCAGTTCTAGTTCCCTCATAGTTCTGAAAGTGTGAGCATCTCATGTGCTGAGGACGAGTCTAGTGATGATGTGCATTTTTCTTATAACATGGCCCCTAAATGCAGGCCAACTACTCAATTTGATTCTCCACCTAAGAAACAGCAATCTCTTCCCATACTGGAATGAAAACCTGTTCTGCTGTACACAAGAAGAGGAGCTGTTTGGGTCTCTGAAGTGACACTTTCTCAAGGGATTTCCAAGGATACTGATTATAACCAATTTTTGCCCGACTTCGGAACTTAATCCTTGAGTAAGCCACAACCCACTTGGTATCAGTGAACCTGATTGGTGCTAAAGGGAGTGATTGCATTCTTGTAGTGTGTAACACAACTTTGCTGTGTATATTCAACATTGCTCACAGAAAAGTTTTAGTTACCAGATGTACATGAAGCTACCAGATGTATGAACAGTTGCTTCGAAAAACAGGCCTCCCTTCTTGGCTCGGCCACTAATGAGCTGCTCAGCTCAAGGATGTGCCATAATCTTCCAGAGATTCCAAATTGAGGTTCTAGACCAAAAGATAATCTCTAAAATCCTGTGAGTCCTCAGACTAAATGACTGACATTTAAAAAAATATTGATGATAATGAAGTACCTCTTAGAAGCCCTCACTACTTCTTCGTATGGCATTTTGCAAATTGTATGCTTCTTTTGCAACAGATTCTTAGCCTAAAACAGGTCATTTTTCACTCCTGCTGTCATGTCATTTGTAGGCTTTATAGGCAGTTCAAGGACATAATTTAAAACATTCCACCAAAGAGGATATAAACTTTGCTGCTGCTAAAGAATCACAGCCTTGAATTCCTGTATTTTATAGTTATGGTACTCATAAAAGTGTTTAATAACAAACTTGGCTCACTTGGAAATCACCAGTCTAAAGGACTTTGCCCCAATTTGAGATGTGGATCATATTTAAGAAAATATTTAATGATTTATTAACAAGTTCATATTTCTGCTAAAGATTTCTGTACACTCTCTTTTGATCACTCTAAATGCAGGCATAATGCGCTTTATGATTCCATAACACTATTAATCATCTAACTAAGGCTTCTGTCATTGATCCTTTTTTGTCTTGTTTGGTCTTCATGATTTTTTTTTTAGTGTTTATTTGCTTATTTTTGAGAGACAGAGAGAGAGAGAGCGCACAAGCATGGGAGGGGCAGACACACACACACACACACACACACACACACACACACACACACAGAATCCGAAGCAGGCTCTAGGCTCCGAGTTATAAGTGCAGAGCTCTATGCAGGGCCTGAACCCACGACCCTGTGAGATCATGACTTGAGCCAAAATAGGACGCTCAACCTACAGAGCCACCCAGGTGCCCTGGTCTTCATGATTTTCTATCTGTATCAGACAAATTAAAATGGGCCAGTGTGAAAACATAACAGCTGCATATGTAAGCACCCAAGACAAACTTCCTGATTTTATCCCATTTGTCAAAGCCTAGAATAAAGGAACCCATAAACCTAAACCACCCACAAATGGAATATCCACAATGGTTGCCATGTTGCAAATTGAAAAATGACATATAACGTATGTAACAGCAATTTATAAATCTGTAGGCTTATTGTTTAGGCTAACATGTCTAAAGTACTTGAGTTTCAAAATGCTTTCACTTACATTCTATCTTTTGTGCTTATACTCTTAGTCCCTGGAATCAAACTACCTGGGTGTATATCCTAACTCTACTCTTTTACTAGCTGAGTGAGGATATGCACGTGACCTAACCTCTCAGCTCATTTAATCCTTATCATGACCCTGTGTTAGGAAGTAGCTTCTATTACTATCCCCATTTAATAAATGAGGGGATGCAGGAACAAAGACTTGTACATGGCTTGGCGGGGGGCAGGGGGTTCTGGGTGGCTCTGTGGGTTGAGCGTCTGACTCTTGATTTCGGTTCATGAATTGAGTCCTGTATCAGCCTCCCTGCTGTCAGAGCAGAGCCTACTTGAGATCTGTCCCCCATCTCTCTCTGCCCCTCCCTGACTCATGCTCTCTGAAAGAAATAAACACTAAAAAAATAAAGACTTGTACATGATAAGACCTGTAGCACAGCAAGCACTCACTAAATTTTAGTTATTACAGCTGGTACCCTACTTTTTGGAGGAGGAGGCTGACACTTAGTTTAAATGATTGCAGGGTCCCGTGGGTGGCTGAGTCGGTTGAGAATCTGACTTCGGCTCCGGTCAGGATCTCACAGTTCTTGAGTTCAAGCCCTGCGCTGACAGCTCAGAGCCTGGAGCCTGCTTCAGATTCTGTGTCTCCCTCTCTCTCTCTGTCCCTCCCCCACTCTGTCTCTCTCTGTCTCTCAAAACAAAAATGAATAAACGTTAAAAAAAAATGAAAAGATTGTTTATGCCTATAAATAGTCTAGTTGGGACCAGATTTAATGGACTTCAAACCTTGCCCTCTTAACTCCATGCTGCCTTTCTTATTTAACATAAAAAATTGGGATTTCTATTTGACGGCTTTTAAGAAAATACATTCATATATATATATATATATATATATATATATATATATATATCCTAAAAAGAAAGACCAATGTTTTCATCTACTTTCAGGGTACGATGTATGTTGTCTTTTTTTAGTTTTCCATTTGTCCTGTGAATGTGTTCAGTTTTACTCTTATCTGACAAATTATTTTTCTTGGAATAAGCAAGAAAGAAAATTAAATGAAAGAAAAATAAGATGAGATGTAAAATGAAAGTCTAACGAGAAAATAGTAGAAAGGATACAAATTGGAGAAGGTGCTTTCGAGTCACCAACTCCTATGTATTAAACTTTATTTGTGACATGTTTATGCTTTTCATTTGATGCCTTTTATGCATCTCAAGAAACACCTCTTTTTTAAAAAAGGCCAAAAATGTCATAATTAATACACTTCAATATTTGCTTTAGATAGTGATGAATGCAATTCACGAACAAAAGAATTACAGAAAGCTCTGGTTTTGTTCATTGCAGGTTAAGGAAAACTGGTCTAACAGCATTCCTAAAAGGAAACCAGGATCTATGGTCTCCAGTGGTATCTAGTTATTATGTTCTCCCAGGTCCAATTTCTTCTTTCTCATCTCTATTATTTTCTCTTTGGTTTGCTCATTTTTTTCTTTTGTCCTCATTTCAACCTTTATGTAATTCCACAAAATTTAGGTTTTGGTGATCTTAAGTGATCCGTTTATGAAACTGATCAATGTAAAGAGAAGCATTTTCAGAGTAGCCCTATCAGGGCCTCCCTGGGGCTAGATTATCTCAGCGCCTTATTTTGTTGTTCATAGGGATCTTCGTTTCTCCCTGGCAAAGGGAAAGGAAAATGGAGGCAGTTTTCCTGCATTTCCAGAATAAGGCCTCAACTCCTTGGTGCACACAGTTGGCCCTCCATGCTTGACTCCTGCCTTCTCAGTTCTAGCTATGCTCAGTGTCTTCAGTTCCCAAAGAGCAACTTGTTGCTGTAAGATCTTTGTATAGGCCATTACTTGCAACCGGAATGCCTTTCCTCAGTCATCACTTAAGGAACCCCTAATTGTCCCAAACTCAGATGATCTGTCATCTCTTCCAAGAAGTTTTCCCTAAAGCTCCCAGTCTGACTTAGATATTCCTCTTCCATGCTCTACATTACATGGCACAAACCTCTACCAGAGCATAATGGTAGACGATCAGGATTAGGGTTAGGGTGATTTGCCTCTAAAATATTTCCCATACATATCCATTTCTTTTCTTATCAGTGCTGCCTTCTGGATCCAGGTCACCATTCACCTTTTGCCTGAGCAAATTCTTGTCTCCTAACAGGTCTCCTGCTTATGTTCATGTCTCTCTTCAGTCCATAATTTACACTACAGCCAGAATAATCTTTTTAAGAAGAAATATTTCATATATACAAAAATACACAAAATTAGGTATAACCATAAAGTGAACAACCACCAGTTTAAAAAATAAAACACTGCCCATACCTTTGAAGTTGACTGTGTCTCTTTCCCAAAGGTAAACACCATCCTGAATGTGTTTAATTTTCTTTTTTTTTTTTTTTTTTTTTAAGATTTTATTTTAAGTAATCTCTACATCCAATGTGGGGCTTCAACTCACAACCAATCAAGAGTCACATGCTCTACCGACTGAGCCAGCCAGGCACCCATTCCCTTGTTTTTTTGTTTTTGTTTTTGTTTTTTAATTCTTGGAGCATCTGGCTGGCTCAGTCAGCAGAGCTTATAACTTTTGATCTCAGGGTAGTGAGTGCAAGCCCCACATTGGGCATGGAGCCTCCCTTAAAAAAGGGTGGGGGGGCACCTGGTGGCTTAGTCAGAAGAGCATGTCACTCTTAATCTTGGGATCTTGAGAGTTCAAGCCTCATGTTGGCTCTAGAGATTACGTAAATAAATAAAATTTAAAAAAAATTTCTTTTACCATGTAGGCATCTCTAAACAATACATTATTCAAATTTGCTTGTTTTTGAAATTTTAGAAAATAGTTGAATGCCATTTGCTTTGCAACTTGCTTTTTGCATTCAACATTATGTTTCTGAAATTCATCCATGTTGATTTTCACTTCTGTGTAATATTCCATTGTATGACTATGTCACAATTCATTTAAATTCTTGTTGATTCACTATTGGAATTCTTCCAGGTGCTATGCAATCACAAAAAATGCTCAGATAAACAGTTTTGACTATGACTTCCAGTGCACGTATGCAAGAATTTCTCCAGGGCAGGGCTGGCTGTCCAATACTACTTACCATGATGATGAAAATGTTCTATATCTATGCCACCCAATCTGGTTGCATGTGTAGCTACTGAGCACTTGGAATGTGACTACTACAATTGAGAAAGTGGATTTTTAATTTTTTTATTTTAATTAATTTAAAATTAAATAGCCACAAATGGCTAGTGGCTACCATACTGAACAGAGTAGCTTTAGAATATATACCCAAAGGCACGCCTGGGTGGTTCAGTCAGTTAAGTGTCTAACTTCGGCTCAGGTCATGATCTCTCAGCTTGTGAGTTCGAGCCCCGCATCAGGCTCTGTGCTGACAGCTCGGAGCCTGGAGCCTGCTTCGGCTTCTGTGTCTCCCTCTCTCTCTCTGCTCCTCCCCCGCTCACACTCTGTTTCTCTCTCTCTCTCTCAAAAAATAAATAAACATTTAAAAAAATTGGAATATACACCCAAGAATAAAGTTGCTGGATTATAGGGGCACCTGGATGGCTCGGTTGGTTGAATGTCCTATTCTTAATGTACACTCAGGTCATGATCTTGCCCCATGTTGGACTCTGGACTGACAGCTCGGACCCTGCTTGGGATTCTCTCTCACCCTTTTTCTCTGACCCACCCCCAACTTGCACTCTCTCTCCCTCTCAAAAAAAAAAAAAGAAGAAGAAGAACCATTAAAAAACAGTCGCTGGGGGCGCCTGGGTGGCTCAGTCGGTTGGGCAGCCGACTTCGGCTCAGGTCACGATCTCGTGGTCCGTGAGTTCGAGCCCCGCGTCAGGCTCTGGGCTGATGGCTCAGAGCCTGGAGCCTGCTTCCAATTCTGTGTCTCCCTCTCTCTCTGCCCCTCCCCTGTTCATTTTCTGTCTCTCTCTGTCTCAAAAATAAATAAAACGTTAAAAAAATATATTAAAAAAAAAACAGTCGCTGGGTTACAGGGTATGTGGGACTTCAATTTTACAAATATTAACAAATGTTTTCCAAAGTGGCAATATTAATTTATACTTCTACAAGCAGTATTTAAAGAATTATCAACAGTACTTTTTAATGTCTGCCTTTAAAATTTTTACCTGTCTGGGGTGCGTGGGTGGCTTAGTCGGTTGAGCATCGGACTCCGGCTCAGGTCATGATCTCCCTCCTGTTCTTGGCTTTGAGCCCTGCATCAGGCTCTGTGCTGACAGCTCGGAGCCTGGAGCCTGCTTCGGATTCTGTGTCTCCCTCTCTCTCTCTGCCCCTCTCACTCATGTTCTGTCTCTCAAAAATAAGTAAATATTAAAAAAAATTTCTTAAGTAAAATTTTTACCTGTGTAGATATTAAATGGCATCTTATCACAATTTTCTTTTGCATTTCCATCATGACTGTTTGCTAGTCATGCTTCTTTTTTTGTGAAGTGCCTGGTGAAATGCCACTATCCTTTGTAAAAAGCCTGTTTTGTACTGAGTTGTTTGTCTTTTTACTATTTATGTTTAGGAATTCTTTGTATATATTTAATTTTATTATTTTTTATTTTTTAAAGATTTTTTTTTAAGTAATCTCTATGCTCAACTTGGGGCTTACAACCTTGAGATCAAGAGGCACATGACCCACTGACGGAGCCAACCATGTGCCCTTCTTTGTATATACACATATATTTTTTGTTTTGTTTGTTTTGTTTATTTATTTTGAGAGAGAGAGAGAGAGAGAGAGAGAGAGAGAGCGCGCGCATCACCAGGGGATGTGGGGCTCAATCCCATGAACCGTGAAATCATGACCTGAGCTGAAATCAAGAGTTGGATGCTTAACCAACGGAGCCATCCAGGCGCCCCTGTGTATATTTTTAATACTATTTTTCCTAATAAAATATGTTACAAATATCTTCAGTGTATCCTTAACATAAACCAGGGGACGCCTGGGTGGCTCAGTCGGTTCAGCGACCGACTTCGGCTCAGGTCACGATCTCACAGTTGGTGAGTTTGAGCCCCCGCATCCATCTCTGCGTTGACAGCTCAAAACCTGGAGCCTGCTTCAGATTCTGTGTCTCCCTCTCTCTCTCTCTCTGTGTCCCTCCCCAACTTGTGCTCAGTCTCTCTCTCTCTCAAAAACAAACATTTAAAAAAAACCACAGGGGCGCCTGGATGGCTCAGTCAGTTGAGCGTCTGACTTCGGCTCAGGTCATGATCTCGCGGTTTGTGAGTTCGAGCTCCGCATCTGGCTCTGTGCTGACGGCTCGGAGCCTGGAGCCTGCTTCGGATTCTGTGTCTCCTTCTTTCTCTGCCCCTCCCCTGCTCGTGCTCTGTCTCTGTCTCTCTCTCAAAAATAAATAAAGATAAAAAAAACCCACATAAACAAGAACATGTCCCCTCACTCCTTTCCATCGCACTTAGAATAAAATCTAAACATCTTACTATGATGTAGTGAACATTGTGTTTGATGCCCAACAGCCATCCCACCCATCCTGCACTCAGGAGAAGCAATGATGTTTGGGGAATTAACTATTGCATGAGGATAGGCCTGACTGATGTAGGGGTAATTCCATTCCCCTAGCCAATGACTGTTTTGGGAACAGACATGTGACCTCATTGTGGACAATACAATTCAGGATGAAATCTGCTGGAAGCTTCTGGTGGTCTTAACTCTTAGAAGGAAGTGAATGAAGTTCCTAGAAGGAAGTGAAAAAAAGCCAGATTTTCCCCCCCACTAGACTTGAAGAAGGAACACAAGGGGAACAAGCCCAAGAATGGTAGTAACACTGTGGATGGCAGATCCTGGTGATGGAAAGAAGCTGGGTTCTTTATGACCTTGCTGGCCACTGCTTGTTTCCCTCCCGAGGCCCTTGCCCTTGCTTTCCCCTTTTCTTGCTATTTTTCCCCAGAGATCCTCCCATGGCCAGATCTTTACTGCCATTCAGTATTAGTCACTTCCTCGGAGGGGCTTTTTATGCTACTGCCATCTCTGACCAGTCACTATCAAGTCATGCTGTCTTATTTTCTTTATGTCACTGTTGGAATCATCTGCATTTGTTTATTCTCTCGCCCACTAGAATGTAAGCACCAGGAGGGCAGGAACTTTGTCTGTCTGGCTTTCCTGTGTATTTCTGTATCTAATACAGTGCCTGACACGTAATTTTTTGTTTTGTTTTGTTTTTTGTTTCTTACGTTTATTTATTTTGAGAGAGAGAGACAGAGAGAGACAGAGAATGCACAAGCAGGAGAGGGGCAGAGAGAGAGAGAGAGAGAGAGAGAGAGAGAGAGAGAGAGAATCCCAAGCAAGCTCTACACTCTGTCAATTAGGGGCTCAATCTCAGGATCACAAGATCATGACCTGAGTAGAAATCAAGAGTTGAACGCTTAACTGACTGAGCCACCCAGGTGCCCCACCTGACACATAGTATGTACTCAATGCATATTTTTTGCATTAATCAAAAAATAATGATTACTTTCATTTTTCATTTTCTCTACTAGATTGAAGCTCCTTGAGGTCAGGGACCAAGGTCTTGTCCATTTTTGTATTTCAAGTGCCTGGTACAGTTGCTGACAAACAGCAGATGTTCAACAAGCCATTGACTAAAAGAAAGAAAAAAGGAAAGGAAGAAAGGGAGGGGGAAATGAAATATTTGGGAGAAATAAAACACTAACCTATTGCCTTTATGGGCAATATCACTTGAAGATGATTTTCTCTCCTTACCACCTATGGGGGAATTTTGTGGATATAGTAATATCCCCATGAATAAAAGACACATCATCTTCCAAATGCTTCACAATATGAATATAAAGTCTTTTAAACCTTATTTCTTACCACCTATATATCTTCTCCCCCCACCCCCGTAGTTTAGTCTTGCCACACCAAATTCCAGTGCAGTTGAATTTTAGAGAAGGGATACATACCTGAAAACTTTACACAAAATTTAAAACATCTATAATTCAAGACTATTTAGCAAGACTATTTAGTGATAAATGTAAATTTATTGAAGGGAAGATACTATTTTACTAGCTAAAATGGCTCCGCCATGTGGCAATAGCATAAGTAGTTTCTGATTCACTGAGCCACCACCAGCTTTGAAAATATGCCATTTCTGACAAATGTTAAACATGTGAAGGCTTCACATTGCTTCAAATTTTGTGCGTACACTAAGGTGTTATTAATAGTTTATAATGGTGCCTGGGTGGCTCAGCAAGTTAAGCATCTGACTTCGGCTCAGGTCATGATCTTACGGTTCATGACTTCAAGTCCCACATCAGGAGAGCTTATGCCCCGCATTGGGTGAGCATGAGCCCTGCTTCAGGTGAGCTCAAGCCCCCTTTGGTGAGCCCTGCTTCTTTCTCTCTCTTCCTCCTCTCCCCACCCTCGCTCACTCGTGACCTCTCTCACTCTCTCTCTCTCAAAAAAAAAAAAAAAGGTTTATAATTGGGGTGCCTGGGAGGCTCAGTTGGTTAAGTGCCCAACTCTTGATTTCAGCTCAGGTCACGATCTCATGGTTCATGAGTTCAAGCTCTACATGGGGCTCTGCACTGACACTGGGGAGCCTGCTTGGAATTTTCTCTCTTTCTCTCTCTGCCCCTCCCCACCTGCTCTTTATCTCCCTTTCTCAAAATAAATAAAATAAACTTTAAAAAATAGTTTATGATGAACTACTTCAAATTTGTATAATTAAAATATTCGTAAAACTTGTCCAGACTTTCTTACTTTTCCTGAATCACACTCAAGCTCATTTGTGCCTCTTTGCCTTTGCATATGCTGGTTCCTCTACCTGTATATTCTGTGAATTGCTAGCACCCAGAACAGTGAGTGAGTTGCAGAAATGTCATATCCAGAAGTAGGAATAATATTGCTGATATATCGATGTCATTCTAGAACATTGGACAATGTTTCAAAAAAAAAAAAAAAGACATGATTTACAATTGATGTCAAATATGTCAAATCCTTAAAATCTGAATCTGAAGGAGGGGTAACAGGGTTGGATTAAGCCTACATGGGGTTTAGGAATAGTAGGGAAGATAGAAGTCCTGAAGTTGCCAGTTACCTGTACTCAGATGGGTTCATCTGGAGGAAAAGTGTAGTGAAGGGATATGGGCTTCTCTGGGCCCCCAAAAGTCCCAAGATCCAGTATCTGATCTTATCCAAAGCCTTATCCAAGTCAGCTCCTGCAGACTTTGCACATCTCAGGGAGGAAGGAATTTGGAGGTTATGGGTAGGGATGAGTATAGGAGAGAAGTAGTCTTCCCAAACTCCACCTAGGCCACCCGAAATCAGGGGATGAAAAACTCAAATATAAATAAATGTAATAAATGGAAATGAGTGAAACAAGAAAGCTCAATATAAAGAAAATTATATGGGGGATGCCTGGGTGGCTCAGTCAGTTGAGTGTCCAACTTCGGCTCGGGTCATGATCTCATAGTCCATGAGTTTGAGCCCCGCATCGGGCTCTGTGTTGACAGCTCAGGGCCTGGAGTCTGCTTCAGATTCTGTGTCTCCCTCTCTCTCTGCCCCTCCCCTGCTCATGCTCTGTCTCTCTCTCTGTCTCAAAAATAAATTAAAAAAAAAATTTAAAAAAAGAAAATTATGTGGGCCCCCTTAACTTGTTTTTTGTTTTTTTCACTTTTGATGGAGAAATGACTATTGTGGGGGAAAAGAACTTTTTTTGAAACAATATTTTCAAGAGAAGCCAGTAACCCAGATTTGTATACAAAATGTCCCAATCCTAAATATTGGCTCAACAATTTTAAAACACCATGTAGGCCAAACGATACATCTAGGAGCTGAATTTGGCCCAGCAGGACACCAATATGTGACATCTGAAGTTTACTGTCAGGTGTAATGAAATACCAGGAGGCTTTCTCCTTTTTTCTTAAATTTTTTAAATGTTTATTTAATTTTGAGAGAGAGAGAGAGACACTGAGCAGGACTGGGGAAGGGGCAGAGAGAGATGGAGACACAGAATCCGAAGCAGGCTCCAGGCTCTGAACTGCCAGCACAGAGCCCAATGTGGGATTCGAACTCACGAACTGCGAGATCATGACCTGAGCTGAAGTTGGCTGCCCAACCAACTGAGCCACCCAGGCACCCCAATACCAGGAGGCTTTCTGACCAAAGCAAACCTCAGTGTTAAGGCAACATTTATATGCAAAATATTTGTGTTAGATAATAATCCAGACTTCCATCCAACATAAAAACCTGGTCTTTTCCGCCAAAGTAGAAGCAGGTAACCGACACTTGTCAAAGACTGGTGGACAGTGCAGAAGGGGAACCCGGATGCAGAATTTGCTCAGAGACTTGTCCTGTTGGCTTTAACTGGGTACAGCCCATGGAAGCAACAGGCAGTAGGCACACCCGCAACAGCAGGTGATGCCACTTCACAGGGTTTATAAAGATTTCCTTTTCTAATATTGTGGACTTCATACTGGAATTGTTTCTAGTTGCTTCATTCCATGAGGTGTCACTGGGCCCAACAACATCTCTTCTGGATGGAGCTAGAGGGGGTAGATCCTAAGAATTGTATTTTTGGGGACATGTATGTCTTCCTGGCTAGGTCATTTGGGGTGAGCCCACTGGGAAGCCAGTTTTCTTCCACACCTCTTGTCTGTGCTCATATGGGGGCTGACTGTATGGGCGTGAGTTGCTGGGTGGAAAGCTGGCACTTAAGGGTGTCACCCTGACAATGTGGGCAGAGTAGGAGACCTGGCAAAGTGACGATAGGAATCTCTGAGCATGGGGTGGGGAAATGTAATTATTGGTATGAAAAGGGTGGCAGTAGCTGTAAAACTGGTCCCCTCCACCTACCCTGTTGATTCCATCACTCCTCTTTTTCTAGGCCCTTATCTTAGCAACTATACCCTTCTGGCATCTGGTTCCTGCCTTTCATCCTCCTGGTAGACATAAGTTTTCCTTTCCTCCCGAAGGAGCTTCCCTAACATTTCTTCCCTCTCAACTTACTGTAACGTGGCTTCTGCCTGCTGCACCCTTCCACTAAGCTGCCCTCTCTAAGGCTGCCCCTGATCCAATTGCCAAACTCTTCTGTAGCTTTCAGTCTTTTCACTGTCTTCTCCTTGCCTTCCTGGGATTCCAAGACGTAACACTCCAAGTCTCTTACCTCTGTCTGCTCTTTTCTGTCCTTTCCTGCTGGCTCCCCGGTCTTTAATCATTCCTGAAATGTTGCTGTTACTGGAGTTAATGGCACTTCCATATGGCTTCCTTGTAATGACCTGTAAAAGATGCAGCATGCTCTGATTGAAGACAGCCACGGGCCAGAGCGCGTGGCTTGGCAAGCAGAGCTTGGAAAACACCCTATAAAACCGCATGCTGCCACCCAGGGTACTATCCTCAGTCCTCATCCCTTCTTTGCTTTACTCTCTTTTCCTCTGCAACCTGTTGACTTTCATGGTTCCAAGACTTGCATGTCTTACTTAATCTCTAGACATCCTTTCATCTGCTTCCTGTATTTCTCTTCTTGGGGGTCCTGTGGGTGCCCCAAACTTGCCAAGGCCCAAACTGAATTCATTACCTGCTTACTTGCATACTCCCAAATACCTATTTTTCTGTACTCCCTCTCTTGGTTAATGACACCACGATCCAGTTTCTCGCTCAGCTGAAAACTTCCAGATTATCTGTGTCTCTTCCCTTTCCTCAATTTAAGGATCATTTTCTAAAGACACTACTGGAACAGTCTTCTAACTAGTTTCTCTATCTCCAGAATCTCTCCCCTCTAAGTCGCCCTCCTCAGTGCCGTTGGGTTTCTTTCTTTACACAGAATTGAGCACATCGTTCCTTTGTTTAAAAATCAATTTTGGCATCTAATTACTCATAGGTTAAACTACAGATGCTGGGGCATGGCATATAAACCCTTCATATCCTGACCAAAGCTACCTTTCCAGTTCTATACCTCGCCCCTGATCTCAAACCCTTCCTTGCTCTTAACCACATCAGACTCTGATGCAGTTTCTTCAACATGATTTTGCTGTGTGCCTTAATGCTCTGTGCCTTTGCTGCTGCCTTGCGTGCCCTTCCTCTTTTTTGCCTTATAAAATCCCATCCATTCTAAGATTATGCTCACCTGTCACCTCTTTTTTCAGGAGCTTCTGGCCCTAATTAACAGCTCTCTCATCACTGTTTCTGCAGTACTATTGGTATGCTACTATCGACTGTCTAAAAGTTATTTTGCATCTTCCCCACTACACTGTGAGTTTCTTAAGGGGAAGTTGAAGCTTTATTGGTCTCCATATCATCAGCAGCTTGCTTCGTGCCTGGTACCTTGTAGATAATGAATAAAATTTTGAGTTGAATTGGGCAAGATGCTTGGGCATCATTTTGTGAAAGTACTTTTTTCAGCATAATTTCCACCTGTTCCCTTTCTTCAGCCATCAGAAGAATCTCAAAACAGGATAGTCCATGGGCCCTTTTGGAGATAGTTAATATCCTATCCCCAAAATGTTAGCTAGGTCTCCGTAGGGACATAAGAGATTGTGCTTTCTCAAATGACTAGTATCTGAGTGTGGATTTTTCCAGATAATAGAATTCTGTAGAACCAGTGATGATTTTCAATATAGCTCCTAGAGTCCAGGTTCCACAATAGACTCTCAGTGTTCTCAGCAGCAGAGTCGGGATTTTCAGCGATAAGGCAGATATATTTGTATTTGCTTTATCATCTGTGGGTCGCATCCCAGTGGGTTTAGATTTCATAGCGCGAAAAACAATATTAAAGGGCATCACAATCTCAAAACCATGGAAAATCGCTGAGTTATCTTGAAAGCCTGCAGAGAGGAGGGGGGCAGTTCATTTGCAGTTTTGTAGAGGGCCTGGCAAAACAGTGTTGGTGCATAAGACTGACCTCAGTCATCCCCCTTAGTTAAGCCCACAGTACATGCTGGGCTAAGCAGGAAACACTCACTGACTCCACGAAGCCCAGAATAGATAGTTTTCTTTGAACGAGCAGATGTCTTATTTGTAGAACCGTGGTAGTAGCTTCTGAGTGGGTGGGAAAGAGCGTGGTTCCAAATTCCCCTCAAATACAAGAACTTGGTCCTGACTAGAATCCAAGCAACAAGTTGCCATCGAAAACGCAGTGAATGGTCAGCTAAGGATGCCTCCGGGTAGAGCCTTTGGGAACATTTTGTGTGTGTGTCTGCACGAGCCCACCCACCCTAAGCCCTGGGCTTAATGATGCGGCCCCTCAGCTCCGCCTTACTGCCTCGAGCGCCCTTTAGGCTTCCGGTAACGCTTAATGGGTCCATTCCCCAAGGCCAGAGTATTCGGGCTCCGGATCCAGCACGGAACGGCTGGGGCGCCCCGAGGGCTAGGAAGCGCGAGCCGGACGCGCTAGGGCGCCGGCGCCGCGTGGGCCGACCCCGGGCCGCGCGGAGGTGGGGCGGGGGCGCGAGCGGGATGGAGCTCGTCGGGAGCCCGCCCGGTCGTCCCTCCCCCGGGCGGGGCCTGCCCAGACGGCGCTGACTCAGCAACGCGAGGGGGAGTTTTGTCCCTCCGCGGACCCCGTTTCTCTGGGCTTCAGCCCTCCTCCGCCACCGGGCCGGTTCCCTCTTTCTGGCGTTCGGTGTGTGAGTGGCAGGTCCGGCAGCTGAGGCAGCGAGCCACAGTGTAACCCCGGCGTTCCCCTGAGAACCCCAAAACTACCGTTCCCCCAGCCGGGCGGTGTGGCCACCATGAACAACGCGGGTGAGGCGCCGCTCTTTCCCGCCGAGGCCCTGCCGGGGTCCTCTCGGGGGGGCTCAGCTGGGCCCCAGAGGCCCGGCGGCGGAGAGAACCGGGCCGGGGACCGGGGGCGATGGCGGGAATGGAGCGTTCTAGGCGGGCTGGAGCGGCCTTGGAGGGAGACAGCACTTGGAGGAGGTCGCCGGTAAGGGGCCTCTCCGCCGCAAGGGTCACCTCCGGCTGGTCTTCCGAAGTTAGAGCCAAGCTGTGGGAGCTCCGGATCAGCCCTCTTGAGCCCCCTTTTGATACTATCAATACCATTTGGTGTTCCAACAGGACTGAATTCGGAGAAGGTAGCTGCTCTGATTCAGAAACTGAACTCCGACCCTCAGTTCGTACTTGCCCAGAATGTTGGGACCACCCACGACCTGCTGGACATCTGCCTGAAGAGGGCCACGGTACAGGGTGCTCAGCATGTGTTCCAGCACGCTGTGACTCAGGAAGGCAAGCCAGTCACCAACCAAAAGAGCTCAGGTGAGGTCTCAAAACTCCTTGCACACTTTACTTAACCTTCCTGACAGTGCCCCATTTTGAGGTCTTAAGAATGGTACTGAGTAGAAGAAGTTTGCATTGAAAGAACTTGTAAATTTCCAGGGAACCGGCACAGGGAAAGGCAGGTCCAAGAACATTACCTTGTGACTTACTTTGGTCCTCTGTGGCTTGATGGTGTACTTGGCGTTGAGCATTAAAGTGACAAGTCATGTGTTTGAATGTAATTCACTGTATTCTGTCCTGAAGTTATGTGATTGTGGCCCAGTGTCTTGGAGATACATGTTTTTAGTACGAAACAGACCATGCAAAAATGTTCATGCTCTAGAAAACTCTCCAAAATGTTCTTGCCCTGAAGGCCATATACAAATGTATGGAGTGGAAAAGACACAGGTAATTGTATCAAAATATCATCAAGTGTTTAAATAGGCCAAAAGTTACAGTTTGAGCAAATGTGCTAATGGGCTCAATTTCCACCAATAGACGGGTTTGTAATACAGAAAAATACTCAGTTCTCCTGCCTTACTGGTCAAGAGCTCTTGTTTTGCTGTCTAGCATGATTGTTTGAAAAGCAGCAATGTGAAAGATTGGTTAACCAGGAATCTAAATAAGGAGGACATTCTTATGGCAGAACTGTACTAAAAGGACTTTTAAAAGTCTATCCATTTAAAAACTAGTCCCAGTCGGGCGTCTGGGGCTCAGTGAGTTAAGCGTCTTACGTCGGCTCAGGTCATGATCTCCCGGTTCACAAGTTTGAGCCCCGTGTCAGACTGTGCTGATAGCTCAGAGCCTGGAGCCTGCTTTGGATTCTGTGTCTCCCTCTCTCTCTGCCCCTTTGCACTCTGTCTCCCTCTCTCTCAAAAATAAACAAACATTTAAAAAATAAGTAAAAAATAAAAACTACTTCCAGTGTATTTTGACAGAAAGCAGATCAGTGCTTGGTGAGAGCCAGTTAGAACTCAAAGTGTATGTTTAACATGGATATATTTTCTTGTATGGAAATCATAACTCCGTGATTTTTAGATGTTAAGGCCATGACCTTGCCATAATTAATATTTTGCTATAGTAAGAAGTGCTTGGGATGCAAGTGATCCAGTTAGTAATGTCACAGTGGTCCTACACAGTTTAGATTGCAGTGACCTCTTAGAGAAAAGCCTGGAAATGTGCCTCTGGAATAGATCAAGTCATATATTTTATAGTATCACTTTTATTTACAAGAGCTACAAATAGCATATGAGCTATGTAGTTTTCACAGTAACAGTACATACGGGTTTTTTTTTTTACTGGGAAATAATACAGTATATATGAGAGAGGTGGCATACAGACAGACCCAAGGTAAAAATGAGCTAAGTAATTAGTGGTTTTTGAAAAATACTATAGTTGCTTATTTTTTTTCTTTTTTTAAAAAAATGTTTATTAGCGAGAGCATGAGTGAGCAGGGGAGGGACAGAGAGAGAATCCCAGGCAGGCTCTGTGCTGTCAGCACAAACTCAGACTCAGGGCTCAATCTCACAAACTGTGAGATCATGACCTGAGCTAAAATCAAGAGTCAGACGTCCAACTGAGCCACCCAGGTGCCCCTATTGTCATTTATTTTTAATTGTTTTTTCTTGTTACAAAATTATTGTTCTTCGATGTAGAATATTTGCAAAATACCAACAGGTACATATTTTTAAAGTCAGGTCTTTATTCTGTGTGTGTGTATATATGTGTGTGTGTGTGTGTGTGTGTGTGTGTGTGTGTGTGTGTGTGTGTTTAATATAGGTGGATACTTTACATATTGTTAGGTAACCTATCTACCTTTTTCATTTACCAATATAGCGGGAACATGCGTTTATAGCAGTAAAAAGATTACGCCCAGGAGTGCCTGGGTGGTTCAGTCAGTTAACCGTCCCATCTCTTTTTTTTTCTTTAATTTTTTTTAATGTTTATTTATTTATGAGAGAGAGAGAGAGAGAGAAAATGAGTGAGTGGGGGAGGGGCAGAGAGCGAGAAAGACAATCTGAATCTGAAGCAGGTTCCAGCCTCTGAGCTGTCAGCGCAAAGCCCAATGTGGGGCTTGAACTCATTAACCGTGAGATCATGACCTAAACTGAAGTCAGATGCTTAACTGAGCCACCCAGGCACTGCGAGTATCCGTCCAACTCTTGATTTCAGCTCAGGTCATGATGCCAGGGTTGTGGGATTGAGCCCTGCATCCGGCTCCACCCTGCGTATGGAGCCTTCTTAACATTCTGTCTCTCTCCCTCTGCCCCCTCCCCCTCTCACTTGTGTGCACTCACTCGCAAGCTCTCTCTCTCTCTCTCTCTCTCTCTCTCTTAAAAAAAAAAAAAAGTTATGCCAAATAAAGGTCAGGGGTTTTTCCCCCTGAATTTTCCTTTAGTAAAGAGAGTTACCTTATATTTGAGGCCTTACAGAGATCCTCATAATGAACACTTGTGGTTAATTTATTTTGAAGTAAAATACAATTTGGTAAGCACTTAACTCTGAAATGGCCTCAATCTGTGTTAGTTTGGGATGCGTGTAGAGATCATTTGATTGAATCAGTTTTTTAAAAATGCGAAAAATTTGAACATAATATATTCCTAGGATGTGACCTCACATGGAAGTGTTGGATATCATTGTAAATAGATCTTTTAAAGATCACTTAAATCATTAAGGAAATGGTGACATTGTAAAGTTTGTGATTATCTACTTACTGAACAAATGAGAAATGTGATTGTATAATTGATGCTGGCATACGGTTTTCAGGGATAGCATGAAGGATAGATTTAAAACATTGCTGTGACTCAAACATACTAGATGGAAGAAAGATGAAGTGTTCCATTGAAAGAGTACATCTAATGATGGCAAAAGCACTGATACCAAAATGCAAGTGAAGATATGAATCAATGTGAAAATGACATATGTGAAAGTGGAAGAAACAGTGTTTCTATGTCAATTTATTAAATATCTGTATATATTTAAATTACTAAATTAAATATTATAGGTGGACAGTTACTATTTCGTCTATATTTTTCAGTGTCTGTATGATCCAGTTAGCCAAACAACTTTTTCTTTTTTTCCTGAAGATTTTAAGTAATCTCTATACCCGACGTGGGGCTTAAACTCACAACTCTGAGATCAAGAGTTGCACACTCTACCAACTGAGCCAGTCAGGTGTCCCAACAACCTTTTTTTAATTTGGGAGAATGGGGATTGACTTATGTTAGGGTCACCTTATATTGAAGCATGCACTACGTGTTCCAGATTAAAGGGTAGGAACTTTTTGCGGCACCCAGGTGGCTCAGTTGGTTGAGCATCTGACTTCGGCCCAGGTCATGATCTCATGGTTCGTGGGTTTGAGCTCCACACTGACAACGTGTATCCTGGTAGAGCCTGCTTTGGATTCTCTGTCTCATTCTCTCTCTGCCCCCTGGTCACTCGTGTCCACGCACACGCCCTCTCTAGCACTTGCTCTCTCTTTCTCTCTCACAAAAATAAATAAAACATTAAAAAAAGGTAGGGACTTTTTAAAATTTTTGCCATATATTGCCAATTTGCTGTCAGATATTTTGTACCTGTTTAGGTCTATATCCAGAGTGTACAATAATGCTGTTTCCCAAATCCTTCTCAATATTGGGCATTAGTAATTAAAAAATAATGTATCCCAACTTAACAGGTATCTTATGATAAACTTCAAAAAATGTTTCTTTGCCCTTTATATCTTTTTCGGCCATTAAGTTATCTATCTATTCATGATCTCTGCTCACATCTCTCTAGCAGTATTTTCTTTTTCTAATGTGATTTTCTTAGGCGATTTGTATTGGGTTCTTTAAATGATATGTAAAGAGTTTTTTTCATATGTTAAGGACTTTAAGCCTTTGCGTATATATTTGAAATACTAATTCCGACCTTTCTTGTGTTTTTTTTTTTTTTAAGTTGATTTATTTAAGTAAACTCTACACCCAATGTGGGGTTTGAACTCACAACCCTAAGATCAAGAGTCACATACTCTTCCAACCGAGCCAGCCAGGCGCCCCTTGTTTTAATCTTTCTGTTCTTTCTGATTTAGTTTTAAATCGTCGAAGATCTTGTCATGCATTCAGTTTTAGGAAACAGGGATAGAACAATGTAATCTATGTGAACACTCATTCTAATTTCTTGGTTTGCTTTCTTGTTACAGGGCGATGCTGGATCTTTTCTTGTCTGAATGTTATGAGACTTCCATTCATGAAAAAATTAAATATTGAAGAATTTGAGTTTAGTCAATCTTATCTCTTTTTCTGGGACAAGGTATGGGATTGATCTTACAAGGCTTTTTTTTTTCAGTATCAGTGTTGGTAGGGACTATCTCTTCATTTCTTGCTTTTCCAGTTATAGTCTGCCTTCCATTATAGATGGGACACCATTTATTCTGATTTCCAAAGTATCAAAGGTTGACTCTCTTCAAACACAGAACTGCTTTTGGTTGGTAGGTGGCTACTCTTTGCAATGAAATAATAAGTCTACTGACTCACCCTGATGCTTCCTTGTTTCTTTCTTAGCTTATTTAAAATTTTTTATTTTGTTTTTAATAATTTCCCCTTTGAGCATCTTTATTTAGGTTCTTTGGGCTTTCTACGGCCTAATTTCCCATCCAGGTAATACTTGTTAGAAAAACAGTAAATAAAAATTTCATTTCATTTTTTAATTTTTAAAGTGTATGTTACATAAGCATCCATGAGATGTTTATTGACTAAGACTTTGTTTCAGATTTTGTGTCTAAATAGAATAGTGCATTATTTTGGATAAACTATTGAACGTATCTACAGAAATATATGAAGAAACTTTAAATATGAAGCCAGATACTGATACTTAATTACCAACTTTAGTTTAAAAATACCTATTATGGTGTTAGGTCCAAAAATCCTGTTGTGTTGATAATGTCAATAAAAGTATTAGCTCTCTTTTCCTTTAATTTTATTTATCTTCTTTTACTCCAGGTTGAACGTTGTTATTTCTTCTTAAATGCTTTTGTGGACACAGCCCAGAAAAAAGAGCCCGAGGATGGTAGGCTGGTGCAGTATTTGCTTATGAATCCCGCAAATGATGGTGGACAGTGGGATATGCTTGTCAATATTGTTGGTAAGAGCATTTCTCTAATGGAACTGAAAGTCCGTATGATCAAGCAAGGCTCTGTAGTTGGGCGTGGGCCATTTCTTTGGTGGTTACGTACAGAGTAGAATTAGTCTCCCAGAAGGGTATACAGTTAGCTTAAGAACCTTTATCTTACACTCTCACCTATTAAGTACTTTTCTTAAATGAGAGGTAAGGAGGTAGGTACTGTGAAGAGCTGGTTGGAGATGGAATGGTTGTATTAAGTAGAACTGACTTTCTATGAAAAAGTTTATCTCTTGTCCATTGATGTGATCATAAAACTTTGAAACTGCAACTGTTTGAAAGTATTCTCGTTTGGGGCGCCTGGGTGGCTCAGTCGGTTAAGCGTCCGAATTCAGCTCAGGTCATGATCTCGCGGTCCGTGAGTTCGCGCCCTGCGTCGGGCTCTGTGCTGACCGCTCGGAGCCTGGAGCCTGTTTCGGATTCTGTGTTTCCCTCTCTCTCTGACCCTCCCCCATTCATGCTCTGTCTCTCTCTGTCTCAAAAATAAATAAACGTTAAAAAAAAAAATTTAGAAAGTATTCTCGTTCAAAAAGTTGTCTTTTGGGAAAACCTCATCATGCTGAGTGTTTTACAAAGTATAGGTAAAAAGAACAATTCAGTCTCAGATATATGGATAAATATGCAGATTTAATGTCCTGTTTATTAATATGAAGTATAAAATTAAGTTTTCTGATTTAGAATGGCCTATTCTTTAAAGCATTGGTTATTTTTGCCAAGGTTTCTAATGCTGTAGTATGCTTTTACCTTACTGAACACCAAAATTTGTTTTCTTTTAGAAAAATATGGTGTTGTCCCTAAGAAGTGCTTCCCTGAATCTTATACAACAGAGGCAACCAGAAGGATGAATGACATTCTGAATCACAAGGTGCAACATATGGAGCAGGGTGGGATTGAATTTAGTGCACATACCTTAAAGCTCTTAACTAATTTTCCAGGGCGATTCCTGGGCATTTCAGTGTACACAGTTTGTGTACAGGGAGCTATTCTGTGTCTGTCAAAGGCAACGTAGCTACATGTTAACTTAAAAATAATTGAGTTTAGAATGTTTTGTTTTATTTATTTTTTTCTTTTTAAAAACCTTCTACTTTTATTTCCATTGATTTAAATATTTTCTCATGGGTACTGAGGAAAGAAAATCCATGCTTAATATGGCTGTAAGTCCACTGGGTTCTATTCGAGGTAGGCTGGGACAAAAAAGTATTTGTGAGACTTTTCTTAAAGAGTATGTGGAGTCCTGAGGCATCCCCAAACCACATCAGTGTATTTACTCACTAAAGATTTTATGTAGTCATTGAACTGCTTTTTATTGCATGAGTTATCTTAATGAATCATTTTCTTCTCTACATAACCCATTTTCCCAAGGTGGGTTTTATATATATACATATATACCTACACATACACATACATATACGTTTGAGTAAACTCACAACCCTGAGATCAAGAGTCGCATGCTCTGCTGACCAAGCCAGCGAGGCACCCCCCCCCCCCCCCCACCAAGGATGGTTATAAATCTTACAGGGATGCTACTCTACCAGACATCATTTTTTTTTAAAATTTTTTTTTTTTCCAACGTTTATTTATTTTGGGGACAGAGAGAGACAGAGCATGAACGGGGGAGGGGCAGAGAGAGAGGGAGACACAGAATCGGAAACAGGCTCCAGGCTCTGAGCCATCAGCCCAGAGCCTGACGCGGGGCTCGAACTCCCGGACCGCGAGATCGTGACCTGGCTGAAGTCGGACGCTTAACCGACTGCGCCACCCAGGCGCCCCGTCATCATTTTTTGACGACTGGGAGTCACAAGAATCTGTTCTCTTGATCTACGAGGCCGAAATTGGATTTGTCACCCCTGGGAGAAAGATGACGTTTTAAAATATAGATGTGTTTCCCCAATATTAGAAGTAGGTTATTTTCCACCCAGGAAACTGAGGATTCTTACACAGGCTAAAAGATCCTTAATAGTATATCATTGAATTTCATTTTAGGGGAGAGCAAGATCCTCTTTAGCACTGATAAGATTTCAGACTCACCTCTATCTTAGGTACTTTCAAAATTGAAAACAACAAAAATGAAAACTATCGGGTGGTTGGCATAGCCATTGTTATAATAGTTTGGCAGAGAAAGAGAAGTGAATAATCTGTAAAATTCTAAATAAAAATCTACTGAAGTGACTGAGTAGCATAATCATCTTAAGTCTCCTGCTTTTCCTAAGGGTGATAGGTGCTATGGAATCAGATGTGTTCCTCATCCAGGCACATACTGTCACAGAGGGTACCATCAGTTGCATAGCAGGAACGGTTGCATCTAGAATTCTTTGGGAATAATCAATGTTTTTTTACCCTTTAGGGATAGTGTTTTTGGCTATGTGTTTTAAGTGGACCGGTTGGGGAAAAATATATATGTTTATGAACTTTGCTCTGGGGCTTGGCCTATTTACGCTTTAAAAGAACTAGCAGTGATCTGCTAGGCGCATTCACAGTTGAAGTTGGGTAACGATTTGGAGTACTGAATAAGTTTCTGTCATAGATGAGAGAATTCTGTATACGACTACGGAACCTGGTACACAGTGGAGCAACCAAAGGAGAAATCTCAGCCACGCAGGATGTCATGATGGAGGAGGTAAAAACAATTATTTGGATTTTTTGTACCATTCTAAAGAGCTCTCAGAATATTTCCATCTGTTAAACTGATGAGGAAGCATAACCGTTGCAGTAAATGTAGAATTGAATAGAAAATTGCTTATTTTACGGCTGAAAAAACTGAGGTGTAAACTTTGCATTTTAATATGAGACTTGCACTTATATCTTCTAATTCTCAATTTAATATTCTTTATAATTCTTTTACTCATTTCCTAAGGCACTAGGGATACAAAAATAGAGAAGACATAGTCTGTACAAAAAGCTCAATCTGTTAGAAAAAGAAACACATGAATAGTTATGGTAAATCTTATGCTAGAGGTGTGTAAAAAAGGATTTGGTGGTCCTAAATGAGGGAGTGACTAATTCAGTGAGCAGAAGGTTTCATGGGGAAAATACTTGAACCAGCTCTTGAAAGAGCTGTAGGAATTTACTGGATGGATAATTGGGAAGACCATTCCAGACAAAGAGGATTGCATGTACGGTGGCATGAACAGAAGTAGAATCTTCAAAGAGTAGCATAGCTGAAACATAACCTTTTGTGAGTGTGATTGGTAGTAAATTAAGCTAGAAAGGCATAGCTATGAGGGATCTTAGGTAGATGCCAGGCTTTTGGCTTTACTTTGTAAGAGTAAAGATGGGAAACTCTTGATGCTTATATCAGTTAAAATAATGTATGTGTAAACGTTTTAGTAAACTTAAAAAGCACGAAATGAATATTAGGTGGTAATACTGTCAAGAGAGTTAATCTTTACTACTTAATGTTAATCTTTAATTACATAATGCAGCTGGATATGTGTAAAAGTATGAATTACTTTGAGAAAAGAACAAACATTACTAGGAATCACTCAACTAATAGTCTCTTCAAAACTTTATGTAGAATTAAAATGGCCTTATTTTTTCACTGCCATGGATAAAACTAATACTTCACTTGTGGTTTTTTTTGAATTTTATTTATTTGTTTGTTTATTTTTTAATTTTATGTTAGAGAGTGAGAGCACGAGCTGGGGAGAAGGGCAGAGGGAGAGAGAGACATTCCCAAGCAGTCTCCACACTCGATGTGGAGCCTGACGGGGGGGGGGGGGGCTCCATCCCACAACCCTGGGATCGCAACCCAAGCCAAAATCAAGACATTCAACTGACGTAGCCACCCAGGCACCCCTCCTTTGAATTTTAGGCGGAAAAGTATAGTTGAGAGTATGGTCTCTGGAGTCAGATTGTCTGAGTTCTAATCTTTTCATTATTTAACAGATGTGTGACCTGGAACAGGTTCCTTTAGCTCTCAAATCTGTTCAGGTGTAAAATGTCTAACCCAATGCTTAACGCAGTAACCTGTCTTAGGTTCAGTTTGGGATTCAAAATGTATTCCTCATTGGATTTTTGTGGGGATCAAATAAGGAATTAAATACAAGAATGCAAGGTATAGTGCCTGGCACACAGCGGTTGTCCAGTAAGTGTTAGTTCTCTTCCAGCTTAGAATGATCTCTCTTGTTGAGGCCATATTTCCTGCATAAATTGCTTTCCATTTATGATTATAGTAAAATGGTGGGGTATAGTAAGAATGAAAATTCTGTAAATAGTTACGGAAAAGAGCCCAGATAATATTTCTTATAGATCATAAGCAACCTATTGGCTTTTGTTGTTTGTATTAATGATCTTCTAAATAATGTATCTAAGATTCATGTCATGACCCTGAGATTGGCTGATAAGAATTAGGGCAGATATATTTCACATATCTTTCTTTCCCTGCTCCTACCTCAAAAAATGAGTAAAATACCACCTTACTGAGTCCTGAGTGTGGATGTTTTATAAGATTATTTACCTCATGATTCTACGTAAACTGTTGACTACAGAATTCTCTGTAGTAGGTCTTTAGATTTTTACAATCCCCCAACCCCCATTTTATTGATCCTGACTCTTTGGTAATGAAGAGTCTAGCTATGATTTTAAAACCACAAATTAGTACCTATGATTTGCCTAGCCTTGTAGGCACATCAAAATAATGACTTAATCAACAACCATGAAGCTCAGATAGCTTTGAATGAAATGTTTTTATGCTAAATGCATTATTTAGAGAAGTGCAGGTTGCTTGTTGTGATGACAAACAAGGCAGACCCATTTTGGAAACGTAGTCACCTTCATTGCAATGTTTTCTTGGTGTGTCTACTTATTCTTTTAGCCTCTAGATATCCTAAGGATTATTAACGTACTCTTCACCAAAATTCTGTTTAAAATAAAACATAAAACAAAGACTAGAAACAGTATTTATCAATGCCATGAAAAGAGACAGGAAGCCATTATGATTCACCTAAGAAATTCTATAGCAGTGGCTCTCAGCTCTTAAAAACAGAATGTAGGTTGGGGTGCCTGGGTGGCTAAGTTGTTTGAGCGTCCGACTTCGGCTCAGGTCTTGATCTCACGGTCTGTGAGTTCGAGCCCCGCGTCGGGCTCTGTGCTGACAGCTCGGAGCCTGGAGCCTGCTTCGGATTCTGTGTTTCCCTCTCTCTCTCTCTCTCTGCCCCTCCCACACTCATGCTCTGTCTCTCTCTGTCTCAGAAATAAGTAAACATTAAAAAAAAATTTTTTTTTTTTTGAAGAAAAAAATAGAATATAGGCCTGGGCTTGCTCCAGATGTGCAAGAGATCAGTTTCCCTGAGACTGGAGCCTAATTATCTACATTTTTATTTTTTTATTTTAAAGACTACTTTGAATAAAAACGTTTTTTATTAGTCTTTTACTATTTTATTATTATTTTGAGAGAGAGAGTGTTAGTGGAGGAGAGGGAAGAGAGAGGTGGGGGTAGAGAGAATCTTAAGCAGGCTCCATGTTCAGTGTGGAGCCCAACATGGGGCTCTATCCCATGACCCTGGGATCATGACCTGAGCCAAAATCAAGAGTCAGAATTTCAACTCACAGAGCTACCCAGGTGCCCCAAAAAGTATTTTTTTAAATCAGAAATATAAAAAGGTGTACAGTGAAAAGTCTTCTTCCCATTCTGTTCTCCGTCCTTTTAGTTCCCACACACCTCCCAACCAGTTTTATTAGTTTCTGTTATTATATTAGCTGTCAGTTATCCTTCCTGACTGAGATCTTTTTTTTTTTTTTTTTACAATCCAATCTGAATTTATATTATTTTCCTCCTCCTTGTAGAGATGTTAGTATATTACTCATATTGTTCTACACAGTTGTTTGTTGTTTTTTAAGAATACGTCTTGGTAATCTTTCTATATTGATACATAAAGAGTTTCTACATTTTAAAAAGTATTTGCATAGAATTCTATTGAATAGATGTACCATAATTAATTTGGTCCTTAGTAATGGACGCTCTGATTTTTCAAGCTTCTATTAAAAATACAGTAAATGATCTTGTGCTTACATAATTTTGCATATATGCATGTATACTTGTAGATTATATTTCTAGAAGTAGAATTTTTTTGTTTTGTTTTTAAAGTTTATTTATCTGAGAAAGAAAGAGAAAGAGAGCAAGCGCAGGAGAGGCAGAGAGAGAGAATCCCAAGCAGGCTCCGCACTTCAATGGAGCCCGATGTGGGGCTTGAACCCATGAACTGAGATCCATGACCTGAGCCGAAGTCAGATGCTTAACAAACTGAGTCACCCAGGTGCCCCTAGAATTTTTTTTAAAGATAACTTTACACCCAATGTGTGCTTGAACTCATGACCCTGAGATCAGGAGTTGTATGCTCTACCAGCTGAGCCAGCCAGGTGCCCCAAGAATAATTTTTGAGTCAGAAAAAATACACATTTGTTTGTAATTTGAATATGCCAAATTATCCTCTTTGGGATTATACCAGTTTATACTCTCATCAGCAATATCTGATAGAACTTATTTCCCTTTAGTTAGATCAAGGCAATATATCTATCAATTGAATACTTACCACTCTGATAGGTAAGTAGTTGATAGGTAAACAATCTGATAGGTAAAAGGAGTTTTAATTTATATTTATCTCATTGTAGTTTTAATTTATATTTTCTTACTCTGAATGGAGCTAAGCATCATTTCTGTGAACTGTCAATTCATATCTTTAACTTGTTTTCTTTGTCTTTTGTCAATTTCTAGATACTCTTTACATGTTATAGAAATTAGCCCTTTTTGATATGAATTGTAATTTTTTTCCTAGTTGTTTATGTATGATATGCTTTTTTGTTATGCAGAATTTTTTACTTGTATATAATCAAATTTGAAAGCTTTTACGTTTTTAATTAGAAAGGCTTTTCTTGGGGTGCCTGGGTGGCTCAGTCGGTTAAGCGTCCAATTTCAGCTCAGGTCATGATCTCATGATTCACAGGTTTGGGCTCCTTGTCAGGCTCTGTGCTGACATCTCAGAGCCTGGAACCTGCTTCATGGATTCTGTCTCCCTCTCTCTCTGCCCCTCCCCTGCTTGTACTCTGTCTCCCTTTCTCTCAAAAATAAATAAAACATTTTTAAAAAAGGCTTTTCTCACTCTAATTATAAAAGAATTCTTCCATTTTTCTTCTAATATTTATGGGGTTTTGATTTTTGTATTTGAATCTCTAATCCATTTAGAACTTATCCTGGTGTGGGGTATGAGGTATGGATCTAACTTTTTTCCCCACGTTTTTCCTGAAAATACCCCTTAATTTGAGATGCTTTATCGTTCTAAAGCCTCTGGACTTTAAGTTCTGTTCTATTAGTCTGTTTATTCATTTGCTAATAACTCTGTGTTTTAGTTACTGAAGCTTCTTAATAGTGTTGTAATATTTGCGAAGCTAGTTCCATCTCATTCTTATTGTTCTCTGGCTAATTTTGATTTGGTATCTAATTAAGGCATCTGTACCTTAAATTTTTTTTTTAATGTTTATTTTTGACAAAGAGAGCATGAGCTGGGGGGGGGGGCATAGAGAGGGGGAGAGACAGAATCGGAAGCAGGCTCCAAGCTCTGAGCTGTCAGCACAGAGCCTGATGTGGGGCTCAGACTCACAGACTGCGAGACCATGACCTGAGCTGAAGTCAGACACTCAACTAACTGAGTCACCCAGGTGCCCCTAGGCATCTGTACTTTTAAAAGCTTCTGGTTAAGATCCACTGCTGCAAAGAAATAACATTTTCTAGTATGGCCTTCTCTTCTGGGTTCTGGAAGAGAAAAGGGAATTATTCTTTTGATGGCCGTGGAGGACATCTCTAACACTGAATAAGGGACTAACCTCCCATTAGTTCTTAAAGGTTCTTAAAGGAAACAGATAATGTTCACATACTGTGTGTCCCTTTTTACTAAATAGACATAATCAGGAAAACCAATAAGTACTTAAACCGAAGACTCTAGGGCACCTGGGTGGCTCAGTCAGTTAAGCGTCCAACTTGGGCTCAGGTCATGATCTTACAGTTTGTGAGTTCAAGCCCCATGTCAGGATCTGCACTGACAGCATCATGCCTACTTTGGATTCTGTCTCCCTCTGTCTCTGCCCCTTCTCCGCTCACAGTCTCTCTCTCGCTCTCTCTCTCAAAAATAAATAAACATTAAAAAAAATAAAAATAAAGACTCTAATAGTTAAAATTCTCAAGTAATATTAACTAAATATGTAAATTCAGGCAGTCTCTTTTAAGTATTCTGAGCTGAAAGTCAGTTGACTATATTTCTTTAGAGGTGATAATTTCACATCTCCAAACAATATAAAATCCTTAGTTAAAATGGAGATTAACTGTGTATCATGTTTGCTTACAACCCTAAATACATTTTTACAACCTTATCTATCATGAAAATCAAATATAATGACTTATTCCTTAGCTTGTGAACTGTCATCATTTAAATATCTTTATTGGATCTCAAGTCACATTTCTCTTTTTTAGCCCAATGAGGATCAGAATTATTTTGAAAATAAACCTTCATTTCTTCTATCTTAGTTAGTGGATATCATAAAAAGAAGGACAAAAGCCCGGGAACATGCTTTCTTCTTTTTAAAGTAGATCAAAAAACTTTTAGTCCTCCTCTTCACTTGAAAGAATGTTCGAAATTGCTTGCTGAGTCAGACTTCGATCCATCTGGTTCAAGGTTCTATTTTTCTTTCTTTCTTTCTTTCTTTCTTTCTTTCTTTCTTTCTTTCTTTCTCTTTCTTTCTTTCTTTTTCTTTCTTTCTTTCTTTCTTTCTTTCTTTCTTTCTTTCTTTCTTTCTTTCTTTTTAATTAATTAATTTAGAGAGAGACAAAGGCAGCATGAATGGGAGAGGGGCAGAGAGAGAGAGACAGGGAGAATCCCAAGCAGGCTCCACACTCTCAGCACAGAGCCTGACATGGGTCTCATACTCAGGGAACCATGAGATCATGATGTGAGCTGAAACCAAGAGTCGGATGCTTAACCAACTGAGCCACCCAGACGCCCCAAGGTTCTCTTTCTGATAGTAGCACCCAGGAGGCATATTGTGTGAAGCATTCTGGAGCTACACAGCATTCAGTCAAATATTTCTCAGTGCCTGGTATGTGGAAGGAGTTACAGATAATACATGTTAAGTGGCTTACGTTTAGTAGGGGAATAAAATAAATTACAAAGCAAAGCAAACTAAATGTCTTAAGAGATATGCAAACATATCTAACTCCAAAGATAGAATTGCTGTGTCTTATTTGGGAGATCAAGAAAGGTTTCCTGGAGAAAGTTGCATTTGAGATGTGGTTTGAATGAAGTGAGTTTGGAGTGAAAAGCATTCTAGACATGCTCAAGGCAGATTTGTTGGGTGATGAGTGGGGTAGTACCTAGAGTCTTAGGGAAGAGCTAGAATGGTATGTCTCAAAAACTAGTCTGAAGTCTATCTGCGTTAGAAGCATCAGCAGCTTGGGGGCCTCTGGGTGACTCGGTTGAGCTTCTGACCCTTGATTTCAGCTCATGGTTTGTGATGTCCAGCCTCCTGTTGGGCTCCCCACTGACAACATGGAGCCTGCTTCAGATTCTCTCCCTTTCTCTCTGCCTCTCCCCTGCTTGTGTGTGTGCATACACTCACTCTCAAATATAAATAAATAAACTTTCAATGTATAAAATTTTTTTTTTAAAAAGACAAGAAAGACTCATCAAAAGCTTGTCAAAAAATACAAATTTCTGGGTCCCACTGCAAATATACTGAATCTGAATCTCTAGGGCTGGCCCCTATAATCTGCATTAAATTAATGATATGAGGTATATTGAAGTTTGAAGCTAGAATAAGTGGAAAGTTAGAATTAGACCTAACATTGTAAGAGTTTTGAATATTAGGATGAGAGTTCATTTTAATTTAGCAGGAAATGAGAAGTTAGGAAGATTTTTGAGATGTAATTAAAATACAACTGCACTTTAGGAGATTAATTTAGTTAGGTGAAGCTGGAAGGAGGAGAGTTAGGAAGATCAATTATGAAGCTGTAGCAGTTCAGGGTGTAGTAACTTGGTCTGAACAAGAATAGTGACAATAGAAATGGAAAAGAGGGGAGAAATTGAGAGAGATCTTAGAGGAAAAATCTGTATGACTTGGCAGCTTATCTGCCAACTATCCATTGTAAAAATTATGTTAAGGAAATGAATTAAGATAAGCAGAATCAGGTCTATAAATACAGACAACAAACTGATGATTGCCAGAGGGAGGGGGTTGGTGGGATAGGCAAATTGGGTGAAGGGGAGTGGGAGGTACAGGCGTCCAGTTATGGAATGTGTAAGTCACGGGAATAAAAAGTACAGTTAGGGAGTGTAGTCAGTGATACTGTAATAGCGTTGTGTGGTGACAGAGGGTAGCTACACTTGCAGTGAGCATAGCATAACATACAGAGGTATTGGATCACTGTGTTGTACACATGAAACTAATGTAACATTGTGTTATGGTTACAATTATATTCAAATAAAAATTTTTAAAAAATGGTAAGATTAGGGGTGCCTGGGTGGCTCAGTTGGTTAAGCATCTGACTTTGGCTCAGGTCATGACCTTGCGGTTCATGAGTTCCAGCCCCACATCAGGCTCTGTGCTGACAACTCCAAGCCTGGACCCTACTTCAGATTCTGTCTCCGTCTCTCTTTGCCCCTCCCCCGCTTGCACTCTGTCTCTCAGGAATAAATAAACATTTAAAAAAATAATAAAAATAAAAAAGTAATAAGGTTTTAAGCCTGGTACCTGGGCGAATGCTGCTGTGGTTCATATAAGTCAGAGAAATTATTTTCAGAGACCACTGTGAGGAGGAGAAACATTGGCTTTAAAGTGCCTAGTCTCAAGGCACTGTCCAGTTGGAAATGGGTTTCAAGCACATGGGAGCAATTCTGGAACTCAAGAAGGAGAATAATCTAGAAAAGTGATAGTGATGATAGTACAAATGGCCGAAGCCTTGGGGATGATTGAAATCCTTGAAGGAGAATAGAAGGTGTGAGCGCGCTACAAAGACACGCACAAGTTGTGTCTACAATATCAAGCTTTATTCAATCATAAATCAATGTTAAAATAACTGTAAAGCAGGTTCAGGATTCCAAATTCAGTGACATTTCTCCGCACGTTTAACTTGGCTTCATACGTGACACAGAAAACAAAGCAGAATACAAAGTCATACATTAAACAAGATACAACAAGGTAAGAAGTTAACAAATGCAAAGCCAGTCCATGGGCACATAGTTGAGATGAAGTTCTGAGCATGTGCTGCTTGTTATGTTCAAGCAGTGGAGAATCTGTTATGTTCAGCGATCAGTCAGGCAGAGCCTTCAGTGGCACTGCCTTTTTGATGTGGTGAGATGTGAAAAGGTCAGCATCTGGAGGGTCTGACAGTTTGCTGCAAAAATCTTCCTTTTTAGAGTTTAATCAGCCGTGGGCCTTTGCAGGCTTCCTCTGATTCTGCTGCCTATCAGTTCTGGGTGTCATCAGAAACCAGTGCTGGTTTTGGCAATATCTGGTCTTAGCTGCAACCCCCTTGACTCCTCATGACACTGCTTGACATAAGTCCCTGCTTGACATGAGTGACTCAATCTAGCTATCTACATGGGGATAGAATAGATCTGAATAGAGAATTCTGGAAGATACCTATTTCTATAAAAGTGAATGCCAGAACTATGTTGTGATGTAGGCACCAATCATCAGGTCAGATGTTGTAGACAGGTCAGAGAATATGAGGACTGAGAAAAGGCTGCTGATTTCCTGAACGGGTGTATAGAATAGTGTTAGTAGAAAGGAGGAGGGAAGGAGCTAGATGGAGAGGAGTCAGACCATGGCAAGAAAAGGAAGGTAGTTTCAAGAAGCTTGGCAATGAAGAGAAGGAGAAAAATTGATACTCATTAATTCCACAAGTATTTATGGAGTACCTACAAATATTAAGCATTTCTAGGCACTAGGAGTATAGTGATGACCAAGACAGATAGGGTCCCTGCTCTCATGGACTTTACATACTAGTGGAGGAAGACAGACAATACACAAATAAATGAACAAGAAACTATCTAATGTGATATGTACTTGGAAGAACATATAATATGGTGATTAATGAGGTGGTCAGGGAAAGCCTTCCTGAGGTCAAATTTGAGCTGAGCCAGGAGTAACAGGAAGACCAACCATGCAGAGAAGTGGACACAGAGCATGCCAGGCAGAGAAGACAGTACGTGCAAAAGCCCTAAGATGGGAGAAAGCTTGGTACTTTTGAGGAACAAAGGAAAGCAATGCGGCTTGAGCTGAGCAAAGGTGGGAATGGTTGTGGAATGGGTCTTGTAGAGATGAATTGAGAACTGGCTTATATATGGCCATGGTGGTAATTTTGCATTTTATTGTGAGGTAACATTTCAATTAAAAAAAAAAAATCCCTCTGTTGGAGCGCCTGGGTGACTCAGTCGCTTGAGCGTCCGACTTCGGCTCAGGTCATGATCTCATGGTCTGTGAGTTCGAGCCCCGTGTCTGGCTCTGTGCTGACAGCTCAGAGCCTGGAGCCTGCTTCAGATTCTGTGTCTCCCTCTCTCTCTGCCCCTCCCCTGCTCATGCTCTGTCTCTCACTCTCTCAAAAATAAATAAACATTCAAAAAAGAATTAAAAAAAAAAATCCTTCTGAGTGCTTTGAGAATGGATTGTAAAACCATTAGGAGGCTATTGTGGTCATGTAAATGAGAGGTTATAGTGATTTGGACCAGGCTGGTGACACTGAAGCTGAAGAGAAATAAATACATTTTGGAATACATTTCAGAAGTGAAGCTGTCAGGACTTGCTCATGTGGAGGACAATGAAAAAGGAAGAATCAGGTGATGTCACGGTACCTTGAAGCAGAGGGCTTGCAGATGTGAGCAACGGTCTTTTGGCAGTTAGGGCAGTGTGAGGGAACCAGCATGTCAAAAAGGATAGCAGATGCAAATGAGAAAAATAATAAATAATAATTGGATAAGGGTTTGAAGGAGGGAAAGAATAAATGTGCTTTCAAACTTTAATGTACTTATGAATCCACTGGAGATCTTATTAAAATGCAGATCGATTCAGGTCTGGATGCAGCTGGAGAGTCTGCATTTCTAACTATTTCTTTGATTCAAACACTGCTCTAGAAGTCACCTCAAAATCATCATTTGACTATTAGTTATCAGCTCTCTGTATGAGCTCATTTCCTTTAACATCACAGAAAAGGCACATACCTTTTAAGGGTACTTTTTTTTTTTTTTTTTAATGTTTATTATTTTTGAGAGAGACTGACAGAGAGCAAGCATGGGGAGGGGTAGAGAGCGAGAGGGAGACACAAAATCCGAACCAGGCTCCAGGCTCTGAGCTGTCAGCACAGAGCCCGACTTGGGGCTCAAACTCACGAACTGTGAGATCATGACCTGAACCGAAGTTAGACGCTTAACCAACTGAGCCACCCAGGCGCCCCTCAGGGTACTTTTTAATGTCTTTCTCTGCCTGAAAACATATTCAGTGCCTCCAGAAAGTATCTCCTCTGTCTGCTCTTGCAGGCACAGGTGAGTGTTTTTGATTTTCTTTTTAACAGATTGTTGCCCTTCTTTCATTCCCCACTAGAAAGCAGTAGACAGCTGTCTTCTTGGCATTATCAGCAGTCCCCAAGGCCCTGCTCCTTCCCTCTTATAAATAGCTTATTTACCCTCCACCCTGAACTTTCTTCAAAGTTCAGCTATTTTCGGTGACCCCTTTTGTGTCCTTGTGGCCATTCTACTCTGTGATCAATAGGTCATTTTACCTTTGAGCCTAATTCCTCAATCAGTAAGTTGGAGTAGATCATCTCTTAAGGGCACTGTAGCTTTGCATTTTTTATAGCAGTAAGCAACTAATATTTCTATAGTTCATTAGACTTTATTGTCCACTCTCCCAGCAACCCAGTGTTGTAAAAGCAAATGAAGATTCTGTCACTTCTATAGTGGTTCTAGACACCAAAATCGTTTAGCTTTACCAGTTTTCTCCATTTAGTGTAGTTAGGTTGATATCTTTGAACTACCTTCCATTCTAACCCTTCGAATTACCATGGTTTCCTCCATCCTGTGTCTGCCTGTAGCCGGCTTTAAACTCTTGCCCTGGTAAGTGTTCATGGCTGATTGTCAACTATTACATCCTCCCTTCCTCCTCTCACTTGATGTCTGTCTCCCATTGAGCCAGGGCTATGGGAATTGATTCAGTCCCACATCATTTGTCTTTGAAGTGAGATCCACACATTCCCTTGTTCCATGTTGCATGCCTCATGCTTTCTTTGTCCTTTTTTCTTTTTTCCATTCCCTTTATTGATTTTATCATTCGCCATGTAGACTTCAGCAGATCATTGAAAATGAACAGATCTCTCTGGAGAAATTTTTCTAGAGACCCATTATAATGGATCTTTTTTTTTTATAAAATTAGACTTAAGAGGCAAAACCCTTTATAATTTACATTCTTCCTACTTGTAGACAATATAATAAGAAACATAGGCAATAGTACAAAATGGATATAAACTGGAAATAGGACGTGGGCCATTCTGACACCAGTCGAAGCTTTTCTGATAGATTATAGGTTGGTACACATATCCGCATTTTGAGGTTAGTTTAAAATTTTTTTTATGTTTATTTCTGAGACAGAGACAGTATGAGTGGGGGAGGGGCAGAGAGAGAGGGAGACACAGAATCTGAAGCAGGCTCCAGGCTCTGAGTTGTCAGCACAGAGCCCGACGCAGGGCTCGAACTCACAAACTGTGAGATCATGACCTGAGCCGAAGTTGGTCGCTCAACTGACTGAGCCACCCAGGCACCCCTTGAGGTTAGTTTAAACTCCCTGTTTATTTATTTATTGGCCTTGTGCCCACTGTGGGGCTTGAACTCGCGAGATCAAGTGTTGCATGCTCTGCTGACTGAGCCAGCCAGGCACTCCATAAGCTCCCAATAATTTTAATTAGCCAAGGATATAAAATCATAGAAGCCAGCTGGCCACAAGAGGCAGGTATAGATGCAGCATGTCTCAGCATAGCTTCCCTTTGCTCCCCAAAGTATGCAAGGGAAGGATCTCGGTGAATCCTTCACTGAGATAAATTTTTGGCATACCATTGCCCTCTTATATTTGGCTCATGTCACAATTTTAAGACAACATTCTCTGGTGATCTCTATTTAAGGAATAATTACAAACATTGGATTCCTCTGGGGTTTGTTGTTGTTTAGTTTTTAAACTATATTCAGAGTCAGCAGGGTCACCTTATTATTAGTTTGGGAAGTTAGAGAAAAAGCACTTTCAGTTCCCATGTGTCATTGAGACCCATATTTCTCTGCCTTCAGTATTTTAGTGTTTTAGAGAGCCCATATTCCCTGAATCCACTCCCTTGGCTCTCTTTAACACCTTTTTATCGGGTTGGTTCTTATACTAAGTTTAGTCTAAAATCACATTTACAAATTATTTATTCAGTAGGTATTTCTTTAACACATATCCCTGGTACTATCTAGGCATTGGGATGTAGCAGTGAACAACACAGACAGGAATCCTTGCCTTCATATAGTTTACGTTCTTTTTAAAAAAATTTTTTTTCATGTTTATTTATTCTTGAGAGAGAGACAGAATGTGGGCGGGGGAGAGGCAGAGAGACAGAAAGGGAGACACAGAATCTGAAGCAGGCTCTAGGCTCCAAGCTGTCAGCACAGAGCTTGAAATGGGGCTAGAATTCCCGAATCGCGAGATCGTGACCTGAGCCGAAGTCGGATGCTTAACCGACTGAGCCTCCCAGGCGCCCCTAGTTTACTTTCTAATAGAGATGAATAAAATATATAAAAAGTATAATATGTTAGAAGGTTAGTGCTATGGAGGAAAATAAAGGAAAGATAGCAAGTGCTGGGATGGGGAGTGGATAATTTCAATTGAAGTCACAAATATATTTTCCTAAATGGATAATTACGGTTTTTCATATGTACTTATAATCTGAGGTATATGGTTATAGTCTTACTTTATTCGATGACTAGTATTTTTCTTTTGTCCTGAATGCCAAGTGCGTCTTGTGAGAAGCAGGTGACATTCCCAGGTTGACCACCAGAGAGCAGACTTGGCTATCTAAAGCTCTCTGTCAGTCATACCTTTGAGAACAGGGAATGTTATTTCAGAACAGCAGAGCCTCTTATCAAGAAGATACAGTGTCAGAGACTCTGGAGATTATACTTTGGAAATATTTTTTTTTTAAGTTAGAGCTTGTGTAACTATTGTTAGTTTGCTTGGAGCCAACTATTCTTTCCAAAGTATTACAAACTGACTTGGAAGTGTTACAAACTGGCTTGGATAATTTATAATCACTGTAAACAAATAATATAAAACAAAGCAACATGTCTCAAATTGTAAGAGAGTAAACTATAATATGTTTACACAGTGGACTACTATACAGCAATAAAGAACAAATTAGTAATACCCACAGCACAGCCAGTGAATCTCACAGGCATTATGTCAACAAAAGAATCAGACACAAAAGAAAATATGCTATATGATTCCATTTATATGAAGTTAGAGAACAGGCAAAATTAATCAATGGTTATATAAGTCAAAATGGTACTTACCGTGGGGGAGGTGTGGGTTATTGATTGCCAAGGGACTGGGGAACTTTTGAAGCCCCGAAAATGTTCTGTGTATTGATATAAATGGTAGTTACATTGGTATGTGTGTATGTAAAAAGTTGAATAGAGCTATATATTTCAGATTAGTGTACTTTATATACTTACTGAATATATGTTATGTCTCAGTAAAAAAAGTGAGAATAGTAAATAAGGTCATGGAATTTAGATTTGTTGTGGGAGGTAATAGGGAAGCATTATGAAATCTTCAACAGGGAAATGACTTGAAGAAACTAATGTTTCTAAAATTACTCATCCTCTAATGATGTGGAGAATAGAACAGTGTTCAGATCAGCTATTATATCTAGATCAGATATAGTGCTACATGCTATGCTGTAGGAGAGACCAAATATCCATGACCTGGTCCTTATCCTTAAGAAGTTTATGGTCTTTTGAGGAGACAAATTATATGAAACCGAGAAAGTTACAGTGTTAAATGCTTGATTCGTGGTGGTATGGAAACAGCACTGAAATCAGATCTGAATGCAAATCCTAATTCTGCCATTTATTAGTTTTCTGTTAGTTTTCCCTTGAAGTTTTCCCTTATTAGTTTTCCCTTGAGTATTGGTTTCTCTATTTGTAAAATGGAAATAACATACTACTTTTGTTTAGAAGATTTAGAGATGTGGTATTCAAAGACTATAGTACAGCATGACATTCAGTAAATGTTCCCTTTTCTTAAACCCTGTACCCATAGAGCTTTTTTTTTTAAAAAAAAAAAAAAAAAACAAAACAATGTATGACCTTAGTTCAGACCATGGTTCTGGCATTTATTGGCTATGTGACCTTAAGTAGATCTTAATTTCTTCGAGTCTCAATCTCTTGGGGGGAAAAAAAAGAGAGAGGGGAAATTATACCTTGAGAGAGTGTTATGAGAATTAACAAAGCCTAGCAGATACCTAGTATCTAGCATAAAATAGGCACATTCAATAAATATTCATTTCTCTGGAATGTAATGGAGTATACAAACGTGTAGTACAAAGAATGCAGATAATAACTGATGAAATTGGATCAGGGTGGTAACTGTGGGGTAGAGATTATGTTATATTTTTAAAAAGATATAGCAAATTTGATAGAGCAGACCTTATATAAGATATTTCTTTATGCTTCTATTTTTGTCTTTTTATAAGATGAAAATAATGCAAAATATATCCTTGGATTATAATGATAACTTGAAAGGTGTGACATCATTAGAAAATATGTTAGGGTCTCGTGACCCCAAAAATGGTACCTTCCACTAGAAGGTACCATTATTTTTGTTCTAATAATACTTTTAATAGGCATTATCATCCAAGCTCCAACTGAAAAGTTAATGCCTTTTCTGTTAGTGGAGATCCCTGTCATAATCAATGGAGAACCTAGATGCCTAAAGGGAAGGAAATCCATTTATAAAATACATCATTATTTGTCACTTAAAATATAATCACCAGAGTAGCAACCCAGATCTTATTGGGTATCAGTGGTGAGCGGTTTCTTGGCTAAAGAAATATAATTTGCAGGGAAAATCCTAAGCACTAACTATTAACATTTCAGAATTGTATTGTTCAGAGTGTTTATGAACTCACAAGTTGAATGATCTCAAGTCCTAGACATCAGCCTTCAAATTTTTGGAAGTACTAGATTTCCTGTGAAACTTCAGGCTTGAATAAGCTGCTGATTTCTTGTGTTTCCCAAGCTTGAAGAAAATGACGAGGTAACACTTTTCCCTAGCCATTGCTCATTTGTCCTCCTTTCTTCCAGATATTCCGAGTGGTGTGCATTTGTTTGGGTAATCCACCAGAGACATTTACCTGGGAGTATCGAGACAAAGATAAAAATTATCAGAAGATTGGCCCCATAACACCGTTGGAGTTTTACAGGGAACATGTCAAGCCACTCTTCAATATGGAAAATAAGGTTGGAGACAGGCACTGGCAGCCACTGGCTGTTTACTTTCAGATACCTGTTGACTACAGGGAAGGGCATAAGATTCTTGGGTTAACATGCGATCATCAAACAAGACACTAAACACACTTTTTTCCCCCTTCCTCTGACATATTTTATGTACTTAATTATAAAGTCGATCATCTCAGGATCTGTCACCTTTCCTCAGTGCTCCTCTTCAGAGACTTTTCTAACTTTAGGCCAGCAGTCAGTTTAACTCGCACATGCTTCCATGATTTGGGCCCAGAATCAATCTCAAGTGCAAGACCATAAAAGGAGATTAGGTGTTTCTCACTGTGGGTTCAGAGCACCTCTGTACTGTGGGCTCATTAGGAACCCTCTTGTGGAAGGGAGCACTGTCCTCTCCTAGTTTTTTCTGCTCTCTTCATGTCTTCTCCACCAATTTAGCAAGATGACCAGAGCCTCTTACTTTGTTGGTATCTTGACCCTCTTATAAGCAAATGACATTATCAGTGGAATCCCAGCTTGGTTGCTGTATTGCCAGGAGTTGAGCTTGTCTTGTAACTTGAGAGCAAGGATCTTGTAGAGATGTCATCTCTATCTTGCCTTGATACTCCATGCATACAGTTCTTCAGAATTAGTTTTGGGGCAATTCTTGCCAGTAGGAAAAACAAGTAGATGTAGCTCCCAAAGGGTGTCCCCAACTGGATTCTGCAAGAATCTCTCTCACATGACTCATTTTTTGTTTCTTTGTTATTTAACAAGGTATTTGTAATGTTTTTTTCTTGTAGGCAGAGGTGATGAGTTTGATGCCCACATATGAACTTAGAGGAGAGGTGTGTGTGTGTCTTGTTTCACATTCCTGGTTTTATGTTCTAATCAATGTGGTATTGATCTCAATAGATTTGTTTAGTGAATGACCCTCGGCCCCAGCACAAGTACAACAGAGTTTACACAGTGGACTACTTAAGCAATATGGTTGGCGGGAGAAAAACTCTATATAACAACCAGCCCATTGACTTCTTGAAGAAGATGGTTGCAGCCTCCATCAAAGATGGAGAGGTTGGTGTTGTTTCTGTGTCTTCCACATGGGGGTTAAAACCTCCGCTTGTTTGGTGTATTAGGAAAATAGGATTTATGTTGACTTTCTTTTTTTCCTCTTTCTCCATTTCTAGGCTGTGTGGTTCGGCTGCGATGTTGGAAAACACTTCAGTGGCAAGCTGGGCCTCAGTGACATGAACGTGTGAGTACAAGAAATTTAAAATAAAAAATCCTTTGTGGGTTGTTGCTATTGGAGTGTACTCTTGGTACGAAATGACTCAGCTGAGGTTCACCGAAAGATTAAGGGTCAAGGGTGGATCTCTCTCTTTCCATCTTGTAGAGTTTGAGGACTCATAGCAGAACCTCCACGTACATACATGCTCTAACCTGGGAAGTCAAGATCATACTTCATACTAAGTTGAAATTGTTGCATGTTCCTGAAAAGCCATCCTATATGAGAAAAGCATTTTTAAAAATAGTTGCTCTGTAAGTCTGCTCAGTGCATTTAAGATGTAATGAAAGGTTTTTTAGATTTCTTATTCGCTATTTCATCCTTAACTACTTCTATTTGATGCCTTATGTATTTTGTCTTTATGACAACTAGGACTAATTTCCATGTATGCTTTAAAGCATTTTCCTGGTTGTTTATGACAGTGAAGATTCATTTGCTAACTAAATCATACAAAATTCCTTGACTATTATAAAATACACCCCTTTATGCTTTCTTATTGTTACTTATAAAAAGTTGAGAAATTAGCTGACAGTTAACAACAGAGGAAAGAAATCTGCTAAAAGAGAGAATTCATGTTTTTTTTTTTTAACTTTGACAATATTCTTCAATATTTTTGACATTGTTTATTTAAATTTCACCATCAACAGTGATCTAAATGAATTCAGAAACTGAATGAATTCAGCTCAGAAGAGATCTTTTTTATTTTTTTAAGTTACTTCAAAAGTTTGTTTTTTTGTTTCTTCTTGGTGGGGAGGGGCTCCTGGGTGGCTCAGTCGGTTGAGCATCTGACTTATGCTCAGGTTCATGATCTCCTGGTTTGTGGGTTTGAGCCCCGCATCTGGCTCTCTGCTGTCAGCGCTGAGCCCACTTCGGATCCTCTGACTCCCTCTCTCTCTGCCCCTCCCCTGCTCGCACTCTCTCAAAAATAAACACTTAAAAAAAAAAAAAAAAAGGCTTTTTTACAGTTTTTCTTGCCAAAATGACCATTACAAACTCATCTTGTCAGCTTTTTGATATGGGGAATGTTTATATCAACATATTGAAGTAATATGTTTAATTACTTCATATTTTAATATCAGCATATTGAAGTAATATGTTTAGTTACTTCATATTTTTCTCAGCACTCTTGTGACACATAGAGAATGGAATCCCCTCGAGAGACTAAATTCTGCATGTGTATTCTCTGAAATGCTACAGCCCATATTTATTTGGAACTGTTGAGCCCCTTCAGTTTCTTCTATATTCCTTTAAATCCCGAAGCTGGTTTTCCCCCTTGATTGTACTGTCTTTAATCTGTACTACCATTCTTTTTACAGCTATGATCATGAGTTAGTGTTTGGTGTCTCCTTGAAGAACATGAATAAAGCTGAGAGGTTGACTTTTGGTGAGTCACTTATGACCCACGCCATGACCTTCACTGCTGTCTCAGAAAAGGTATGACCCTCAGCATGCCTACTGCAGTGTTTGCACAGATGGACCTACATTCTCTTGTAGACTGTTATCCAAGAGAGCTTCATTCATGTGATTTCTGTTAAAAGTTAACTTCCAAGTAAAACATTGTACTCGCGTCACTTGGGGTTTGGCTGCCTGCTCAGAGGTAATAAAAATAGGAACTTTCCATGAGGAGCAGAATTTGGGTCAAAGAGAGTAGGGAAGGAACAGCTTTTTTGTGACTTTGGAAGTTCTTAGTGTGAAGAGAAATCAGCAAGAGAACCTGGGGGAGAAGATAGCTTCTATTTATAAGGAATTAACTTATAAATAAAATAACTTCTATTTATAAGGAATTAAATTATGTTCATATCTTGATGACTTATGTTTTTAGACTTACCTTCTTTTCATTTGTCATTCAGATTCTTCTGCAGTAAAATTTCAGGAACAGTAATTTGAGGATTTTGTGCCCATTACTGGATTTATGCACAGCTATTCAGGAAAATGTAAATATAAAGTATTTAGAATTTCCTATGAAATACTGTGAAAAGTAGTGTCACTATTTCTAGGACACAGTGTTGGAAACAGTAACTGAAATTTTATCTTTCACGAATAAGCTCACCCATTTCTAGGCTGTAAAGTGTATATTTTACCCCTGTGCTAGTGATCAAAGGAAAAAAAGGCTTCAAACTACTTTAATTCTTTACCATCATAGCAGAAATGTTCTTTTTGTAGCCAAATCACTGGAAAGTCACAGAATAACTACCTTGACATTAGAAGCAAAACATTAGAAGGAACTTTTCATAAAATACTATAAAAAATAGGATGAAATACAAAATTAAATAAAATACTAAAATACTTAGAATAAAACATTGAGTTGTTCATATTTGTATGTTTGGACTGCTATATTGTAAAATTTAGTGGATTTATAACTAAAGGTGGATTTAGTGAAGCTCCTTAAATTAAATTTTTAAATTTTTTAGAGGATTATTAAAGGACAAAAATAAATGAAAAAGCCTGTAATTTCCAGGAGAGGTTCAGCTTTTTATCATTTTCCATCTGTGTGATATTCCTGTTTTTCAGAACTAAGAATCATACATACTTACTCAGAAATAAAAATCATACATACTATGTCATTTTCTGTGGAACTTCCATTCTTTGATTGGTATGGTTTATTAAGATGTCATTTTTTCCTCAGGGAAATGGAGCCACTTTATGTGCTAATAGTATAAAGCAGAATTTATATTATCATAACTGAAATTTTATATTGCGATTTCTCTCTTCCCTCCAATTTGGGGTTTGACTGCCAAAACTAGTTTGCACTGCATTTGAACGGTTATACAAAAGTAAGCGCTAGTAGCTACACTCTGGGATATTCTTTCTTGTTGCTGATTTCTTGGAATCCCTATGAGGGAGGTCCAGGTATTATTCTATATTTGTAGATGGCATAGAGAACAGCTGTATGTAGGCCATGCAGGAATTCATTGGCAAAGGAAAGGAGAGGAAACATTTGCAGACTCATTGTAATAAATGACCCTAGGTAATACAGATTCTAACAGATCTAATACAGATATTTAAAAGGAAAATAAATATATTCTACAGTGAGGGGGGTAGAAAACCAGAACACACATCTAATAGGCGAGCCCCAGAATGTAGAGTTTAATTATGTGGTTTTGAAGGTACCTAGGGCTGCGATGCAGGGGTAGTACAGATAAGGGTGTTTGAAACTTGTTGATTTGATTTTTGGCTATTTCTGAGACTGGAAATTACTGAGATCTAAGAAAACTGCCAAGAGTAGAGTCAAATCCCATGTAGCTGAGACTCATGCAGTTATATGCAAGTGGGAGTTGACAGATGAAATCATTAGGAGATAATGCAGTAGCCAACTCTTCTTCTCATGCTACAAAGATTTAAGTTGTTTTGACATCAGCAAATGCCCTGGGTAAACATAAAAGAATAAAGTCTTTTCCCAAATGGAGCCTTCCTCTTATCCCTTTCTGTGTCACTATAGTAAAGGTTATAAATGAAGGTTATCATGATAAGTGTCATTGTTCCTTTAAGAAGATTATAATTGAGTTTATTTTATTAATGAAGATAGAGGAGGGAGAACGGTAGAACCATCTGGATTTTGTTTTATGAAAATAGTCCTTTTGCTTTGCCATTCAATCTGTATTGTATTAAATTCAATACTTGTGTAACTGAATCAATAAAAGTGCACATTTGGAGAGTATCATTACTTGGTTCCCCTAAGGAGAAAATTAGGCTGTATGATGAGAATGTATTTGTTTTCTTTTTAAAACTCTGACTAGGTCTTAGAATCATTTCTATAATCAATATAGTGGGAAGCCTTTTCAAAGAATGCTAATTGATTAAAAGCAAGGGTCCCCGTCTTCAGATGGTATTCACCACTTTTAGTAATTTAATATTTTATATTTTCAGCCAAGGAGCATTTTATTATGCTTATTTTTAGTATAGACTACAGTGTAATGGAGAAAATAGTATTTATTAGAGTTATTGCGTTTTTACCTCGAGAGTTAAACCCCATTTCTATTAGAGTATCCCTTTAGTTATAGTAGAGAATATTTGGCCCTCGTCATGTAGATCATGGCTGTATAGAGAAGGCTGTTTCTTCTAAGTGGCTGAAGAAGAGCTAAAATTATGTGACACCTCAGCAGGAGGGATCTAGTTTCAGACCATACACTGTTATCCACTTTTTTTTTTTTTTTTTTTTTTTTGCAGGATGATCAGGATGGTACATTTGTGAAATGGAGAGTGGAGAATTCATGGGGTGAAGATCATGGCCACAAAGGTGAGCTTAATCTGATAATACTAACTCGGGGTTGACTGGAGTCGGTGCTACTCTGCCTCCTAAGACATATGAGTAAAAAGCTGCACTAGTGTGGAGTATTTTTCAGTAATTAGTCTATTAGCTAGATTATTCTATGGAAAATCTAAGGATCTGGTGTGCCCCCACGATCCCTGTGACCAGCATGGTGTGCCAGAACCCGCAGTTTATCTCTGACACCAATATGTGCTAGCATTCATTCTAAACCATGCTGACCCTTCTAGATCTTGTACCAGAATCACTTGACCAATGACCAAATGCTATTTGGTGTATTTTCACCTACTGCGCTCTCTAGAAAGTTAAAGCCTTCTGAGTGGGAGAATAGGATTGGCAAGAAACTTTAGGCATTTATTGGGGAGTCCTTGGAAGTCCAAAGAGCAGAGGAGCGCTCTGGTAACCGTTTAGAACTGCTCTATTCTGACAAATCAAAACCCAGGCAGAAGTCATAGGGACATTATAGTAATTAGGCTAAAAGCTAACAGGTAATAGGTAATATGAGTTGGAGAAAAATAAATAGATATATAAGCAATGTGAAGAAAATAAAAATTTCTAATAGTGATATCAGCCAGAGATCACCATTGACTAACAGTTTAGGGTATATCCTTGCAAATTTTTGAGACCATATATTTCAAGACAGTTTTTCATAGTAGATCAAAGCCTTCTAAGGTGTTTTTATGCTTTAATTTTTAGGGTTTCAAACCCAAAGTGGCAACCACCATAGAGTATTGTACGTGTGTGCTGGTGGCATTTTGTAGCCACTCTTTCCCACAGCACATATTCTTTTAAAAAAAAAATTTTTTTTTTTAACGTTTATTTATTTTTGAGACAGAGACAGAGCATGAACAGGGGAGGGGCAGAGAGAGAGGGAGACACAGAATCAGAAGCAGGCTCCAGGCTCTGAGCCATCAGCCCAGAGCCCGACGCGGGGCTCGAACTCATGGACCGCGAGATCGTGACCTGGGCTGAAGTCGGACGTCTAACCGACTGAGCCACCCAGGCGCCCCCCACAGCCCATATTCTTAACATTAGTCAGTGGATTCTGGTTAGGAAAAACACCATAACCACAGCTTACTAGACCAGTTAGGAGACTGAGAAGAAGTAGGTAGGAAATCCAGTAGATACCCAAACACTTAGAATCAAACTTCAGCATACATCCCACCAATCAGGAATCAGCCGGAAACATCCTTATTGAAAAAGAAAATAGAGATCTCAGCAGCTCTTTGCCTGTTGCCTCCCTGTATGTTTAGATAGTGATTTCCCAGCTATGTTTTTCAGAGCCGTAGGATTTCCAAGGGTAAAAGATGGAGAAGAAAGGGTGTGGAGGCTTGGAAGTGAGTAGATGGGGCGTCATTTATATTTGCAAACTACTGTCTTAGAAGAGTCTGTTAACCTGAGTTTTAAACTTGAGTGTGCTGTGATTCAGCAGCATGGGCCCATACATGACAGCCAAAACCTGGAAGCCATTTAATTTGCCATTCCAAGTCTTTTCATCTCCCCGTGATAGGATCATTGGTAGATTTTGACTAACCATCCCCAGGATCTGCTGTGAAACTCAGCAGCTCGGTGTTTATATGTAAACAAATACCAGGGCTGTTAGTGCAGTTCATCATCAGATAGTTGCATATCTCCCTGCTGTTATTCTGTGATTGTGGGCACGTATTAATTAAATTAACTGGTGTGAAGTAAAGTATAATATATTTCAATGTTTATTTTTGAGAGAGAGAGAGAGAGCATGCACATTAGAGGAGGGGCAGAGAGAGAGGGAGACAGAATCCCAAGCAGTCTCCATACCATCAGCATCAGCGCAGAGCCCAATGCGGAGCTCAAACCCATGAACCGCAAGATCATGACCTGAGCCGAAATCAAAAATTAGACGCTTACCTGACTGAGCCACCTGGGTACCCCCCCCCCAAGTGCAGCATATTTTAAAATTGGTGATTCCTTATATGATGAATTTTGTTTTAAGACAAATACACATAGGGATCAGGTGGAGAGGAGTAGAAACCTTAACAAACCTAGCAGAAAGTAACGGACACTCATAATTCAGTTACATCTGCAAATTGGTAGTAGTTAAGAAATGGATGCAGAGGAATAGCTTGTCTTAATTTGGAAGGATTTGATATTTGTAACATTTTACAACATAAGATACTGCTTCAGATGGACCTCTGTAGCTTCTGTTTCATTTTTGGTCTAATTTGGTCCCTTGTAATTGGGCTTGTGTCCATAATGGTTAGTGTCTAGGAAGTGGACTAAAGTTATGGTTTGTTTAGATGAGCCTGGACCTGTTGGCTTGCTTCTGTGATGTTTTTCCATCTGTCACAGTCACTCAATTTATAGATAGTAGTGTTTTTTGTTGGTCTCAGCCTGTCCATAGCCGGTGTCGTGGCTTGACCGCCCTTGTGGTTTTTACTATGATTACAGGATACCCTTAAGTGGTAACCATCAGGAAACTTTGAAAAAGTAAAAGTTTATTGCTTACAGAACCTGGAAATTACACAGCTCACGTGGGGCCAGACATTGAGGTCACAGGTAGACAGAGAGCATGCACATACCTGAGGTTCTGCTTTAAATAGAATTGAGGATGGGAAACTAGGGTTTTGCAGCCTCACTGTTTATTGGTGAATTTAAAACATAAGAGCAGGAACTTAAAGCGTGGGAAGAGAAGAAGCAAGTGGCCTAAATGGTCAGTTATTGAAATCAACTAGGATTTCTAAAACAAAGGAGCCTCAGTTGGGGGAGGTGGCCTGGCTCTTTCTCTAGTCATGTGGCTGACAATGTGTTCATTTGAGATAAACATCTTGGCAGTGGATGCCATTGCAGTCAAAGCCTAAGTCAGGCCCTTGCATTACAAAACAACAACAACAACAACAACAACAACAACAAACCTCTCAGGGTTTACACTACATGGTAGTATCCATTTAAGAGAGAATAAACACATAAAGTCAGACAAGTGCTCTTTTTGTGTAGTGTGAGTTATTGCCTTTATTTGGACCTAAATACTCTTAAAGAGGATTCTGGGCCACTATTATTTTTTTCCCATTCAACTATACCTCTTTACTTACTCAATAAAAGTTTTATTTTTGCTAACTTATTCCATTATGTTGAGAGAACTGAGGTCTTGATCCTTGTGATCTGCCTGTAATCCTTGGTGAAATCTTCAGCTATCTAGTTAAGATTAAACTAACTTTTTTGTTGTTGTTCTTGAATAACTAAAATGCCTGAGATTATGCAGAGCAAAGCATTTCAGTGGAGAACTAAAAGCTAAGAAATTGAGGAGTGGGGAATAAGGAATAGTTCATTCAAAGCCAAAATAAATAAATTATTTTCATGTGTTTCTTAGTGATGTTCTTTTTTACTTAACAGGAAGGAAGGAAAGAAAACATAAATCTAATTTCATTAGCATACTTGGCCTGACCTTAGGAGAGTGTGTGTAGTATGTTGTTATGCTGGCAATATGTGTTTACCCCAGTGAGGCCCTCCTGTCTGGCATCCTGGTGGGCATTGGTTGGCATGTGCGAAGCAGAAGCTCTGTTTGTGCTCCCTCTGGAGACATGACAGCCTTAAACAGCAATGCTGGGATTTTGTTTCTGTAGATAACATTGTTAACAGTTTGTTACTATTCTCTTTGGGATTTCTGCCTGTTAAGATGGATGGTTTCTGAAAAAGCAGTGTTGATAATACAAGCCAGATGTAAACAGAGCAGAGATACTTAGGCATGTTGCCCTTGCCCTCTCCTCAGTCCTGGCTTTGGTCTTCCCCATCCGTCCTGTTTCCCCAAGTGAACAAAAGTACTTTCTGACCACAAGAGATATAAAAAGAGAAATTCATTCTTGTCTTACTGGGCCCATTGGGTTACTTCATGTTGGTGAATTCCAGTATTCTTAGTCAGCTGGACTGAAAATTGGATGCATATCTAACATGTTGTATTACCAACAAGGCTTTCTTTTTGCACCTGCTTCTTAAAATACTTAGCTGTGTGTTTTGTACGTTTATGGATCGAATCAGAAAAGGGGGGGGGGGCGTGCCTAGCTGGCTCAGTCAGTAGAGCATGTGACTCTTGATCTTAAGGTTGTGAGTTCAAGCCCCACGTTGAGTGTAGCGTTTACTTAAAAAAATTAAAATCTTAAAAAAAAAAAAAGAAATGAATTTCACAACTGGATAAGGGAACAGACCTTGGGACTTGTTACACTGCCTACCATTTGGAGAAGTTGGTAGACTTATTAGAGTAAAATGGTTTGTAAAGTATTTAAGAATTTAAAATAGAGGAAATAACCTTTGGTGTTTCTCTTAGTCAGAAAATCACTTGAAAAGAGGACACTCTTCAAGCCAAAATAACCTGCAGGTCATCTAGATAATAAGTGATAGAACCAGAATTATACCCAGAAAGTCTGACACTAGAGCCAGTTTTCTTAACCACTGAACTCTACTTCCTCTCAGTTTCTCTGTTCTTGTAGCTTCTATTCCACTCATGGAATAACAGAACAACAGAACAATTCATGATCTTTGGTGATTGGAAACTAGTGGTTGAGGGAACATATAAAACTATAAAGGATTGGAGACATCGTGTAAATGGCTGATGCCGGGAAACTGGGCTCCTAGAGCACCATTTATGGCTGGGAATGTGAATAATAAGGGAGCGGCGTGGGGTATCTTGTGAAGTTTTATGTTCAAATTTAGCACGTTGTGAGTTGAGCAAGTAAAAAACTATGTAAATATCCCAAATTTCCCAGAGTTATTTTGCCCATGCTGCTTTATAATGTGTTTGTTTGTTTGTTTTTCTTATTTTTTTATCATGGATAATTTTAAGCACATATAAACAGAATAGTACTAAGGAACTTCCATGTGCCCATCACCCAGCTTCAATAATTATTGGCATTCTGTCATGCATATAACAAGGTGTTTCTGATCATCAATAAATCGAATTCTTGGATGTTCCTCCTAATGAACCAGTCTTATTATGGAACTTTACTTCTCCAATGCATTCACTTAGTCATGAGATGGTATTCTAGTTTTAAAATCTGATACAGCAGAGCTCTGAACATGGAGTTGTCATAACATAGTTCTTATTTAGTTTCTCAATATATTAAATAACACAGTCTTTAAGTGAGGGTAGGGAGAATATTATTTTCATCCTGCAGTGGTCACTGAAAGAAAATATTTCTTTTAAAAATTTTGTCTCTCCTCGGGCGCCTGGGTGGCTCAGTCGGTTAAGCGTCTGACTTTGGCTCAGGTCATAATCTCAGTTTGTGGGTTTGAGCCCCTCATTGGGCTCTGTGCTGACAGCTCGGAGCCTGGAGCCTGCTTTGGATTCTGGTTCTCCCCCTCTCTCTGCCCCTCCCATGCTCATGCTCTGTCTCTCTCTGTCTCTCAATAATAAATAAACGTTAAAAAAAATTTTTTTTTAAATTTTGTCTCTCCTAGTTTTCACTTTGAACCAAGATTAGTTTTTCATTTTTCAAATTCCTGTTGTGCCTTTCAGATACATGAACATTTGAATTTGTTTTTAACCTATATTCTTCATCTTTTCTTACAAGTAGCCTCTCTCTCTGTTCCTGATTTCATTTTAATGGAATTTTCAGACTTTCTCCTAAAAGAGAGTCTCTTGGTGATTTCAATTAAAGAGACTTCGGCATATTAGAGATTACTCTAGAAAGAAATTTATGTGGCTGATTCAGATTATATCTGGACTTCTCCTACTTCCGGAAAACAGCCTCACCAGCCAAACTATCCCATATGATTTTGGAGACAGTATGTCCAAAGCTAGGCAAAAAAAAAGTCCTCATATCCTTCATCTAATATCATATTGTGGAACCAGGAGAGACAGTGACTACTTTCTTGATTGTAGATCCTGGAAAGTAATTTAAGTCCTTACGGTTTCACATTCCTCTATCAGTAACATGTAATTTCTGTTTCCTTATGATGTCCTACAGTTTGTATATACCCATCAAATGAAATAATGTATGAAAGCATTTTTCAAACTGTATGCTATTACATAACTCTGAAGAGTTTAATGGGTATTCTGTATTTCTGTCAGAGGTACTCAGTATATATAGCTCATAGCATCTTGCTTCATAAGAATTCAAAATTTGCTGATGCGTTTGTATTTATTTTTCCTCCTGGTATCAAGGTAGAGTAACTCAGGATAGGAGTATGGGTGATTATGCCCACGTTTTATGTGAAAAAACTGAAACTTGTTGAGAGGCTTTGATTTACTTGGATTGCACTGTGTCAGAGATAGAATTCGGACTCAGATTTCTTAGTTTGACAGAGGCAGCTTCCCTAAAAATGTTTATTACCTATAAAAGGTAACCTGTTATTTGCAGACCTATTTGAAATTCAGTTTTGTATTTCTGGCACAAGTAATGTAAATTATAGACAATATTGAGCTGAATATACTGAAATGAGAAAATTATATGAGCTAAAAACAGAGGCTTCTGACTTTCTGGAAGGGGGCAAGATACAAATTTGTTATTGCACTGCAGGGTTTTCATGTCTCTTCTAGCTTGGGAAAAGTGCTGCTGTTACCAAGTATCAGAGTTCTTTCAAAGGGACTTCTCATCCTCTATCTTTATTAACCAAAGAGGCTGCATGACTTGGGCTAAAAAATAGTACATGTGAGTGAGTGAAACAAAGGAAGCTTGTGATCTCGGATCGACCGCTGCTTCCTTATCAAAGTGTATGACTAAGAAGGGCTACCGTTTGTTAGAGGGGACAAACTATGGGACAGTGGCTCCTCTTGACCTGTAACCAGGCGTAAGTTTCAGGGACAAATATCCTCATATTCATCGTAGAGTTTTGTGCCATGTGTTTGCTTTCTACTGTTTTCACCTGATCGTCTCCCAGGTGTATTTGCATTAGTTTCAGAAGGATAAAGGTGAAGCACAGAACCCAGCGCCAGACCGCCCAGGTCCTGGCAGTCCCACCTATTGGCGGTATAACCTTGGTCATGGTATTTATCCTACCTAAGCCTTATGCTTCTCATCTATAAAGTGGGGATAATAACCATACCTACCTCGGGTTGTCGCGACAACTGTACCAGGCATATAAGAAGTGTTCGGAATATTAGCTGTCATTGTGACTGTCGCTAGTATTACCTATGGACAAATGAAGGCAGAACAAGAAGAAGGCCCCTTAAACTTTCTCTTCTAGAGGAGAGCTGTTTAACCTGCCCTCGCTTCCAGTTTCAGACCTCTTAAGAATTCAGGACTGTAGTGCAACCATCGTGCTACATCACCAGTTTACCGGATGAGTAACTCATCTTGTGGGCTTAGTTTCGTGAGAGAAAGCAGTGGAGGTGAATAAACCTAGTGCTGTGGAAAAACCATTAGCAGGAGCATCACCTCACATTTATTGATGGGGTGCAGGGAACCGTGCGCAGACCACGGTGGAGTGAATGTCTGGCCCACCAAGGAATTTATACTTCTTCATCAGGGATGCAGGAAGGGGATTTGAAGAGGGCCATGATGTGACAGAAGCGGCACTCATGGTGTGCTCCTCAGACTGTAAGATATAGGATAAGTAGACCCAGAAAAGGAAAAGGAGATGATTTCTCCAAGAGGGGCAGATGACGGAGAAATGGGAACTGGGGAGGGCCCCCACAAAGGGGAGACAGGAGGAAGACACTGAAGCTGAGGTGGGTGAGGGGTTAGCAAGGAGTCAAGGGACTAGATGGCATCCGGGAGAACATGGTGGTAAATCGTGCTGCGGCAGAGCAGTCAGAAGATGCGTCCAGGGAAAAGGCGTTTAGGCAGGTTTTGGAAACTGTACGAGGGATGGGGATGCTGTTCTGTCACATCAGCAGGACTAATCCCTTCAAATGCTAGGTGCAGTGAGAGGGCAGGATTGAAGCTGGGACGGTTGAGGTTGTAAATCTTGCCGCACATGTAGTTTTTAATTATAGGGATGAAGTGCAGCTTACTATAGGGGTAAACTGTAAGGTAGCTGGTGAGTGACTGAACTGTGAAGGCTCCTTAGTGAGTCTTCAAGGGTGAGTGGAGTCTGAAGAAAGGTGTTAGGGTTGCGACTTTTTTTGGAAAGGAAGTGGGAGGCCAGCCAGAGAAAGGGTAGCTGAGGAGGGGTCTTGGCATGTGGAGCGTGCTTCAGCACATCTGAGGAATGAGGCCAAGAAATAGTGTGAGCTTTCGAGATTGAAAAGCAAGCTTTGCCTGAAACAGGAGTCATGATAGTTTTGGGGTCAGAGAGAAGTCATTGAGTTTCAGTGAGAAAATAGACCCTTGGATGACACCTAAATCTGTACTTGCCTCTCCTGTCCATCGTTCAAGATCTGGCAGAATTGTGTGTGCTCTCAGGCTCGCCTGGGTCGTGCTCACGGGTCCAGGAAAAGGAGAAATCAGACTGGTTGGTACATTGCCATTTCTCCTCAGCCCTGAGGTAGACAGGCTTCTTCTGGACTCCTTAGCAGAGGACACTTCTTCAGTAGCCTGTGCTTCTGCTATAACTAAATTTGGTTGTGATTTGATGGTTTAAAGAAACACAACCCACAAGCCAAAACAGCCCTCTTTCCCTACCGTATCTTTCACTCTGTAAGTTCTCTAGCTTTTGTTTCTGGAAAGGAAAAAAAAAAAAAAAAGCCACAGGTAATACCAAGCTATAAGAGTATCCTTTCTCTTATCAGTGAAAGGTTCAGGAAATTGAATAGTCAAACTCACCGTATAGCCAAACTTTTGTGTTAACTCTGGAAGGAAAAGAAGCCTCTTCTCATATCAGTGTCCAATGTTTGTCTCATAAATGGCACTTGCGGTTCCCTTTCTTTCTCTCTCTCTCTCTCTCTTTTGTTTTTGAAACATCCACCCCAACCTGTTCTCTGTCTTCTCAATGCATGCCCTTGGAACACGTGGCATCTCTGATTTAAAGATACAAAATACCTTATAAGCAAACCTCACAAAAACTGGGCACATGACTGCTGATGTGGAATGTGTGAGCAGGTGAAGTTCAGTTGCCTGAACTAGATTACGTGCTGTTATTTATTGCCTAAGCCATAACTACCTAGCCTCTGAGCACTCTCTAGAAGGAAGCTGAACCTCATGGAAAAGACTCTGAATTTGAAGACGGAGGTTTGAATGCGGGCTTTACTTACTGGCTACACGACTTTAGACAATTCATACCAACCCATCCTGCCTTGTAGCATTGTTGTAGGATTAAAATCAAAACAAGGGCAGTGGATGTGAAACTGCATTGTGAAGTGAAGCTTCCTACAGATTTATGCATATGCCTTTGTTTTGTTTTGCTTTTGAAAGTGTAATTCTTTTGGCAAATGATAAAATCACATTGTTCCAAAATCAAATTACCAGAAAGCATATAAAGAGAAGGCTTTTTTCCCATTTCTGTCCCTCTCCACTCCCTTCCCCTTCCCTTCTTTCAGGTTACCATTTCTGTTAGTTTCGTTGTATGTTTGCAGTGTGGTTTAGTGCAGCAGAGGTAACACGCCGTATTACCCTGCTCTGCCTCTTCCTCTCACTCCTCTAAACAGCATGTCTTGGAGGCATTTCATATCAGTATGTTTCCATATCGAGACAGCTTCATTATTTTCCATTGTCTGAATGTACCATAGTTTATTCAATCAGTTCCCTTACTAACGGAACTTGGGGTACTTCCAGTTTTTTTGCTATTACAAACAGTATTGCAGTGAGTTAGTATATGCACAATGCTTAGAGCAGTGCTTGGCATATAGTAAGTGCTAAAAAAGTATTAGTTATTGTGCATAAATACATACTATGTTCATGCAAGTATTGTGTGTCTGTGGGATAAAGTCCCAGAAATGGCATTAGTGAAGGCGGTGAATGCATTTGAAATTTGTCTAGATATTGCCAAATTCCATTTCAAGGGATTGTGTCATTTTGCACATTTGCAGCACACTCAATAGAAATGTAAGGTATTACAACGGCTTTATACGGTGGGTACCCAACAAAAGTGGTTGACAGATTATCACCATTTAATTATCTGTTGAAATTGTATATGTTCCTAATTTGAGACTAGACTGTGCCAAGGCCTTAGTGAGTGGTGGGTTTTCATTTAGACTATGCTTACAATGTTTTCTTACCATTCATCGTTCTTTTTTTCTCTTATTTTTTATTGTAATAGTAGAAAAATGTTTATTAAGCATAGCACCAAAGCTAGAAATCATAAAGGAAAAGATTAATAAATTTGATTTCATGAAAATAAAAAGTTTTTGTTGACTAGAAAGCATCCTAGACTAAATTAGAGTGAAAATTATATGATAGGAAAAAATGTATGCCACCATTATAATATATAAATATATAGTGTGTTATTACTGATCACTATGAAAAAGGCAAACACACCAGGTGAGATAGGCAGAGGTGCCAGACAGGCACTTTACAAAAGAAAACTGTAAATAGCAAGCAAACACACATAGGAAAATTAAATAATTAAGGATGTGTACAAAGATTTAGTTGCAAAAATATTTATAGCAATGTTGTTTCTAAGCATGAAAACACAATCCAGACTTCAACAGTAGGGGATTGATCATAATTGGTTTACTCATACAAATTCAGCGCTTAAAAATTATGGTGTAGATAGATGTATTTTTTTTTTAATCAATATGGAAAGAGATGCATTGGAAAACAGCTTGTGTGCTACTTTGTAATAAAAGAGTGTGTATGATGTCTCATTTTATTAAATGTATAGAGTCTACCGCAGTAACTATCAAAGGCTATATGTAAAACGTGGACAGGGCTTATCCCAAGGTGGTGGGATTGTAGGCTGTTTTTAAATTTATTCTCTTCTGCTCCTCATCCACCTCTTCCTCTTCCTCCTTGTGTTGTTCCTCCTCCTCCCATGCTTCCAAAATCTGTTCTAATATGCGTTAATTATTTGGGTAATCTTTAGTATTTGAAGTCAAAAACCAATATAAGAATTCAGAAATTTTGATAGGAAAATCACCTACCCTGTTGTATAAAATTATCATTTTGTTATTTTTTGTAAGTTTTTTTCACCTGTGTATCTGGATTTGTAACATGGTTGTAATTATATAGGGTATATCATTTTTAATATACTTTACTTTTATCACTTAAATATTTCCCATGTTGCTACATAGCCTTTGCAACTTCATTTTAAATGACTGGCTATGTTCCATGAAGCTGTTTCTCACTATTTATTAGGAAGTTGGAAATAGAACAATGCCAGTGAGGTTTTGCTTTCCTTTCTCAGAGGCTTTCTTCAACCTTGCATTATCACCATCAGGTGAAAGATTGGCAGTGATTTAATGAGGCCTTGACAGTCCAGCCTCCTTAGGTCCATGCTGCCAGACACATCCATCAGAGCAGAACAGAAACTTGATTTTGTCACATTCTTTTCAAAAATAGCTCTAAAAAACCCACCCCATGTTAACCACAAATCATTTGTTCGTGAGGTGAAGTACCTCGTAGACCAAAGACAGCACAAGATAGAAAATTGACCTAATCATGAATGATGGTGTATTTATCCCCTTAATCAAGTCTGAGAGGTTAAATGTTAGATTTCTGGTAGAATTTCAGAAAACTGTTTTCTCAGGTAAAGATCTTCTTTCCCTTAAACTAACCTATTCACACCTCTTCTGTTTCTGAGTGAATCTGGCCTAATCCGTCTAGAGCTGTATCAACAGACACCGTTTTTCTCTTTACAGACCAACACTACCCTTTTTCTTAACAAATACAGAAACATTGCCAGTTTTTTTGAGGGACTAACTTATTTTATTTCTTTCTCACTGCATATAAACAACCACTTTAAAGTTTAAGCAAAATTTAATTTCACCTTCGTTCCTAAAGCTGACTTTATCTATTTACCTGTTTCCCAAAATATAACCTTGGGATCCTTGTTGCAGATTTTTCTGTTCCGTTTTCCCTGGGGAACGCCTGTTCTAGTTGCTGAAGTGCTTAAGGGCTAGAAGCTGCAACTTTGTTCAAGTCAAAATGGCCACTTTAAACCTGCCTGAATGGGTACTTTGCTGCTTCCTTACACAGCACTCACTTGGGTTTCAGACATACTGATCCTAATCTCAAACTCCCAAGACACACAGTATACAACAGTTAGAGCAGCCCCAAGTTCATTATCTACTCAGGGTGCAATTACTTGGAGGCCACCTAGACTGTGAGGTTTTTGTAGGCCCCCAGAGAATTCATATCCTGAAGAGAGAGACTAATCAGGCAGGTCCTAAAAGGGTGGATTGCAATTGATAGGAGTTTTAATTTGTGAGGACTTAATCTGATCTGCTTTTGGAACAAGATAGTGTAGATGTACTTATTGTCCATTTTCTCTGTGCATTCTTTGAAGACTCATTTGATTGTGTGATGATAGTATTGTCATAAGGACACAGAACTTTATTACATGAATCTGCCCCTGTCCTTCACCTGCCTCACTGTCCAGAGCTATGCTAGGGATTGATTTAGCCTGCATTATGTGGGGGCGGGAGGATGACTGATGTCTCAAATGGTGTGGTATTCAGTAGTCTGGTCTCCATGTCCACTGAAAACTCCTTTTGGGGAGGGCAGATGATGAATTTCTCAGGAAGCAGTTACTTAGTATGCAGCAAGTACTGGCCCTTCAGCTGACCAAGTTGAGAGTTGATGTCAGTTGATAGAACTATCTATCCGTTGATAGAACTTACTGGCAGTGGTGCAGGTGACAGTAAGGGCCAGGTCCTTGACTGGCTGACGCAAGCAAAGCAGGGCCTTTGGAGAATATAATTAAGACAGAAACCAGAAACAGCACAGGCTACAGCGTTTGTCTGTGTTCCCCTCTCCTGTCTCCCCTGCCGAGAAGAAGAGAGCCGGATCAGGAGGCTTACATCCACGGACAAAGATGTGTTCCCTCACGTGACTTGGAAGGAGCCCTTGGGCACTTCTCTGGGGTGTTTTCTTATGAGAACAGATACCCTGTGCCACATCAGAGCGAGCTGTCTTTGGCTTCTGTCAGAGGTGAAGAGGAGAATTGGGCGCAGGGTGACCTCACCAAAATAGTTGTGGTTTTATGTCAGATAATGTCCTCTGTTGCACCATTTAGCTTACCTTCGTGTTGCATTTTAATTACTTAAATCAGTGTGGCATTTAGAGCAGCAGTTGTCAAAGTTGTCAACCTCCCTTTGAGGGAGGTTGCAGGGTCTTCCCTTCTCCAGCAGCCTATCTGTATAAGGCCAGATTTTACTTTTCTCTACTTCAGCCAGAACAACAGATTGCAGACAGAAGCAGATACAAGAATTCGTCTGTCTTCCATGAAGCCAGACATTAAATTGTAAAACAAAACCACTTTTCTAACTGAAGTTTAGTTTGTTTTGGAGAATATAATTATTTTTTCCTAAAAATATGTTATTTACATTCATGTTTTTTGATTCTTATGAATTAGTATTTTTAACTTAAGGTTTTAATTTCAAATACGGTAGGTATCAGTAGGTATTACCCACATAAACAACTTTTCATGGTCCTCAGTAATTTTAAGAGAATATATACAGTTTGTGTCCAGGGCTGAGAAGTTTGATAACTGCCACACCAGAGGACCGCCTTGAGAGAAATACCTACATCTGCTTTACTTCTCTTGGTTCTTTGTAGTGAGAAGGGATACAGCATATAGATTTGCACAAACACTTTGAGAGAAAAATGGCTCAAGTGTCTGGTATAGAACAGGTGCCGTGGGAAGATGGGCGATGGTGATGATAGTGATGATGACAAAGATGATCGCTAGTCCCTGTGAGTCCTTGCATGGGAGGAGCAGGACCCCTGTGTATATTCACAGTTCTGTGCTCTCTGCTCTCTCCTTGGCTGATTCTTGTTTCAAATACACACACTGTAGTCTCTCGCTTTAATTTTGCTCTTTATATTATCAGTGACTCAAGTGAAGCAGTTTTCCTGCTGTTTAAGTGTGTTGGAATACGTTCCTGAAGGGGAATTTGCTTCATTCTAGTGGAGCCCAAGATATGGGTTAATCTTCCCAATGGGAAAGGGCAGATTTCTAAGATGGCTGGATAGCTGATGACGCCATGTTTTCTCTCAGCTGAGCTCCCCGCCTGGGTGCCGGTACAGCTGTGCTGGTCTCCAGTCCGCTCACTGGAGGTCCAGAAACGCTTGGGCCTTCCTGAGGAAGAGAGGTCAGGATGCTGTCTCAGTCTTCCAGTTCTACCTGATCTCACATCAGATTTCCCACGAGGCCAACAAAGACTGTTATCATTTGACCTATACAGTATCATCTGCTAAAGGGGGCTCCTGGGAATGACGACATGGCCCCCTCGGGTCTCCTCTCAGCTCTCCAGCTTAGCTAGTTGTAGGAATTTACAGTAGCGAGAAAGGTAGGAGAACAGCCAGTGATGGTGAGAAGGTAGGTAAGAATGGACCCTGTGTGCTTGCCCTTCTGACCCTAGATGGAGATTAATCCCTGTGGTGTGGCTGTATGAACAAGAAGCGTTTCCACCTATCTTTCAGGGTCATGCTCTCTTTAGCCCTGACGGCCTGGGCAATGGAACAGCATGGGATCTGGTAACAGTCTTAGGTTTAAGGCCCAGGTCTGAACCTCACCTGTGTGACTGGGACATGTCACTTAGTTACTCTGAGCCCCAGTTTTCTAACTGATAAAACTATAGCCTTGCCTGGCTTATCTGCTTCACAGAATAGTTAGTAAGACTTAGATTAAGTGAGGTTATAGATTAGAAAGCTGAAAAACATGTGCAAATACTAGTTTTGTAGCAAACTTCTTTATAGTGCCTGTGGGGTTTCTGCTCTTTTCCCCTTGCCCTCTGGATTCATGAGGCTTTTGTTCTTTTCTCCAGGTTACCTGTGCATGACAGATGAATGGTTCTCTGAATATGTCTACGAAGTGGTTGTGGACAGGAAGCATGTCCCTGAAGAGGTGCTAGCTGTGTTAGAGCAGGAACCCATTGTCCTGCCAGCGTGGGACCCCATGGGGGCTTTGGCGAAGTGATGCTGCCTGCAGCTCTTTCCTCCTCCCATGGGACCTGAAGTGACTACAAAGGACAGACCCAGGGACTGAAGCCAAAGTTACACGGGTTCCCACAGGACACAGTCAGATACTTGGATTGCTCTTCCAGGAACCTCTTGGAGAAGTGTGCTTTATGATGAAACAAAATATTCTTAAAGGGAAAGATCAGGTCACACTATGTACTCTCTTCATCTCCAACAGCTCAGGATCTCTTAGCATTTTAATCAGATGTAATTGTGTGTCTTAAGTCTGTCAAAAAGGTTTGGTTTAGTGTCTGTTTTAATAAGACAGGAGAGGATGAGCAATTGTAGAATATGGAGAGAAAATGGACCTGATGCTCCGTGTTTCTAGAGTAGAGTTGGGGGAGGGTTGTCCTAAGATTTGAGCTTTCAAACTGCATGCTGCCTGACAGTATCACTGTCCCTCCTAGATGGCAGTCACTGAATTCAGGTTTTTTCAAGGTAATTTTATATGCCTCTAATAGCCCAGGAATGGGAGGTTGATCAGATCTGACATGATTCCTTCCTGTTGTTTGGAACTGTGGGGGGGGGCGGCACAGCTCTACTCAAGTCAGGGTTAAGTAGAGGCTTAGAGAAAAAGAGGAGTGTGAAAACAGCCAAAACCATATCATGATCTGAATTCTAATCATTAAGGGGAGCTTGGCCAAATGGCTTACCTTCTGCCTCTGGAATTGGGAGTTGGGTGGGCAGGAAAAAGTGATACCATTCTTTCTGACAACTAGATGGTGCTGAGAAGCTTTTGAATAAAACACTTTGCTAAATGAGAGTAAGTGGCTTATTTGATCTAAGAGTTTCTTTAGCAACAAAGGAAAGCAGCCAGGTGACCCATGTTCTTCAAAATAGAAAACAGCAAGATAGTTCAGGGCTTCCCTTCTTCAGCTTCTGTATGGAATAGATGATCCTTCCCAGTCTACGCTGATCCTCACTGGCTTCTGCTAGGTCCAGCCTCGGAATTGGCTGAAGACTATGTATTTCACTGAGACTGGACATCCCTTTCACTGAAAGCAAAAAGTGTAGCATCCTAATCAACATTTCCATCAGTGCCTGAGCCCCCTGCCTTTCTGACTTTCTAAGAATCTTCTCGGTCCTAGCAGGGGATGTTGTCTGTCACAGTACTTTCCAAGATAACATTAGATAAAGGCTCAAGTTTGAATCAAAATGTTTATAATATTCTAGTATTCCTGTTCCAAGCAAGATAAATAAATCCATTTCTAGACACATCATGGCAAAACCCTAGAACAGATCTTAAAAGCATCCAGGAACACTGATTACCTCCCTCCAAAGAAAAGACAATTAGATTGACAACTAACTTCTCATCAGCAACTATATAAGCAAGAAGAAAGAGAAATATTTCTTCAAGGTGCTATGAGAAGTTAACTGTGAGCCTAGAATTCTATACTCCATGAAACTGTCTTCCAAAGATGAAATAAAATACATTTTCAGTCAAAAACTTGCCCAAGGAGAAGGAAAGTGTTCCAGTATGAAAGATCTGAAGTATGATAAATATGTGCATCATCTAAACAAAAAGTACGTGTAGGTAAGTCTAATAGGGTTCAGAGAAAGACAAAACTAAAATACATGAAAGCAGATAATTGTAATTAGGGAGGTGATTGGACTAAACATATTCTTTATATCATTCAGGTAGAAAATAAGTATATTGATTAACTTTAGACTTTGATATGTTAATAACCTATCCTAGATTTCTAGATATGTATATCTATTTTTAGTTATATAAAACATATAAAAATATCTGTATCTAGATGTATAAAATGTTTATCTAAATTTATATATCTTTTTAATGTTTATATTTATTTTTGAGACAGACAAAGCATGAGTGGGGGAGGGGCAGAGAGAGAGGGAGACACAGAATCCGAAGCAGGCTCCAGGCTCCGAGCTGTCAGCATAGAGCCTGACGCGGGGCTCGAACTCATCAACCACAAGATCATGACCAGAGCCGAAGTCGGATGCTTAACCGACTGAGCCACCCAGGTGCCCCTCTAAATTTATATATCTTATATACCTATTTAATATATCTATATTTCTACATTACTACTAAAAAATAAGCAGGATATAGTTTCTAAGCAAGAATATAATCAATCCATAAAGAGACAACATGGTGAGAGAAAAAAAATGCAGGACCAAGAAAGTGTCCAAAATAAGAGATAAATCTAAATGTGTCAATAATTATATATAAATGTGTTAAATGTCCCAGAAAAAAGACACTGTCAAACTGGAGTTTTAAAAAAATAATTCAGCCATAAGCTGATTATAAGAGACATCAGCAACCCTGGGATATAAGAAAGGATAGGAAAGATATATCAGGCAGATACTAACCAGAATAAATCTGGTGTGGCTATACTAATAATTACCAAATTAGGGCTACTCTGAGTAACCAGACTGATTCCAGAGTATGTTATTCACAGCCTCCCTGGAGTTGTACAACACGATGGCCCTGGAAGTAGGCTTTAAAACAAAAAGCATTACTAGAGATAGAGTCACTACATAATTATATGTTTACTTGATTCTCTGGAAAAATATGAAGATTCTAAATTATAAATTAGTATGTACCTAATAACATAACCTCAAAAAATATAAAGCAAAAACATACCTATATGGAAAAATAAGCCAGTATTATAATGGAAGATTTTAATTGTTGATAGGTCAAGTAACCAAAAACTCAAGTGAAAGGTTTAAGCGTTTAGTAAGGTTGGTGTAATGGACATCTATTTAGAACACTGCATCGAATAACTGCCCATTCTTTTTGAGCACACATGGAACTTTTTCAAAAATTAACTATACGCTGGAAAGTAGAGTCAACCTCACCAAATTTCCAAGCAGTTAAGTTAGAAACTAAAGAGATAACTAGAAGGTTCCTATATGTTTAGAAATTAGCTCCTAGGTCCAAGAAGAAATCATAAAGGAAATTTAACCTAAACAATGATAAATACTGCATATCAAAATGACAGATACAGCTAAAACAGTACTTAAATTTTATAGTATTAAAATTTTATTAGAATGGAAGAAAGACTGAGAATTGAGCTAAGCATCTATGTCAAGAAATTAGAACTGCAAAATAAATCTAAAAATAGAAGGAAATAAAATGTATGTGCAGAAATTGGGGAACCTGGGTTGCTCAGTTGCTTGAGCGTCCGACTTCAGCTCAGGTCATCTCACGGTTTGTGGGTTTGAGCCCCACTTCGGGCTTGCTGCTGTCATTACAGAGCCCACTTCAGATCCTCTGTCCCCCCTCTCTCTATCCCTCCCCAACTTGTGCTGTCTCAAAAAGTAAACATTAAAAAAATGTGCAGAAATTAAAGATAGGATCAACAAAGCTGTAAGTTAAGTCTTAACAACAACAAAAAAATTAACAGATCTTGGCAAGACTAATTAAAACACATACACAAGAAATCAAAAGGAAGATACCATGATAGATACTGCAGATATTTAAAAATTAGAAGATACACTTAACTTTGTTAAATGTGACAGTAGAGGGATTTGTTTAGAAGACCTAAATCCACAACTTGGGAGCAACAGAAGAGGAGAAACAATAAGCTGGAAAGCCCACAGAGGCACTGAACAATTCAGCAGAGCTGAAAAAGTTGAATCCTGAGCCAATGGTGGAGACAGCCAGTGCTAAGCAAACCAATTTACATTGTGTAATTCCCCAATATGGTAGTTCCAGATGACCATTAAGGGAATTGGGAGTGAAAGAAGGGTTACTGAAGGTTGGGTGTGTCTGTTAGATCCCCTCCCTACTTTGGGCAGCTGGTGACTGTCCCTCCCTTGCTCTCTCAGCCCATTCAAGATTTATTCTCAAGAGAGAAAAACGGTTTATGCTCTGGAAGTCAGAAACATAACTGAGGATGAAAGTACCATAAGGGGATTAAGTGAGTAGTTACATTCTGAATGTTCTCTGCCATCTTGGGCTCCTAGAACTCTAGCACCCAGGAGATTGGAAATCTTCTCTGGGGAATCTTGATTAGCCCAAAAGGAAAGACGTAAAGAAGTATTTTATGACATAAAGCATCATTTTATGAGACTGGCATAACTCTGTCAAGGATAGTAAGAGAAAAAATTACATGTGAATCACACCCATAAGCATAGATGCGAAAGTCCTAAACAAATTATAAACCAAATCTGCAATATATGAAAGAATAATCTTCATAACAACATATTTAATAAAAGCGATTTCCCAAATAAAATCAGGATCAAGTGGGGTGAAACAAACAGCATTGCATATGTCTTCTCTGCTGGAGATAAAGGGAAATGAGCCAAAGGTTTAACCAGAGACCTGAATTGGAGGAACTTGCTAATGTTTGGGTGACCACTGAGCACAGAAATAGGAAGGTGTGACTGGGAACTCTTTAACTGATACTCTGACCTCTGGAAAGTCTTTGCCAGCCAGGATGACTCTGGAGACATGTAGAGTCATGCTGACCCTACACTTCCAAGAAGCCAAGACCTGATAATGAGACATGCCTTCAGGATGTGGTTGTGGACCCATCTGCTTGATCCAGCTTGTCCTTAAAGAGCAGCTTAATTTTAATTTGCTGCTGGCAGAGCCAGGGCCCTTGTGCTCTAATTCCTTCAGTCACATGGTGTGTGTGAGCATTGCTGCTGACTCCAGCCGTAGGCCTCGGTCAAGTGGGACTTCTTTAAGTAATTCCAGATGAGCATTCCCATGTTTAGGACAACTTGTCTGAACCATTGTTGCTGCTCTTGACGCTGACTCTTCCTCCCTGTGGCCCGTGATACAATTTGATTGAAACCTAGGAATAAACCAGCCAGAGTTGTTTTTGTTTCCCTTTTCAAACTCCTAGCCTTCTCCGCATTACCACAAAGGGAAAAGAAGAAAGGGAGTGAGCAAATGTTCAATTCCTACCAGCTGCAGTTATTTGGGAACAGGACTGTGGAGGTGGTGAGCCCATCTGTGCTCCTCTCTCTCAGTGCAGTTTGAATACTAATTGCTCTTTTTCACTTTGCTTACTCCTCTAGAACAACTCTAGTTCCAAGAAAAAAGAAAAAGAAAACCTCTAGTTCCATAACTCCTCTTGATGTGACGGAGCACTCTCTGGAACCATTTCTCAGGCTGCCCCATGACGGTATTTTTGTTTTTTCAAAGTTATTTTTTTGTTTGTTTGTTTGTTTGTTTGTTTTGAGAGACAGAGAGAGAAACAATGTGAGCAGGGGCGGGGCAGAGAGAGAGAATCTCAAACACGTTCTGCACTGTCAACGCAGAGCCCAATACGGGGCTCAGTCTCACAAAGTGCAAGATCATGACCTGAACCGAAATCAAGAGTCAGATGCTTAACCAATTGAGCCACCCATGTGCCCCATTTTTATTTTATTTTTTAAAATCAGCTGCAGTTCAGCAGAACAGGGAGCTGAGGCAGCATGTGTTTGACTTACAGCTTAGCCTCCCTGCATCTCATCCGGCCGGGGACCATAAACGTTAACTCATCCAAACTTGTCCAAAACAGTTAAGAAATCCTTGGAGTTTTACTTGGAACATTCAGTGACAGGAGTCTTGTGGCCTATGCCTACCTCCGCAGTCTCAACTTCCTCCCTTTCCTTCTTGTTTGCTCTGCTCCTGCTAACTGCTCTCTTCTTCCTTTGTCCCTCCAACACACCAAGTTCACTCCTGCCTCTTTGCTGTTCCCTCTTCCTAAAGCTCTTCCCGCAGGTCTTTGCATGGCTGGCTTCTCATGACTCAGGTCATGGCTGAGCACCTCACCTAGGTAGCCAGCTTCCCCCCACCCCACCCCCTGACTGCCTCTACCTTTTCCACACCCATCCCTCTCTACTGTGACCGGGGTCTATTTTCTTCACCGCACTTATCACTTTCTGAAATTATCCTATTTATTTATATGTATTTGTCTGTTTTCCCCAAAGTCAATACTCACTGTCAGCTCCCCAAGGGCAGGGGCTTTGTCTTGCTCACCGCAGTGTTCACAAGCCTGGCTCACGATAAATACTGATTGGCTGGCTGATTGAAAGTGCCCTACATTCCGACAGCAATGCTCAATTAAAAGTTTATACATAGATCTGAAGTCTCCTTTCCTGTAACTTGCTCAATAGGGACGAGTAGCAGGAGAACAAAGCCTCTGTGACCCTCATTTTAGTGCTTAACAGAAAGGTCCAGACTTCATGAAGGTGACTTACTTAAGGGGAGTCGAAAAAAGAAGGAAAACCCACACAGTTTAGTTTGCTTTTCTCACTGCTTGTACCTTCCTCATTTCAAACCAGCCCAGCACAGCGGGATGTGCAGGGCTTTTGGACTCAGACAGGCAGGCTGGTTTTGCTGCTTGGAGTCTGCATAACCATGGACAAGTTACTGAGCCTCTTTGAGCCTCAGTATCCATAGCACTTTTATTGAAAAATCATTTTTAAATGTATTAAATATGAAGGGCACCTGGACAGCTCAGTCAGTTAAGTGTCTGACTCTTGGTTTCAGCTCAGGTCATGATCTCACAGTTCGTGGGTTTGAGCCCTGCATAGGGCTCTGTGCTGACAGTGCAGAGGCTGCTTGGGATTCTCTCTCTCCCTCTCTCTCTACCCCTCCCCCTCCTCTGTCACTCTCTCAAAATAAATACACTTTAAAAATTTTAATTAAAAAGTTTTTAAAATGTATTAAATATGCAGACTCACAACTTGAAAAGGAGGGAGTCTGTCATTTATTTTTAAAACCATTTACAGCAAAATACAGCCAAAGAGTTTTCCTGTGTATTACCTACAGTAGGAGAAGGACAAAAGACAATGTGTAGAATGACTCTGGTAGATGATAGATGTTCCATAAATGGTAGCTTTTATTAATAACTACTTCTGACAGAGCCTCTCCATGTCCAGTATTGTGCCTGGCCGTCTGGGGTCCAAACAGTTCCCTCCCCTCTAGGAGTGTATCATTTTGCTGGGACAGTAAGATGGATATACATGAGCCAGTGGAAAAAGAAGGTGACTTTCTATGAATGAGGTCTTTCTTTTGGTAAGTGCCAGAACAGTTATAAAAGGGCTTGAAGTTGGAGAAAGAAAAGAAATACTGACTGGTTTTAAATTAAAACCACAGTGACCACAGACCTCAAGGATGAGGGTGATGAGCACACCAAGAGGAGACTGAGGGGAAACCTCCCACTACAAAGAGGCACACGTTATCTTGAAGCTCCTGGAAGGGAAGAAAAGCCAAAGGAAGGGTGAGTGTTTCATAATCTTGAGCTGGCAAAGGGGCACTGACAGTAGGACTCCAGGCGAGAGGACTGACCTCATGGGCTTGATGCACAGGACAGGAGTTCTAAAAACAATTCTGTCCCTCTTCATCTGATCCTGAGAGAAGCCCTAAACTTCACTTCTCGGCTCACCGCATCCTTGCTAGTAAATTAGTGCAAATAGATGCCCCCTTCCTGAGGGAACAGACTAAAGTACAATGGCGCTGAGCAACTTGGCCTGGAAGTTACCATCTATACCCGGTGAGGTGCAGCCGCGCCCCTGAGAAAGCCTTCAGGTTCTGCCCTGCTCTGTGATAAGGCTTGGGGCTTCTAGAATGTCTTCCTGCGTTCTTTCTGTCTGTCTTTTTTCTTCCTTCCTTCTCTCTTTTCTCCCTCTCCTCCTGTTCTTCTTTTTCAGTGGTATATACTTAGATTTCAATGTACCTCATCAGCCTCCCCCTGCTCGGCAAACTAACACCTGTTCGGTGGTTTGCTTTTTTTCTCATTGAACAATAAATCTTGTGAACCTCCGCAAACAGCCCAGACAAATCTGCCTCACCCTTTCCACCAGCTGGGGGGCACTCTGTTGTTGGGTGTGTCAGGATTTCCTTGCCAGCTGCCAGGGCCCTGGTTTTAATGGCACGTCCGAGTCTGTCAAGAGTAAAAAGCATTTCCTTGTCATTCACTGGCAGTACCTGTGCTCGCGGGGCCTCCTGTGTGCTGAGACATGGAGAGAGGTAGAAAGGCCCTTCCCTTGGGAACTCAGAGCCTCGCGGAGGAGGTGGGCATGTCGGAGAGGTCAAAGGGCTATATCCCAGGTGCACACAGGGCTGTGGGGGCCCTCCCTTGGGACTCTGCCCTTCTCCCGGCTGACACTTCTCTGCCAAGGTAGAAGGCGAAAAAACAGCTGTCCTCCAGAATGTGGCCCTGGCTAAGGGTGTCCCCAGTCAGAGGAGGAAATTCTGTAGGAAGGAAGTAAACATCAAAACCCTGCTTCAAAGATATTACAGATAGAGCATGGGGTAGTCACCATCACTGTAAACTGTGGGGGAAGAGGGTGGTTTAGCAAAGGCAGGAGGCTCAAAAGGAATGAAAGAGAATGGGGCCAGGAAAGGTAACCAAAGCATCTTTATCAGGACTGAGCCTGACACAGCCTTCCATTCCTGCCCGAGCCCTGGCGAGGTCACCCTCCTGGCACTCCGGATGGGGCTGCCCCTCCCATCCTCTTTCCTTGTTTCATCTGGATCCAGGAGGCCCTGGTGCAGGGGAATGCCTGCCCAGCCCTCTGTGGGTTCACAGTAGCAGCAAATCCTGCCCTGCAGGTGCTGTCTTCTGCACATGCTTGAACATGAACAGAGTCTCCAAAACTGTGTCACCTCCCTGGAAAATCAAGGGGTGGGGTGCTTTGGAAGGGATGGAGCAGACAGACACCGTAAAGGCTAGAAAGGCTGGGGAAAGGCCCACAAGAAGGGGCGGGCCTCATCTTCCGTTACTGTGTTAACCAGAACAGAGCAGGCACACAGAGGGCACTTGGCGTTCTGGAGGGAGAGGATTGGACTTACAGGGTTTCTTCTGGTCTGGCTCCACAGGGGAACGGTTTGCTGAGCCTTGAGACACCCAGAAAGTGGGTCTTCTTGGTAGCAGTGTTTATGTGTGGGGAGGGAGAGGGGGCTGTGTTTATTCTGTGGAGGCCCCGCTATCTCTAGGCTAGTGCTAGCGGAAGTAAGAGAAATTCTTGCTGAACCACAATTGCCTGGCAGGGCTCCTCACCCAGTCACCCAAGTTCACCCAGGTTCACAGAGTCTTTGACAGCCCCATCGCTTTCGCAACAGGGCAACCGGTGGCTGGGCTTCACAGGTTCTCCTGATTTCTCACTTCCACCTCCTCCCTGTCTGTACTAGTACCTCCCGGCCTCACTCCTTACTTGCTAAGGAACCTGTCTGCCTCCAGCACCCCCATTGCCCCGCTGGTCCTCTAGCCCAGGTTGGAGGAGCCATGGGATCCTGTCTTCCTCTGCCTGGCACGGAGCAGGTGCCCAGGTCAGGAAGGTGCTGTGTGATGGAGATGGACGATGGGGAAGGGTACAGGCTGCCCTGGCTTGGCAATAGACCATGACATCTGTCCACTCGCCCTGATATGCAAGGAGGATGGGCAGTGGAGTGGAGCTCCACAGGTAGAGGGAATAGGGTGCCAGAACTGGGAGATCTTCACAGGGGAGAGTCAGCTTCTGGGGATGACTGGGCAGTTGTGGCAGTGAGGGTGAGAAGCAGGACAGGGAAGAGTTCGCTTTAGGGAAGAGAGAGGGGCTGGATTCAGATTCGTTGAGGTGAAGGTGGGGCAGCTGAGGCTAAGTGATGTTTCATTGGTGGCACCCACAGAGACAAGAGGAAGAGAAAGCACGTGTTTAGAGAGAAGATGGACCATCTGGGACATTTTGTATGGACTCTGCCAGGGAGGCAGTGAAGGAACGAGGAAAGGGTGCAGTCTTTGTAAGTCTAATAGCTTTTTCTGGTAGCACCGTCAGGCAGGGAGCAAGAAGAGAGACGTCAGGCCTGGGTGGTCCAAGGTGGTCCAAGGCCAGAGAGGAGATGGGGGAAGTCTCCCTGGGGAGGAGAAGTGCAGAGTGGGAGGCATCCTTCCCCCCTTCACACCCCCCAGTGGGTGGTGCCCACCACTCACAGAATCCCTATTTTACAGACCAGGGACTCAAAGGCCAGAAGGTTGAAGTAAAGGAACTTACCCTGCATGGGAACAAACCCACAAAGGCAGTAGAGGGTCAGAGCCGAGATTTAACCCAGATCTATGGGATTCCCACTCTCTAGGCCAGCATAGCACCAAAGAAGGCAGTACCAAGAGGGGCCTGGAGTGGCTGAGCAGAAATGGGTATTAGGATCTAGAAAAAAGGCCAGGAGTGGTGGGGTCAACAGGATCGCGAGACTGTCAAGTGGTCTTAAAAAGCCACGTTGGAACCAAGGTGGAGGACAGATCGGGTAGAGCCTTAGCCAAGGGCTGAAGTCACCCCCACTGCTTCCTACAGCCTGTGGTCCCACTCTTGGTCTCCTCCTTCCTTAGCTCTGCCCCTCCCCCTCCTCAGACGGGCGCCCTACTTTTGTGTAGCCCCTTGTTCATACTGCGCTTACACATGAGTTTAAGAAGGCCAAGCAGAGCCCTGGGTGCATCAACTTGTTCATCTGAAAGGGGCAGGTGCCCACATGGGCCCCTGCCTCCTGGGGATTTGGCCTGAGGTGAAATTCCCAATCTTGAGCAGGAATCACCAGCCTGGCTCTGCCGCCCTGGATGCCAGCTGGCTCACCAGAGCAGCCCCGGCCCCTTGCAATCGCCACCCTGACGTCTAGGTGGCACCAAAGCCTCACACTGATTCCTCCCAGGTTGGGGACCCCGCCTGCTCCCGCTGACACTGGCTCCACTCAGCTCAGTGCGCGCTCTGCTTTGTGGGTTCAGTGCCTCCATGCACATAGGGGCTGCAAGCTTGTAATTCCTTTCTTCCTTCTACTCTGCCCCATCCCTGGCCCCCTTTGGGAGGAGGGAGGTGGTTTCCCCTTCCCTCTCATCTCTTCCTCAGGGACATCCCAAAGCAAGTACTCCGTCTGTTCTTTTCAAATGTAAAATATAATTTTGCTGAAAAGACAATACAGCCAATAACATGAATTTCATTTAAAAAAATTTTTTTGTTTTATTTATTTTTGAGAGGGGGATGAGGAGCAGAGGGAGAGGGAGACACAGAAACTGAAGCAGGCTCTAGTCTCTGTCTGAGCTGTTAGCACAGAGCCTGATGTAGGGCTCAAACCCACAAAGCGAGATCATGACCAGAGCTGAAGTTGGAGGCTTAACCAACTGAGCCACCCATCACCCCTGAAATTCATTTTTAAACTTAAAAAAAAAAAAGTTATCAAAGTAGTATATTCATATGATTCAAAACAATAAGCTCCTGTTGAACCTCTTGAGATAATTAAGATATTGTAGTAATTTATCCACCCCAGCAACACCACAGGCATATCCACTTCTGCAGATCACCACCCATACTATCTGTTCTGAGACAGCTCTGATGTGTGGCGGGTTAGCAAAACAAGAAAGAATTCATTCATTCTGTCTGCCAGGATTTAGTGTGAGCCACCAGGCTGGGCACTGCTGGGGTTCTTGGAGATAGCCAGAAATTAGACAAGGGCCTTTCTGGCCAAGCGCACATCCCACAGTGGAGCCAGATAAACTCGGGAATGCCAGGTGCCAAGTCCTAGGAAAGAAAAACAGAGCAGGATTTGGGACGTGGGTGATGGGGAGGTGTCCGTGGTCTAGAAAGATTGCTCTGAATAAGTGACTTTAAGCAGAAACCTAAACCCAGTTCGGGGAGAAGTTGGTGGAGAAGGAAATACACCTGTCGGTTGTGGAGCAGCCCCCTCCCCCGAAATGTTAGAGCCAGCAAGTTGGGAATCTCTGCTCTGCTCGGCCTTCTGCCAGCCCCCCACCACCCCAGGGTTTCCCCGCCTCCTAGAGCACCGTCCCCCTAGGAAGCGTGTCCCCCTCACGTCGTCCCCCGGGGCCCCGCCCCCTGCTGCCCCTCCCCCGTACGGCGCAGCCCCCCACCCTCGGCGAGCCCCCGGGCGGCCACCCCTACCCCGGGTGGGAGGCCTAGGCACGACCGGGGACACCCGTAAAGTTTCTGCGGCTCAAAGTGACGCAAAAATTCTTAAAGAGCTCTTTGGCGGCGGATATCTAGAGATCAGACCATGTGAGGGAACGAGAGTACAAATACGGCCGCTTGGGCGCCAGCTCCGGTACAGGCAGCGGCGCCCCTGGTGCCTCGAGGGCGCGAGGGTTGCCCCGCCTCGGAGAGCCCCGGACCAGCCTCCCCACGGTCTCCCGGCAGGTGGGTTCGCCTTTCCTCTCTGCGAACTCGCACGCCAGCCCGCGGTGCCTCCCGGGGCGAGGGCGAGGGCGTGCGCCGCGGGGTGGGCTCCTTGCCCTGCCGCTGCCCTTGCCGGGAGGACGGGTGGGAATAGCCGGCGCGCCCGGGACTAGCGAGCGCCGAGCGGACGAGGGGACCTGGAGGGCTCCTTTGTCTACGGACGCAGGCGGCTTTTTTGATGTCCTGAGCACCAGAGCAAGATCCTGTAAAGACCGTATTAAGCTAAGTGCTGTCCTGCGCGTTGGGAAAAGTTGCTTTAGTTTGAACCCACGGCTTCTGTTTGATCCTTACTTACCGCTGTGGTGTGCAGGTGGCTTTCTGCAAAGGCATTTCGGCAGGGTGAGTTCTGGTTGACATAAATGCCCAAACATCTAGAGAAATCTCTGAATGACTCTTAAGTGGGATGAGTCTCCCTGCGCTTGGGTTGTTTAACTGGCAGAGCTGATGCACGCTCAGACAGCTCACAGGCCATTCAGAATGTATGGGAAACTCAACCGCCAACGAGCTGTTTTACATGGTTGAAAGGTGTAACCATCAATTGCTTTAAAAAAAAAATAACTGTACATTTAACTAAGTGAAAACACTCTCTGGAGCTAAAGAACCCCGAGGAGCAGTTTCCTTTTTGGGTCTTTTGCATAAAGAATTTCTTTTTCCGCTGGGGTTCTGAAGAACTTGAGAGGGGTAGAATTTCTAAGAGTCAGACTTGACAAACGCTTGTGTGTATGTATTTTGTGATCAGTTTGCTCAGAAAAATGAACCAGGTCAATGGATTATTTATGAGCCTGCTAGCTCTCATCATGGTAAGACTAGATCAAATATTTAATGTGTTTTGCCTTCAGTTACATAGGAAAAATGTCTAAGAAAGCAACGTTGGGATTTGTGTTTAATTAAACGGAGGGGCACTATGGCAGCATTCATGTTAGGGTTTTTAGGAGTGGAGGGAAACACACAGCTTTGACTCTGTCACATTCCTTGCTTTTGTGTGGCCACTGATGCCCAAAGGTGGTTTTCCTACCTGGGGTGGGGGTGGCTGCTTCCGGGCGCCTATGAGAGTCTGGTTCGTAAGGGGCTTTTGCAAATTAAGCAAGCCTTTTCATGCATGGTTTTTTGTTTTGTTTGGTTTTGTTTTTTCACGAAAGCTGAATAAGAGCAGATTGAGACTGCTTCGCAATTAATCAAAAGTCCCCTCAGCACTTTGGTGATCCATGTGGGACATTTCAGGAATGTAACAGCAGCACAGATACTCAAACCTGTTTCTTTCAGCCTCTTGCTTAAGAAACATACACTGAGGGTGGGCAGAGGGGTGAGGATGAAGACAGAATAATGTTGCAGTTTTAACGGACTTAGCAAAACCTCAGAAATTCCTCTTTGGGGGCTTTTTAGAGTCGTCTGAGCATTTTGATGAAACCCGGAGAGGCATGTCAAAGAGTTCACTAATGGGCAATGTGGCCTCGGAAGAGGGGTGCTTGGCTGGAGGCGGTTGTCTCCAATGGCAGGCTTGCAGAAACATCCCTGATGTCCCCTTCCAAAGAGAAACACAGGTAATTCCAGAAATTCAGCCACTAAGTGGCCGGTCCTTCTCCTTCATAGTCATCAAATGGTTTTATTTGAGAGAACAAAGGCAGGGCTGCCTGAAGACGTTTAATTTTCACTTGGTTTTAATGAATCAGTGGGATATGGTCATGATTTGACTTTTTAAAAAAAGATGTCTGTGTAGCCAAAGGGAAAATGATGCAGTAATTTTTCTGTCCAAGGAGGTACCTCAGACTTCGTGCTTCCTGATGAAGATCAGCCCTTCTGGGTGTCACAGTCCTCAGCTCTAAGTGAGGGGCTGGAGGGGGCGCCCTGCCTAACATGAGGTCCGAGTCCCTTCCAACTCATTCTGTGACTGTGACCCTAATGTCTCTGCTTTAAGCAAACATGACTTGAAACGATAGTGGGAAATGCCCGGAGTGCTGGGACTCTACCCAGATGTTGCAGTCAAATCGGGGCCCACTGGGGACACCTCAGGTTTCACTCTAAGGCACATGCTGCCGTGCACGAGCCAAGTCCCAGACCTCAATGACAAACAAGCCAGAGTTTCCCAGCTCCCCACCTCCCTTTTGCAATACGCCCAGGGCGCGGTGTGGTGGAGACAGCTTCTCGGCAGTACAGATTTGGGCTGTGCCGATTTTCTTTCCAGTCACGGAGCTGTGGACAGTCGGCTGTACGCCTCTGAGGTTTGCGGTATCCCATGTAACAGTAACAGGCTTGGGTGTGGAGTCAAAGATACAATAAGTCACCCCATGTCTCCATTCCTGGGGCAAGTGAAACTGACTCACCCCACTCCTGTGGTGAATCCGTTTCTGGGCTTAACCTTAACGGGCACACTAAGGAAAGAAAACTCATCCTAGGAGGGACCCAGCTGGAAAATAGATGAAACCAGCCTTGAGAAGAAACCTAGGCAGAGGGTGAACTGCTTTTCTGGGGTGGGCACAAGACCCACCACAGGCTGACACGGCCCCCTTATTTCTAGGCAGAGCTCATGGTACTGACTTGGGCCCGCTTGCAGAAACCATCTCTGAGGAATGTCTCTGTGCAGGGACATTCCCTCAAGCTTGACCTCCGTTGGCTGTTGGTGAATGGGAGGATGAATGCTCATTTACTGATGTCAATAGCATGTTTTTAAGGCAAGCGAGTGATTCCTCAGCCCTGTATCTATGTGGTGACAGAGTGAGTAGAGAGAAGGCCAGTGTGGGGCAGTCTGCCTCATTTTCTCCTTCCTTTTGGCTCCCCTGGCACCTGGCAGCAGCTTCCTTCTGCCACCCCAACCTTGGGCCTAGGGTACTTGTTAGTGGGTATTTAATCATAGGGCTTTTTTAAAAATTAATTTATTTGATTTTTATCTTTAAGATTTTATTTATTTTTTAAATGTTTATTTTTGAGAGAGTGCAAGCGGGGGAGGGGCAGAGAGAGGGGGACAGAGGATCTGAGGCTGGCTGTGGGCTGACAGGTTGACCATAGCAGCAAGCCCGATGTGGGTCTCGAACTCACAAACCAAGAAATCATGACCTGAGCTAAAGTCGGATGCTCAACCCACTGAGCCACCCAGGCGCCCCTAAGAGCGAATGTTTAAATAATCCCTACGCCCATTGCGGGGCTCGAACTCACAACCCCAAGATCAAGAGTCACACACCCCACCGACTGAGCCAGCCAGGTGCCCCTAAGCCATAGGCATTTTAAAAGCTAGGAGTGGATATCCTTTCATTAACCCTGGAGCCCCCTAGCCTGCAGAACAGAGATGAACCCCAGCAATGTGGAGACAAGGAGGCAATGTCCCAGGGCCAGCCCAGTGGCCTGGGCCCCAGGCACTGCCAGGTGGTTGATGGCATGGGGAAGGTCTCCCGGGATCCTGAGGTCCAGTTCTTTATGTCCTTTTTTGAGATAGGGAGGGAAGAGGTGAGGTGGGTGCCTGGGGGAGGTTGTGACAAGGCCAAGTGGCAAATCTGGAAAAGTCAGTTGTGTGCTGTGCCAGAGGGGGGTGGGGTGGGGGGTGGCTGGTAGGTGGGCTGGATAGGAGGGAGCAAGTCAGCAGACCTTTGCCTTCTTGCAGTTTTGTGTGATTTTTCTGGGCCTATTCAAGGAAAAAGAACATTTTATTTCCGTTACTACTAAGCTGCTGAATGAAAATAAACTAAACAGACTTTTTCCCTCTAACTAAGGGACTCCCTCGAATTTAGGGAGGGGCAGAGCTGGAGGTGCTCCAGGTCCCCCATGGCTTATTCAAGCCCATCCAGGAACTTGAGTCTCCTGTACTTCTGTTCTCTCCTTTCCCCCTGGGTGTGTTGTTTTTAAACACTAATCAAGTTAGCTGGCTCTTTTCCTCGCTTCAGAGGAAAGGAGCTGGGCCGGAGGAAAGGGGCGGGTAGGCACTGCCGGGAGAGTGGAGATAAGCTATTCTGGGTGCTCCAGCCCGGCCCGCAGGGAGGTTTGACTGACCAGAGGTTCCCCAGCCCTCCCAGGGCTAGAACTTCTTTCCTCCCCCCAGTTGAAAAATTTCAACTGAAAAGTCAGGGAAATGATCCAGTGAAACTTCACCCAGAGTCACTGGCTATTAACATATTGTCACATTTGTGCATGCACGCTCTCTAATTTTTGCATGTGTAATATAGTTCCATACACTTTCTGTAATATGTGATATAATTCATGTAATAATTATACAGTCTGTATATTATATAATTTTTTGGTTGAATCTCTGAGAATTTGCAGACATCTAAATATGTCCTCTCTTGTCTGCTAAGGACAAGGACATTCTCCTACATAAGAAGAGCCCCATTATTATCACATTTGGGAAACAACGTTGATAAACTATTTTTATCAAATATATAGCCCTTATTTATTTATTTTAATTTCAGTTTATTTTTTTCCTCTTTTTTTTTCAAGTTTTTACTTAAATTCTAGGTAGTTAACATATAGAGTAATATTGGTTTCAGGTGTAGGATTTAGTGATTCATCACTTACATACAATACCCAGTGCTCCTCACAAGTACCCTCCTTAATGCCCATCCCCCATTTAGTCCATCCCCTACCCAACACCCCTCCAGCAACGCTCAGTTTGTTCTCTGTAGTTGGGTCTCTTCTGTTTTGCTTCCCTCTCTTCTCTTTCCCCGCCTTTGCATATGTTCATCTGTTGTGTTTCTTCAGTTCCACAGAGGAGTGAAATCATATTGCTTATCAAATACACTCTAGCTCCATAGATGTCCTTGCAAATTATACAGCCCATATTTAAGTTTCCCTTATCTCAGTAGTAAGGGAAGTGCAGAGGGTTACGTCTTGAAACCACAAACTCCTAGGGTTTGGAACCTCTTGCCCTCATCTCAGTGCATCTGAGGACTGGATCAGTGCTGTGTAATGCTGAACGGATTTTCATGAATGCAAACTGTGTGTGACACATTGTAAAGCGCATTTCAGAACTTCTTGACCTAAGAGTAAAGGCCCCTTCAAGCAGCGTTACCTGAGTCACAAACATCTTGTGGCCTCTACGGCCCCCTCTACTCTGCTGCTTGACCCCATCTCTCTCCCCTGTGTGTCCCCCCCACCGCCGCTCCCTGCCCCACCCAAAGAAATGGGCCCAGCTCTTCCTTCCCTCTTGCCTCCATCACTCACACTGTACTTAATTCCACTTCAGATCCCTTTCTCCTGCCTTCTCTCTCCACTTCGTTCAGCTGCCACAGGTAAATCCACCCTCCTTTCATAATACCCCCTCCCTGGGGCTGGTTTTCTCTCTCTCCCGCCAGTCTCTCTCTTGGCTCTCTTTGTGGGTCTAATCATGTCTGTTTTACATGAAAGTAGTTTTAACGCAAGACTTCATATCAAGGAAGAGAAAACCTGCGTTTGGAAATGTTTTTTTAATCTTGATTTCTACTTATTGCATAAATTGCATTATGACAACAATAAAGGTGTCAGCAACACTCCTAATCCCTCCTAACCACATCACCTGTTTGAGTTTCCCAACTCCTTTCCCAGCCTAGGTCACACTGCAACACCGTGGCAGCAATTTTGTTTTCCACAAGAAGTTGTAAATTGTGAAGTTAAATGTAATAACAAATTTGTGTCATCACCTTCCACAGCTCTAATAAAGGAGCCTGAAAAACACCTCCACAGAATCTGCATGGGAGTCTCTGTACTTCCTTGTCCTGTCCTTACATTTAGAGTTTCTTAAGAATCAGAAAGAATGTTAAGAAAGATGATCGGGGCGCCTGGGTGGTTCAGTCGACTGAGCATCTGACTTGATTTCGGCTCAGGTCGTGATCCCAGAGTTGTGGGAACAAGCCCCGCATCAGGCTCTGCAGTGAGTGTGGATTCTCTCTCCCTGTCCCCTGTCCCTTTCCATGGCTCTCTCTCTCTCTCAAAATTAAAAAAAAAAAAAAAAAAAAAGTTAAGCATCTGACTTCAGCTTAGGTCATGATCTTGAGGTTTGTGGGTTCAAGCCCCACATTGGGCTCTGTGCTGACAGCTCAGAGCCTGGAGCCTACTTCGGATTCTGTCTGCTGTCTGTCTGTCTGTCTCTCTCTCTCTGCCCCTTCCCCACTCATGCCCTGTCTCTCTCTCCCTCAAAAATAAATAAACATTAAAAAATTGTTTTAATTAAATTTTAAAAAAGATAGATAGGTGATAGATGACCAGTAATTCATAATCACTTTCACTGTCCCCCCACCCCATTCTGTAAGACTTGACAGGGCTGTGTTCCATAGCTTACATTTTAGGTGTTTCAGTATTTGACAGTTAAACTAGGATTTTGTAAGCTAGTTCAGGAGGCTAACCACCACTTAACAAGATTTATTTCTGTAGGTAGAAAATACATTGCAAGTTCCAAACAAGCAAGGCACAAGTGAGTGTTTGGAACACAGACCATTGACGGGCGTGCCTGCTGGTACTTGTTTCAAAGTCTAAAAGCACAACCCAGGCTCTTCTTTAATCCCAGACATGTCAGTCTTTTCTAGTCCATAGTCCATTAAAACGATTGTTGTGACAGTCTTCCTTCTGCCCCCAAGATGCACAGCATATCTTCCTGACGGTGAGGAGGGGCAAGTCCCCTGAGAATGGGCCCCAGAGGGGCAAGAAAGAGGAGTGTCTCGCCTGAGGCTCAAAACTGCCGGCATGGAGGCTGTGGCTCCCTAGGGCCTGCGCCCAGGAAACCCGAAATAGCGCCTCCTCGCTGGGAGCTGCGCAGTGCGCACACCAGTCAGTGAGTATTTGAGCACAGAGATGTGTAAGCCATGGCCCTTGGTTCCAGGGCATGCAAAGCAAATAGACATAGAAGGATAACTAATGGTCCATAACAACCATTGATAAACGACACATTGGTAATTGTGCAGTAATTGGGCTGGGGTGGTGAGCAAAGCTTCATGGAGGGTGTAGATAGAAACTTAATCCAGGCCTCAAGGGATGCAGCATAATTGGGGGGGAGCAAGGGTGCAAGGTAGGGATGCACTGGGCATGCTCGGTGGCCCACCTGCCCCTGATAACCTGGGTGCTTGTAAAACATGCAGCACCCACATGGATCTCTTGAATTATAATCTCTGGGACAGCAGCCTAAGAATCTGCTGTTTGCCAGTTTCCCAGAGACCCCAAGGAGAGTAACTGATGGAGAGGAGCAAGCACAAACCAGGGAGGTGTGGAAGGGGCCGGAAGCCTTTCCTTCCATTGTGCTGTGGGCTAGGAGTCACTTAGCCTTTAGGCCTCAGTTCCCTTGACTGGGGTGTGAAGCTGAAAAGTAAAATGGGTTGCATATATGTGGTGGCATTGTGACCATCAATTCACTCTCATTTATTGATGCTTTCCATGCACTGGACACTGAGTTAAACATTTGTCATACCTCATTTCCCACAACAGCCTTTAGGAAGTGAGAATTTTAATAGCCTGCTTTTACACATAAGGACATGAAAGCTCAGAGAGGTTAAGTGACCTGCCCCAAGTCACATTGCCAGTAAGTGGTGGATCTGGGATTCCACTGCAGATTCCACAGGAGAGCCATGAGGTGTAGACACAAGAAATGTTATGTGATGCCTCATGATGGTGGTTAGTCTAGGCTCAGCCACTCATATTCACTAAAGGAGGGCTATTTATGCCTACCTATGCCAAATCCATTTCTTTTATTAAAGAGAAGTTCACAGCTACTCTGTCCCAGGCAGGGAAAGTTCTGGACAGAGACCCTTGTCCTTTCTCATGGTAACTGGCCCAAACAGCCCTAAGGATTTTAGACTATTTATTAAATGTTTATTTATTTTTGAGAGAGAGAGAGAGAGAGCCAGCAGGGTAGGGGCAGAGAGAGAGACACACACACACAGAATCTGAAGCAGGTTCCAGGCTCTGCTCTGAGAGCAGACGGCCTGATGTGGGGCTTGAACTCATGAACTGCAAGATCATGACCTGAGCCAAAGTCGGAGGCTTAACCAACTGAGCCACCCAGGCACCCTGGTTTTAGACTATTTAATTCCTCTCCAGAAAATTAAACTGTCTGACTGTCTCACATAAGGAATTCTTTGGTTGGGATAGTGGAGTTCATGTCTACCCCCTTTGTCCAGAAACAAGCAGGTTTTCCCTGCTGTCTCCATTCACATCCTGAAGTCTGTTTTGTTTGTAAGGTGAGCCAGGAGTCCCCGCAGATACAAATACAAACCACCGTCTTACACTGTGGAGAGTGTGAGCCAGAACTGACTACAGTCTGGGGTTCTGGGACAGAAGCACAAAGGAACAAAAGAAGGGCTTTGAAAATCTGAGGGCACCTTGGAGCTGGCAGTGTGAGGCATCTCAACATGCTGCATCAGGTCGGCAGAAACCTCCGTTTACAGAAGGGTGCACAGCAGCACTGTGGAGCAGCGCCCGCCTCTCCCTCCTTAGACAGAAGTACCGTTTCTCCCACAGTCAGATTTTGGCCTTGTGCCGTGAGCTCCGTGAAGGCAGGACAGTGGCTGCCTTGCCTCCAAGAGCCTAGCATGTACTAGGCACACGGTGTGTCTTTGTAGAATTAGTGCTGCTGTGTGGCAGAGGGCCCGGCTCCATGCTCACCGTGTAAGTAGACACCAGAGCTTTCTTGTCACCCTCGGGAGGTGTCTTGGGAACTTCAGACTCTCTCTCTGAATAGTGAATGCAAATTGCCACTTGGCTATATGACCTATAATTAATCTTATCTCAGTGGTAAACCCATAATTCACGTTGGGTTTTGTTTTGTTTTGTTTTTGGAAATGAAAACTGAGCGTCCTGAGAAATGAACTCACTTTGATCTTCACAAGTGAAGTCAAAGTACAACATTTCTATAGTGTTTCTGCTTAGAATGTGCTGATGTGTGTCAAACAGACAAGTAGGGTCATGGACATTTCCAAAGGTCTGGGTGGTTTCATGACTAATCACTGTAATTACACACTTGTTCACATACTGGTTCCCCTGGCTACAGAGACAGAGTTTGTGAAAAGAGGAATAGAGATTTGATCAGAAGAAGTTTAAATGGAAACAATCCCTTTTACTGGGGTAGAGTTGGGGAGGTGGAGTGAATTAGCCCCCCCTCTAGGCTGGGAGGAAGCAGGGTGTGAGCAGAAAGTTGACTGCCAGCCTGTCAATGACACTGCTGTGCTGCCCGTGTGCAGAGATGTGGGGGATGAGAGTCCTGCATGTGAGGTTGTCATCCCACTGAGGACCGGGGTTATGTGGCACCACCCACAGCCTGTCACCTGCTCAGCCTGGCACAAGGGCACACATTCGAGGTGCAGAGGAAGGGCTTCGGGGGCTTTTTCTGGCCACGGAGAAACTCAAAGGCTACTGAGTGGAGGTCACAGCTGTCATATTGACCTCGTTTGCAATCTCTACCCAGCAGGATAAAAATATCTTGTAAAAAGAAAGCTTTTAAGGGAACATTCTTAGAAACCAATATTCTTAACTCTTACTTCTGTGTTCCCGGGTGGCTTGCTCTCAACTGTTACCTGCTGATCTCAGTAGAAAAGGGTGGCCAGTGCTCTGTCGAATCAGAAAAGTAGGAAGGGAGAGTGGGACCCACAAGTAGGAGCATCCTGCAGGCAGAAGGGGGTCCAGGCCAGGCCATCTTCTCCGGGCCAACTGGGTGAGTAACTGGGAGGAGCTTCTTCCAATTGGGAGAGGCAGAGGAATGAATTGAAGAAAAGGGGATGTGCATCTCCCACCTGTCTGGTGGCTTTGGGTGGCTGTAACTTATGTTTGCACATAAGTGATTGGGGGTGCAAGCACAATAGAAGAACCCTAGAAAGCAGAGCTGGGTGGACAGAGAGACCACCTGAAGTCATGGATTGCTCTTAACAGGCTTTCTTACAACTTGAACCATTTCAGGCTGTTGATGCAATTAAAAAAAAGTGCTGGGGGATATTTCAGGAAACAAGATCTTTGTAATGCTCAGAACAAAAATAGAGAGCACGTTATTTGTCTAGAAGCTGCTCATTACAGATGCCAAGAAATCAAGATTGGTTGCCTTAGGGGAAGGTACTGAAGAACATACATTGTCCAAAAAAGTTCACTAACACACACACATCTTTCAGCTCCCCTGCAGAATGCCCCAAGGGAGAGATTACATGAAATCTAGAACAAATCAATTGACTCTCCCATCAGAAAGGTGACAGAGTTGCTAGGATGGCAAAGTGTGTATTCCCTCTGCCACTGTATTCTTCGGAGATGGGTGATGTTTCCGTCCCATAGACCGTGGTGGATGCGCCAGAGGAAGATCTTTGAGCTGCAGTTTTTTGTTTTGTTTTGTTTTGTTTTGTTTTAAGTAATCTCTCCACCCAATGGTAGGGCTCAAACTCATGACCCCAAGATCAAGAGTCACACACTCTACCGACTGAGCCGGCCAGGTGCCATGAGTGGCAGTTTAAACTAGAGGAGCATTGAAACTAGAGGAGTATTAAAGATAGGAAGAAGTTCCTGCAGAAAATTTGCGGTACGATTTTGAAGTTGGGGGAAAAAGGAATCTCAGTGATGGGCTGGCTTTGTTTGTTGAGTATCATCTGGCTGCACATGGTAAAGTTCTTTATCTCTGTCATCTGATCTTCAAGGTCTTCAGTGTTTAATGTGGAGAACATATCACTGATATAGGCCAAAGGGAAGTACAGAGACCTTCTTCAAACAACACAGCCAGGGACCACAAAGTTCAGGTTTAATTTAGCTGTGTGTTTAAATACACTGACACCTCATCATCTTTCTCTTGAAAAAAAAAAGAACTTTATTTTTTTATTAAAAAAAATTTTTTTTAATGTTTATTTATTTTTGAGACAGAGACAGAGCATGAGTGGTGGAAGAGCAGAGAGAGAGGGAGACCCAGAATCCAAAGCAGTCTCCAGGCTCTGAGCTGTCAGCACAAAGCCCAACGCGGGGCTCAAACCCACGGACCGTGAGATCATGACCTGAGCCAAAGTTAGACACTTAACCGACTGAGCCACCCAGGTGCCCCAAGAACTTTATTTTTTTAAATAAGTTTATTTACTTATTTATTTTTGAGAGAGAGAGGGGTGGGGGGACGGAAGTGGGGAAGGGCAGAAAGAGAGGTAGAGAGAAAATCTCAAGCAGGCTCCACATTGTCAGTGCAGAGCCTGATGTGGGGCTTGATCCGATGAACTGTAAGATCATGACCTGAGCCAAAACCAAGAGTTGGACACTTAAATAACTGAGCCAACCAGGCAACCTGGGGAAAAAAATGAACCTTAAAAAAATCCCTCAGCCTGGTACATGGTTACTTATGGTGGATGAGAGAATGTGTGGTTAATTTTAAAAGTCCAGAGAAGCGGACAGGGAGAGGCTGGAGAACAGCGTCAAGATGAGCCAAATGGGGTTTTACCTAGAACACTCTTGGTCAGAAATTCATGTTCTTCGGTGAGTGGTGTTTGCATCCGTGAGCCCCAGATAGGGTCAGGGGGTGGGGACCAAGTAGCTGGATAGGGGAGAACCCAAGACACCCATCCCCATACACACACACACACACACACACACACACACACACCCTAGATCTATGGAGCTGGTTTCTCTCTTGTTGCTGTAATATTTTTGGCAACAATCAGTCCCTTTAAAATTTTCTACTTTACAGAAAAAAGAACCCAATGAACACAAAACGCTAATTACTTGCATCCTCTCGTGTTCATTTCTAATCCTTGCCAGTATTTAGGTATGTTGTCATCAGTGTGAATCTACTACTTTGTGTTCTAATTTTTCACTACATTTTCGTCTTCATGTTCCCACATGTGGATAGTTAAGTTCTAGTCCCTGAAAGCCCCAAGTAGGTAGGAGACATACTCAGCCATTTTTATTAGTTACCAATTTCTAGCCATCCTCCAACTGTTGGCTCTGAAGGGGTAATATCAGATCTTTTCAGTTGTGAATAGTGATACCAGGCATCTAGAAAGGTAGAAAGTGACCTGAGCTAAGCAGAAATGTGTTTCAAGTCCCAGACCATTTCAAGAGCTTGAAAAGTTCAGGCCCAGATGAAATGAAGTTAGATGGAAGGTCTTGGCTCCATACTACTTTATAACAGGTCATAGGTTTAAAGTCCAAAAGGACTCAGATTTCTACCCCATGTTTGACGTGTGAGGCCTCGATCTGGATTGCCGAGCTGACTTCTCTGCACCTCAGCCCCCGGCAGGGATATGGTGGTGCCGAGTCCCCGGCCAGCCCTCTCCACCGAGGCGCTTAGGGACAGAGACACCAGTCATGCTGGCATCTCTACCCTGCATGCTCTTCTCCCTGGCTCTTCCGGCCTAGGGGAGAAGTGATCCCACCTGCCCACTGCTGCGAAGTAACAGGTGGACTCACCTTAGGAGAGGCAGGCAGAATAAATAGTGAGCAGTGGCGCTGCTTCAAGCCTGTCGGACTTGTAGAGGCACAACGTGAACAGCGGAGCGCTGATGGACTGGACACAGCCAGAAGCAGCTGGCATCTCTAAGAGCTGGGTTGCAGGAAGAGTGAACAAGCCCAGAGCTAAGGAGCTAGTGGTGCCTCCCACAGGGTGGCCTTTTCACCTCGTGCCTTTGCTCTTTTCCTTTCAAAGTCATACTTGCAATTTATATAAAACATATGGCATGTTCAGCTTAAAAGATGGAGAGGATTGTCCTAACCTATTTGCAGGCAAAAACCGCTTCTTTCTTTGTTATTCTTTTCCCAGCGCAGCGTCCAGGACAAGGTAAGTGCTCTGCGAAGCTTTGTTGAAGCAAGCCCTCTTCTTACACTCTTCCGAGTTACTGGTAAACCCCAGGATGCAATTCCAGCCCCTCAGAGTGATGTCAGTACTTTGTTCTTAAATAGAGCCTGTGCAAGACCTTGGTGACTTGCTGTCTATTTTGTTTGTTGTTTTGGTTTTTCCTTCCCAAATTACTTGATTGTGCTTTGATACCTCATGTAGGTTGAAAACTGTAGTTGATTTTATTGACTATCATACAGCAGACAGAATGTTTCATGCTTGACAGCGGCATTTGTAATCCCATTGATTAATGTGGTTTAAGATGTTTGTTGATGTTAATACCAAAGATGAGTAAAATGCATAATTCCGTGCTGTCTGTGCCTTTCCAACAGAGCTCTCAATCCCATTGGTATAAAGCTCTGAGGAGACCCACGCATCTGAGCACTGAGGATTCGGTTCGGGTCCTCGGCAGATGGGTGTCAGTATCATCTCCTAGCCAGCAGGATGGATACCACGCCCTTAAATTCCCAGAAGGAGCTGTCAGCCTGTAAGGATAAAGACGATTGTCAGGAAAATGGAGTTCTACAGAAGGGTGTGCCTGTCCCCGAGGATAAGGTGGAGTCTGGCCAAATCTCCAATGGGTACTCAGCAGTTCCAAGCCCTGGTGCAGAAGATGACACTCAGCACTCCATTCCGGCTGCCACCACCTCCCTAGTGGCTGAGGCTCATCGAGGGGAACGGGAGACCTGGGGCAAGAAGATGGATTTCCTCCTCTCGGTCATTGGCTATGCTGTGGACCTGGGCAACGTCTGGCGCTTTCCTTACATATGTTACCAGAATGGAGGGGGTCAGTATCATGGGCTACGAGCAGAGGCTGTGTCCGAGAGATGGTCTGTAAATCCTCTTGGGAGGCCAGAACAGAAATCATGTCTTTTCTGTCTTAACTGAGGAATCTGGGAACATGATTGCTCAGACTTTCAAGCTAGTCCAAAAGACAAGTCCCCAGGAAGCCAAAATGCTAAGTCAGCATGTCTGGGGCTCTCTGGGTTATGAAGTTGGGTAAAAGCTCTCCCAAACCCAACCTCGCCAGGCTTTCAGCCTCCTTAGTGCGTCGTTTGTGGCAGAGCTCCCTTCTCATCCCTGCATCATCCAAGCTGCACTCTTGCAGCGAGTCCAGAGAGGTTACGTCTGTGTAAGGAAACGTTGGGAAGTGGCTCCAGGGTCCCAGGCCCTCCCAGGTCAGAGAAGGGTGTCAGCCCAGGTCCAGAGTCTGGAGTTAGAATCTGAGCATGATCTAGAGCTGAACCCAGCCACAGCACGGCATTGCTGCTAACCTAAACCATACATGGATATGTCTACATTTTTGTGCTACATTTTTGAGGCTAGAGACTACTTCTTATTCCTCCTTCTACCTTCAGAGCAGTTAACTTGTAGATTATCAAAACCAGTAGCTGACTGGAGGCATGGATGTGGGAGCCCCAAAGAGGAGAGTGGAGAAGAGTGAGTAGGTATGGGGCCTCTGTGTTGACAATGGACTTGCTATCAAAGTGGGAAAAGGATGAGAAATGGAGGTCAAATCAGTCAATATTTATTTTGACAGAAGCTCTGGACACTGATTTGGTAGGGCAGCTAAAACGAGGTTTGGGGGAGAATTCATTAGTGTCCTTCCTCATTTCCTTGATGGCCTGACGCAGAGTGGCCAGGATTTGCCACATTTTTTAAGGACCTTGGTCCTTGCAGCTGCAAAGGCAGTTCAGGGGTTAGGGTTGGGGTGGGGGCTGGGGAAGCCCAGCACCCCCTGCCTGGGAGGAGCAGAAGTTGGAGTCACCTTATCTCCAGCCTGCAAGGGCTCACCTTTAGCCTCAGCTTTATATAAGGGGTTGGGTCACTGGTGACGTTTCTTCTACACCAATTCCCCACTATAAAGCTGGACAGATGCCATCCTGAGAACACAACGTGCTTCTTATTCTCAAGCCAGATTTACCCAGCATGATTCCAAGTCAGGTGGGACCTTTGTGAGTTGCACTGACTTCAGGTTTCTGAGTTCAGAGCACTTTACGGGAGAGAACATTATCAGGGAAAATCACCGCTGACCCACCCTGTGGGCTAAAACTCAGGCTGCAGGTGAGCAGTCGCCACCTAGGTTTTCCACATTCTGCCTCAGCCATGAGAACCAAGACACACCAGCACCTCCCGTGACACAACAACCCCACACTTCCTCATTCTGTGACGAACTACCCTTTTCAGCCACATCTGCAAAGGTGGCCTGGAGGGGAGCATTCCGGCGCAGCAGAATTATGGAAATACAACCAAATATCAATAGCAAGTATCTGGAGCCAGGGATAGTACGTACGGATGAACAAAAATACTAATTTGGTGATTGTTGCCACTGTTGTACGGGTTGTCATGGGGGATCTGTCCCAAGGGTCTCGAACTCCACTCTGTGTACCAGCTGCATCAGAATCACTGGAGCAGCTTAAGAGTTTTTGTCTGGAATTTCTGCTTCAGGGGGATGGTGGGTGTGTGTTCTTAAGCTCACCAGTGATTATTACGTGTGGCTGGGTTGGGGAAGCTCAGCCCACCTGAACCCTGTCATTTAAAAAAAAATTTTTTTAATGTTTTTATTTATTTTTGAGAAAGACACACACACACACAGAGTGTGAATGGAGGTGGGGCAGAGAGAGGGAGACACAGAATTCGAAGCAGGCTCCAGGCTCTGAGCTGTCAGCACAGAGCCTGATGCTGGGCTCGAACTCACAAACTGTGAGATCATGACCTGAGCTGAAATCGGACGCTCAACTGACTGAGCCACCCAGGCACCCCTCGACTCTGTCATTTTTATAGGGGAGGGAAAATAGAGGTTCAGAGGGGAGAGGTGGCTCAGGGTCCTCCCAGTGGTTAGAAGTGGGACTGATTCTGGGAACTGGTCTGTTGAGTCCCAAGTCCAGCTTCCTTTCCACGCACTCTCTGCCTCCTTTGTGCACTCCCTGAAACCCCCATTCACTGTGGCGCTCTGGTAGAGCACTAAGAGCAGGGGGGCACAACGTGAGGTCCCTCGGCACACCGTGGCTTCATGACACTCAAGCCTCAGGTGGCCCTGTAAATCTTGGTGTGAGCCCAGTCAGTCGGGCTGTCCTGGGAGGGATGTGGGCAGGGAATAAAATTGTCTTTCATCTGTCGCAGGAGCGTTCCTCCTACCCTACACCATCATGGCTGTTTTTGGGGGGATCCCGCTCTTCTACATGGAGCTCGCATTAGGCCAATACCACCGAAATGGATGCATTTCGATATGGAGGAAAATCTGCCCAATTTTCAAAGGTAACTGGAAGGCTTAAGTGGGTGGGTGGATGAGTGGTCCTGCAGGGCAGAGGTGATTTCTGTCCACATATGGAAGCTAGGGACCCTCTTCTGGAATCAATTAGGCCTTCAGGTATCTGGGAGATAAGTTGAGTAATGAAGTTTTTGACTATTTAAGTGGTATGAGATTGTTAAAGGGAAGCAATAAATGGCAATTAAAAGTATACCTGGAGGGGTCACCTGGGTGACTCAGTCAGTTAAGTGACTCTTGGTTTCGGCTCAGGTTGTGATCTCATGGTTCGTGAGTTTGAGTCCCACATGGGGCTCTCTATGTGGAACCTGCTTGGGATTCTCTCTCTCACCCTCTCTCTCTGCCCCTCCCCTGCTCACGTGCACTCTCTCTCTCTCAAAATAAATAAATAAACTTTCAAAAATGTTATATAAAAAAAGTAAACCTGGGTGTCTGGTGGAGCATGTGACACTTGATCTCAGGGTCATGAGTTCCAGCCCCACATTGGTTGTAGAGATTACTAAAAAAAATAAACTTAAAAAAATAATAAAAGTAAAGTAAACATTTTACTTATCAATAAATAAAAGTAAACTTATAAATAAACAAAAGTAAACCTAACAGACCTGTAAGTAAAGAGAATAAACTGATGGTTGCCAGAAGGAAAGGGGGTGGGGGGATGGGCCAAATGGGTGAAGGGGAGTGGGAGATACAGGCTTCCAGTTACGGAAAGAGTAAGTCACAGGGATAAAAGACACAGCATAGGGAGTACAGGCAACGGTGCTATAATCGCATCGTGTGGTGACAGGCGGCAGCTACACTTGTGCTGGGCACAGTATAACATACAGATTTGTCCAGTCATTCTGTTGTACATCTGAAACTAATGTAACATTGTGTGTCAACTACACTGAAATAAAAATATTTTTTCAGGCAAACGAAATAGAAAAAAAAGTTTAAAGCATTAACAGCACACGCACCTAGTTTCTAAAATGTGTAGGGGCGCCTGGGTGGCGCGGTCGGTTAAGCGTCCGACTTCAGCCAGGTCACGATCTCGCGGTCCGGGAGTTCGAGCCCCGCGTCGGGCTCTGGGCTGATGGCTCCGAGCCTGGAGCCTGTTTCCGATTCTGTGTCTCCCTCTCTCTCTGCCCCTCCCCCGTTCATGCTCTGTCTCTCTCTGTCCCAAAAATAAATAAACGTTGAAAAAAAAAAATAAAATAAAATGTGTAATCTTGCAAAAAACATCTAAGGAATTTACCACATTGCCACCTTTCCTTTCCGCCGCCTCCCAGAGTCTTGGGGAATGAAGTGAATGGCAGCCCCACCTTTCTCCCTCACCTGAGCTGCAGGGCCCTCCGGCGACCCGGGGCCATCTTTCACTGTTGGGCTGTCCTTGAGACTTGGCCTCCCTTCCCGTCTCTCCCAGGGATCGGGTATGCCATCTGCATCATTGCCTTCTACATCGCTTCCTACTACAACACCATCATGGCCTGGGCGCTCTACTACCTCATCTCCTCCTTCACGGACCAGCTGCCCTGGACCAGCTGCAAGAACTCCTGGAACACTGGCAACTGCACCAACTACTTCTCCGAGGACAACGTCACCTGGACGCTCCACTCAACGTCCCCTGCAGAAGAATTTTACACGTAAGTGCATGTAAGTGAGGGGGTGGTCTGTTAGAAGCAGGCCACACCCCTGGGGGTTGGCCTCTTAGGAGGGAGGCAGGGGCCAGGGGTGCTTCACCTCTTTCCTGACAGATTTCTGAGGGATGAAGCTCTTAGGGCGGGGTGAGTAAATGTAAGTGAGGGAGTGGCAGGGCGGCCCGGGCAGGTTTGGAGCTGGGAGACTCTGCTTTGAGTGCTCCCTAATCTGGCCCTTTGTGATATCCCCCTCCTTTCTTTTTTTTTTCTTTTTTTAAACGCTTTTTTAAATGTTTATTGATTTTTAAATGTTTATTTTGAAAGAGAGAAGGGGAGAGAGAGAGCAGGGGAGGGGCAGAGAGAGAGGGAGACAGAGAATCCCAAGCAGGCTCCACGCTATCAGCACAGAGTCTGACTCGGGGCTTGAACCAATGAGCCATGAGATCATGACCTGAGAGGAAACCAAGAGTTGGACACAAAACAGACTGAGCTACCCAGGCACCCCTATTTATTTATTTTGAGAGAGAGAGAGAGAGAGAGAGAGAGAGAGAGAGAGAGAGAGAAAGTGAGCACAGGGGAGGGGCAGAGGGAGAGTGAGAGAGAGAGAATGCACACTCAGCACAGAGCCCGATGTGGGCTCCACTGTAAGATCATGACCTGAGCCGAAACCAAGAGTCAGACATATAACAGACTGAGCCACCCAAGCAACCCTGCCCCCTCCTTCCTGATGTGCCAGGCCAGGCGGTCCCAATGTGCCCAGGGTGATTCCTTCATTCACATTACAAACTTACTCGCCTGTGTCAAAACCGCCCTTCCTCCTGGGCCCTGCTCTCATTCTGTTGTCATGGAATCAGAGCCTCCCGTTGCTTCAGTAGTTTAAAACCATCCAGGGTTTCTGGTTTCATGTGTTCACTTCACAAGTGGAATCTATCCTTTGGAAGAAGATGCCTGGGGTGGGTAGTATTCTTTAATGCTGGAATTTCAGGCAGCTGCGGCCCAGGAGAGAGTAATTTTGGGGTAGAGAAGATGCTACCCACACATACAGATGCTGCCCCAGCCTGGAAGTCCGCCTTGGGAGCTGCGTGCTCTTCTAGGGTCTGTGGGCTGAATGTACTGCCCTGTCCGTCAGGACCCGCAGACCCAGCGCTTCCTGAAGCCTAGCGACTGCTTGGTCCTTGCAGAGTGGTGTCTGTTTCTTCTCTGGACTCCCCTGGAGGTGTCGCAGATGGTATCCTCAGCTTACTGCTCAGGCCGTTTCATGGGCCTTTCTTTCTT